>NC_066584.1:310492422-310838672 GCF_024323335.1 Lathyrus oleraceus | reverse complement strand
GGAAGAGAGCATTGTCATGTCGCCAAAGAATGCTCGTTTTGTCTTCCTGTCTGCTACTGTCCTTAATGCCAAGGAATTTGCTGATTAGGTGGCAAAAGGTGCACCAACAGCCTTGTCATATTGTTTATACAGATTATCGGCCAACTCCCCTTCAACATTATATTTCTCCTTCCGAAAGCGAGGGTCTATACTTAGTGGTAGATGAAAAGGGAAAGTTTCGCGAAGACAGTTTTCATAAAGCTTTGAATGCTCTTGTTCCCGCTGCTGATGGTGATAGGAAAAAAAGAAAATGCGAAGTGGCAAAAAGGTTTGGTGCTAGGCAAGACAGTTGAAGAAAGCGACATATTAAGACGACGTCACATGAGCAAACCAAACTAACTTTGTGAAATAGTCTATCCGCTAGCCGGCACACCAAGAAACCAATCAGCCTGTAGTATTCCATTGCCAAACCTACCAAATTAATCGAAGAAATAAAATGTCAAAATAAAATATTCAAACAAGGCATGCTTTTCCTGAATATCAAGCTACAAGTTCCAATTTGTCGTTAAGCTATTTTGCATTAACCTTTGAGGAGTAATGGATAAAAGAGGGGATGTTCGGTTATCTTCACCTACTGCAGCAGAATCCCAAGGACACCTAGCCTCAAGAGCCTGAAATTAAACCCTTCCGTGTCGGCATTGTCAACAAAGACGAAACTTCAAGAGCACCATTCGCAGTTTTAGCTCAAAACTCTCCTTGAATCTGTCACTAAAACACCATGGGACAACTTCCTTGAAAGAATTGGCCGAGTTTCATCTACTGAGGATGCAGAACTTCAAGAAAGTTCTAGTGACACTTTGGAACTTCATTTTTGGGCATCTTATCGAGGGCAGACTCTGGTAAGAACAGTACGTGGAATGATGTATTACAGGAGAGCTTTGGTGCTGCAGAGCTATCTAGAGAGCAGATCACTGGGAGTGGACAATTATTCTCAGAACAATTTCATTACAAGTCAAGGTTTTGAATCATCCCGAGAATCACGTGCACATCCAAATTAATTTGAGGACGCTGTCAGTGTTGGAGCATTCCCTGCATTTCAAAAAGGAATTCTTGTTTCTGCTTCTGCTGGAAACTCGGTTTTTCCTCGAACGGCTTGCAACGTTGCTCCTTGGATCTTCACTGTTGCTGCTAGCACGTTAGACAGAGAATTCAGTTCAAATATCTACCTTGGCAACTCAAAAGTTTTGAAGGGTTTTTTTTCTCTAAATCCAATGAAAATGGAGTATTCTCATGGTTTGATACATGGAAGTTCAGCCGCAGCGTCTGGAGTTTCAGCAACAAATGCTAGCTTCTGCAAGAACAATACTTTAGATCCTACCTTAATCAACTGAAAGATTGTTATTTGCACAATTGAAAACTTCACTGACAAAAGAGAAGAAAAATCCATAATAGTAAAGCAAGGTGGTGGTGTTGGAATGATACTTATTGACCATAATGCCAAAGAAGTCGGTTTTCAGTTGTCATCCCATTCGGCTTTGTGGCCATCGCCTGTGTACGAACTTGTAGGCCTCCCTATTTCCATCTACATGCTGCCAATGACGTTGCGGATTTATCCGCCGCTGCTTCACTGGAAAGGACCTTCTGCGGAGGACACGGACAAACTCCAATATCTTCAATCTGTCGGCTGAGTTCCTGACAGAGCTGCAACAATTTCAAGTGAATCCGCAAAATCGTTGTTATCGTATGGTTCCTTTTTCTTTAATCAGGCATGCAGTGGAGCGAATGAGTTCTTTCAGAACTGAAACCATGTTGGACACAACTGCAATGGCTCTTTCAGCAATTGTTATTGCGAGGTTCAAACTCTGTGTTTGAATTCATCTGTTAGACTTGGGTTCCTGAGTGGCCAACATGTTAACTTGGTCGTGATGCCAAATCTCAACCAAAACAGTACCATCATCCACTGGGAGAGGTTGTTTCCAAGGCTCCCTAGCAATCCTCATGTGTGTATGATCTGCCGCACTGTTGTGGCTGCAGGAGAGGTTGCTTCGTGTCTTAGCTACGCATTTCTACTTGCAGCTGAAGTGCATCCGTTCTGCTGTGTTGAACTCCATCGTTTTATTTAGTTACGTGGATTGGCCCAATTGCTTTGAAATGGATGCACAAACTGTTAGTTTGTTGCTGTCAAATGATGCTTGGATCGGATTCCTGCTAGATGAAGCTTCACGATTGATCACTGGCATGTTTGAAGTGTTAGCCACAAGTGTTGTATGCTTCATGACAGGTTCCTCACGACCATTAGGAAGAGCTTGAGCGGACGCGTGGTTATAAGAACCTATACAAAACAGCTTTTAGAGGGGCTCGAATATCTTCACAATGACAGAATTATTCACCAGGATATTAAGGGTGCGAACATTCTAGTTGATAACAAAGGGTGTATTAAACTCGCAGACTTTGGTGCATCCAGGAAAGTCGTGGAATTGGCTACCATAAATGGAGCAAAGTCTATGAAGGGTACCCCACACTGGATGTCACCTGAAGTTATTTTACAGACAGGATATACAACCTCTGCTGATATATGGAGTGTTGCATGCACTGTGATAGAGATGGCCACAGGAAAGCCTCCATGGAGTCAATAGTATCCCCAGGGGGTGTCAGCTCTTTTCTACATTGGGACAACTAGATCTCATCCACCAATACCTGAACATCTGTCTGCTGAGGCAAATGACTTTTTGCTGAAATAAGGAACCGGATTTAAGACCTTCTGCATCAGACTTGTTACTGCATCCATTCATCACATACGAGTATCAGGAATCTCATTCAATATCACGCAGTTTAGTCAGGGACTCTTACAATCGGATGGCAACAGATGGGATGAACTCTAGGAACTTTTTGGATTCTATCTAAGGATCAACGTGTACAGGCCTAAAGGGTGTTTGTCAGATGGATAGTTTAAGGTTCTCGAATGCAAATCTTCTAAAACCAGGTTCCTACCAGGGAGCAGGCAACTATGACGATGACATGTGTCAGATGGATGATGAAGATGATATTTTCGCTGCATCATCAGTAAAAGCTAACCCTCTACTTGATGTTGACAACATAAAGAGTTTCAATCCAATGTGAGAGCCTGTGGAGGATGGCTGGTCTTGCAAGTCAGACGAAACACTAAATTTGAAGAAGAGTAGACTGAACTTGTCCCCAGATCAAACTATTAGGATAACTATGAGTCCCAAACCATCTCCTAATGCAGAGACGGAGATTTCATTTTCAAGTGAACCTCTTGGAGTTGAAGATGATGATGAAGTGACAGAGTGCAAAATTAGAGCTTTCCTGGATGACAAGGCATTCGAACTGAATAAGCTCCTACACGTCCTTAAATCAATTTAATGTGCATGGTAATCAGTTAAGCGATTCTAATCCATTGAGCTTTCGCAATCTTGAGAGTTTGACTTAAATCTCTCCGCGAAATAACTTTAAAGGGATTATACCAGTTGAGTTAGGCCGTATCATACATCTTGATACATTGGACCTATCTGGCAATGATTTTTTCCGGTCACGTCCCAGCATCTGTTGGTTCTTTAGAGCATCTTTTGACCTTGAACGTGAGTCGGAGCCATCTTGATGGTCCCTGGTCTGCTGAATTTGGGAATCTCAGAAGCATACAGATTATTGATATGTTCTTCAACAATCTATCGGGTAGCATTCCTCCAGAGTTTGGACAACTGCAGAACCTTGCCTCTCTGATTTTGAACAACAATGACCTGCACGGAAAGATTCCGGAGCAGCTCACCAAGGCTATTCCAGCGAACCAATTTCAATTCGGCAAAGGCTACCGTAGTGAAGCCAAGTTAACGATATTGTGCCCGAACAGGCTCTGCAACATTGGTTTAGCACACAGTTAGTTGAGGTGTAATTAAAACATTTTCAAAAATTCAAAAATTCACAGTGGTGAATTGTTTCTTACCAACAGTGAAGTTGGAAATGGAGAGAATTGAGGAAGAGGGACCACAAGTGGAATAAGGACAAAACTCCCCAGACATCCTCTGTACAAACAAACCTCTCCACTACACAGCAGACCTCCACTACATAGCAGGAAACACAGCAGAGGAAAGAGAAATGAGCCACATATAAAAGAGAGGCCATTGTTCATAAAGGGAGGGAGCCGAAAAACCCTAGAGAAAAAAGAAGACTGCTCACACAAAGAAAACCCTACCGTTGAACCACCCCTTCCATTTTCGTTTTGAACCAGCTACCGTGAAACTCCGCCACCGTTATCACCATCTGCCAGTTGAATCCCCACGCCACACTCTTTGTGTCGGATTAACGCTTGAAGGTCGAAGCTACACGACTCGGTGAACAAGCCAACTCACGGCAACGCAATTTTTAAGCAGCTCACCAACGTTTGTGACTCCTTCCGTCGACTTAGTAGGTAACGAGTGGCTTCCTATTTTCTGTTTGTTTCATGTTTGTTGTTAATGCTTCCAGTTTGTTAACTTGTTTTTTTTTCTTTTAACTAATACAACGCATGTTTTGAATATATGTATTAATGAATACAAATTAATATCAACAAATGAATTTGGTTGAGTTGGTAAGGGTGTCGTTTGGCAATCCCTAGGGTATGGGTTCGATACCTTGTTCCCCATTTTGTTTTTATTTTTAATTTTTAATTTTTTACTCAGTTTATTTTTTTATTATTCTCGTTTTCTAGACACTTGTTGATTTTAATGTTAAACATCAATTTTTAATTTATGGATTTGACAATTTTCTTGTTATTTATCCATGATTATTTTTATCGATATATTGATAGTATTTCGCCGCGTTTCAGTTAATCGTATATGACATTTCAATTGTTGTCAATATGTGCAAATCGGCTTTGAGCACATTATTTAGGTTTTATGTGTCCCTTAATTTCCATCCTTGTAAATCCCGATTTTATCCTTTTTTCGATTTAATTTTTAAGTTTGTGTAAATATAACTTCTTGTGTTATTTTCTTCACATGGCTTACTCTTGGGCCTTCTTACAATGAGACAGTTCTCTTGCACTTACACTCATACATTGCATTATTTGTTGTTTGGGCCCGATTTAATTATTCCAGTACTTTGAATCCCCATTTGACAAAATGTACCCCCACTCCCCTGGCATGTAAAATTTTTACTGTTTTATTCCTTTATTGCTTGACTGTGTAGTTAGCTACTAACACAAGAACAAAATCAACAATTTCCAAAAGATCAAAAATAATGACTCGATCCAACGTCGAGTATTTTCTCAGTAAACAAATCAATTCATTTCTCCCTCCTATTCTATTCCATTTCTTTCAAACTTTCATCAAACGCTTGATTCAACGTCAAGCCAGTTTTCTTAGTAAAAACTCAAAAAAATATTAATTCATAATTAAGACCTTTTCAATAAGATGGAAATGGAACATGGTGTATACCATGCACTCCTGAGACTAGGATTCGAGATGTATATCTCGCCAATCCTAGTTCTCGCCATCATCCAAATTTATCCACTTTGTTTTCTCTCAAACACTCATCCAGATTTCTCTTAAACGTCCATCAATACTTGATCTAGTGTCAAGTCGTTTTCACAATAAAACTCAAGATACCTAATTCTTATTTAACACTTTTTCAATAAAGATGGAAATGGAACATGGTGTATACCGTGCACTCCTGAGATTAAGATTCGAGACGTATGTCTCGCCTATCTTAGCTCTCGCCATCATTTAAAATTGTCAATGCGGTTTCTTCAAACCCTTTCTCAATCAAATTCAAAACACCTAATCTTTATTAAACACTTTTTTTCAAATAAGATGGAAATGGAACGTGGTGTATACCGCGCACTCCTGAGACTAGGATTCGAGATGTATATCTCGCTCATCCAAGTTCTCGCCATTATTCAAAACACCTCAAACCAATCAATTTCTTTTCTCGCCGCCGTGCGATTGATCTCTTAAACGTTTTCACAAATGAAAGGTACTTTGTTTCAAAACAATGCAAGGCAATGTTTCTCCACCTGTTTTGGGTAGTCCAACAATGTTTTCGTCGATTAGACACAAAGTAGCTTTCGCTAAAATCGACCAACAAACAAACATTTTCTACCCAGAACTACGTAAGCCTTGACTTCTCTATTGAGATACGTAGGAGCAGGATTTGTAAATCTTGTCAGGCCCACTAATAAAAAACTTAGGTTTAGTCCTTCGTTAAAAAATCCAAAAACATTTTCCTCTCTTTTACTCTTTCTTTCCCACTTAATAACTTGAAAAGCCTAACATTTCAAACTAACATTAACGCACACAACTAACCTAATGGTTCCCGTTGAGTACAACGGACGTGAGGGGTGCTAATACCTTCCCCTTGCGTAATCGACTCCCGAACCCTGATTTGGTTGCGACGACCAATAATCATTGTCGTTTTGTTTCTTGGGTTTTATCGATATTTCCCCTTTCCTTTTTAGGAATAAATAAAGTTCGGTGGCGACTCTGTTCAGTCCATCATTACGAGCGTGCGATCGCGCTTTCGCATAAGGTCGTGTCTCTCATTTTTTCAATGAGGTACGACAATTCTCATTCATTGTTGCCTTATAGAGTTACAAACTATGGCATTCTTTATCCTTTCCTTATAGAGTTACATACTCTAGCAAGCATCCTTGCACTTAGCCCTGTAGAGTTACATACTATGACACACATCTTTGCACTTTTCTATATAGAGTTACAGACCATGGCAACCGTTCATTCTGCCTATAAAGTTACAGACTCTGGTAATCTTTCATAGAGTTATAGACTCTGGTGGACCTTCATTTCTTTTTTGGATTAAACACCACTTCTTCGGTTTAAACACCAGTTTATTGGTTTAAACACCATTCTTATCTTCCTTTGGTTTAAACATCATTTCCTCTTCCTGTTTGGTTTAAACACCATTTCTATACATGTTTGGTTTAAACACCATTTTCTCCACTCTTCCGGTTTAAACACAACTTCTTTGGTTTAAACACCACTTTCACTTTCTCTTGGTTTAAACACCATTCTTATCTTATTTTGGTTTAAACACAATTCTTCGGTTTAAACGCCATTCTTGCCTTCTGTTTGTTTAAACATCATTTCTCCAATTTAAACACTGTTTTCTTTTCTTTGGTTTAAACACCATTTCTCCGGTTTAAACACCATTTTTATCTTCTTTAGGTTTAAACACCACTTCTCCGGTTTAAACACCAATTTCTTTTATTTGGTTTAAACACCACTTATCTGGTTTAAATACCACTTTCATTGACTCTTTGATTTAAACATCACTTTTCCGGTTTAAACACCGACTCTATGATTTAAACACCAATTTTCTGGTTAAAACACCGACTCTTTGGTTTAAACACCACTTTTCCAGTTTAAACATCGTTTCTTTGGTTTAAACACCACTTTTTCGGTTTAAACATCGTTTCTTTGGTTTAAACACCACTCATCCGGTTTAAACACCGTTTATTTGGTTTAAACACCACTTATTCGGTTTAAACACCATTTCTTCGGTTTAAACACTGTTATTATCTTCTTTTGGTTTAAACACCACTTCTCCGATTTAAACACCACTTTCTTTTCTTTGGTTTAAACACCACTTATCTGGTTTAAACACCACTTTCAATGACTCTTTGGTTTAAACACCACTTTTCTGATTTAAACACCGACTATTTGGTTTAAACACCACTTTTTAGGTTTAAACACCGACTTTTTAGTTTAAACATCACTTTTCCGGTTTAAACACTATTTCTTTGGTTTACACACCACTATTTTGGTTTAAATAATGACTCCTTGGTTTAAACACCACTTTTCCGATTTAAACACCGACTATTTAGTTTAAACACCACTTTTCCATTTTAAACACCGATTCTTTGGAGTTAATTGATTTTCATAGATAAATAATAATAATAAGTTCATTGACATCAATTCAAGAAGTACATTGCCCAAAAAAAATCAACAGGGTATGAACCGCCATAAAAAAAGTATAATTTGTCATCAAGTAGTACACACCATAACTAGTCAAAATAGTTGAATAAATAGAAAAACGGTAGGGTAACAAATAACCATAACACAGATGTCAAACAGAGTAGTAGGATATGCATCGAAAAAGCTATTTCTCCAATTTAAAAATAATGTTGATCTTAGTTTAGGAAATTTCTCCGTCACAATTCTGAAGTTCTTTTTAAAGTTGAAGACTCACTTAATCCATGGGGAGCACCACTTTTGGGAGGGGCGACTAGGATGATAAGTTTAGGTTGATGACTATAGATTTGTTCTAAATCCCGAGAGAAAAATAGATTTAGCGATGGTTGTGAAACTTGTAAAAAGGTTTAGTGATGGATGTGTGAGAAACAATTTAAGGAAACATGAATTATCAAGAATGCTTACACCAACGACATTACAGTCATGCCCAATTGTAGCTTCATCAATGCTTTCTTTGATCTAAATGTTACAGAAAACAATATGAATACATGATATATGAATGATTAATATTAAATCATGGTAGATTACTTTGCATAGAAGAATATCTGAAGTGACTTGGGATCATTAACAGCTAAATAATTTGGGTACTACAATGATTTAAAACAGTCATTCATAGTAGTATGAACTTTGTTTACACGAAAATGAATTAGTTGTAATAAAGACCTTTGTTTCGTCTTAGGTATGAAGTAGTTGCTGAATTGTATATTGATCTTCGAGGAAGAATATGGCTGATGAAGTATTCCATCTAGTTTTCCATTTAACCTTTAAAGTCAAGGTCTTATCCAACATTGAATAAAGTACAATATGATATTATATTGGATCATTTATACCATTCTATGCATAAATAAATATATAGTAAGGTAAATTTTCAAATAGGAAACCATATTAAAAGATGTTAGATCACTTGTATCATCATGTTGCCAAGTCGGACAACTGAAACACCCAAGAGTTGTGAACTCCCGCGATCCCATAAAATAAAAGTAGTATTAAAGCCAACATGATTTACACTAATTTTTATTTTAAACATATGAAAAACTAGTTAAAGTTGTAAACTATGTGAATGGTAGAGATATACAATGAATAAAGAAATTCAAATTAAAGAAAAAACTAAAAATTTATGTCTCAGTTGTATGTCCACCAACGTAAGTAACTAGTGGTTGAACCCCATTTGCAACTTTGGGGAATTTATGGTAATGCTTGGTAGTACAAACCAAATTATGAAGTTTTAAGCTTGTCAATGGTTGTAGTAGTGATACAAAAAGTCAACTACAACACATTCACTTTAGTATATTATAAAGGAGATCAACTAAAGTATTGAAGTATGATAAATTTTACAAAGTATTATTACATCTTTATCTTTGGGGATTTCATGGAGTGGCAGTGGAATAACGTTGGACATGAATATATCATAAAGAGACATATGTTAATATCCAGAGTTTGAAGACATTTTCAGTGAACGTGAACTCAACGTATGACTCGAAATTTTAGTCAATAAGTCTTTAGGTATCCTATATATATAAAAACCTACATGTTAAAGATTAAGAAAAAATTACATAGTGGTTGCAATCTCAACAAACTGAAGGTTACCAATTCCTGAAATCATTGATATGAGGACAATCTTCATTTATGGATAGAAGGGTAACATTGTATGTGTTTGAAACAGAAAGTGAGTACTTACCTCAAAGTGTATGTTAATTCCTTGTATTTATCATTGATAATCATTTTGGTAAAACTAATTTAGCTGAAACATGTTAAACAAGATGTCCTAACATGTGGATTCGACATTCTGTCTAAAACAGGTTTTTACTCTTGGTAAAGTTTGTTTGATTAACTAATTACATAATATTCTAGAAATACTAAGTGATCCCATGTGGCACACCAGAGTGAGGAATCAGAGATTCTAATTGATTTTAAACTTATTTTGTTTTCTAAATGTTGAGACATTTTAGGAAATGTTTGATTGTTAACCTAACAATATGCAACTGTTTCACTAAGTATACTAGGCCCATATCCACTTCAATTTATGCTTATATATATAATGCCTCAAACCTAATTGAGAGATGAATAAAATAAGGTGTGAGTGAGTTATTAGGGTTTGAGTGTTCTTGCTAATTGTGAGCCTCTCTAATATCATCTTGATATATGAGTATGTATGTTTCATTTGAGTTGTAAGTTGTGTCAAACACTCATAAGCTTTTAAGCAATAAGTGTTTGTGTGTCTGTGAAGTGTGACTTCAGAATTGTTTGTAATTGTTTGAATTTACTCTGTTGTGAATGGAAGGGAAGTGAGAAGGGCCTCGCACCTAGGAGTGTTTTAGGTAGAAGTTAAGCACGGGTAATGATTAGGGTGTAGACTATAAATTGGAGATAGTTATACAGAAGGTCTACAAACTGATACTATTTAGTGGATTTCCTCCCTGACTTATTATCCCCCATATTAGGTGTTGTTTTACACCGAACTGGGTTAAAAACTCTCTGTGTTATGTTATTTTATGTTCTCTTATATGTAAGTTATCTTGTTATTGTGTGTTGTTCAAATATCAGTGTCTCAACATCTTTTAGGCCATCTGATATCTGCATACCCGAATTTCAATTGGTATTATAATAGGCATCCTGCTCTGTGTCTGGGTGAGATTCAGGGAAGATACTTTCTGGTACAATGGACAAGGAATGAGGATTTATGAACATACCACCCATTCTTGATGGAACCAACTATGACTATTAGAAAGCTCGTATGATGGCTTTTATCAAATCCATGGACAACAAGGCTTGGAAATTTGTGGTCAAGGGATGGGATCCACCCATGATTAGAGATAAAGATGGTAAGATTACTGATGTGCTGAAGGATGAGGAAGATTGGGACGATGAAGATGATAAATTAGCTCATGGAAACTCCAAAGCATTGAATTCTCTATTCAATGGAGTGGACAAGAACATCTTCAGACTAATAAACAATTGTACCATTGCTAAAGAAGTTTGTGAGTTCTTGAAGACTGCTCATGAAGAAACCTATAAGGTAAAGATGTCAAGACTTTGACTTATGACCACCAAGTTTGAGAACTTGAGAGTTGAGGAGGATAAGATCATTCATGACTTTCACATGTTTATCATTGAGATAACCAATGCCTCAAAGTGCCCTAGGGAAGAAGATGTCAGAAGCTAGGTTGGTCAGAAAAATCCTCAAGTCCCTTCCAAGAGATTTGACATGAAGATAACCGTCGCATCTCGAAAAATACGATTCCTCGCAATGGTCGCGGAAAAAATTACGTCCAAACAGAGTCACCACCGAACTTTATTTATCCCAATGAAGGGATAGGAAGATATCAATAAAACCTTTAGGAAATGGAATAATGGTCGTCGCAACCATATTCGGGTTCGAAAGTGGATTACGCAAGAGGAAGGTATTAGCACCCCTCACGTCCGCTGTACTAAGCGGGAACCTTTTAGTTCTAACTTGCGTTTCGAGTGTTAATTTATGTTTGTTTGTTATCTTTGGGTTAAAACATTGAAAATAGAGATGGATGAGAATCTCATAAAGGGAGAGTGGAGGTTTTTTATTAGTGTGCTCGCGAAGATACAACAATCTCCTGCCTATGTATCCTTATGGTGCAATAAGGAAGTCAGAGCATTCGTAGTTCGGGGAACTACGATTAATTGGTGTGTTTTTTATGAACAACTGCATATATCGTGTTCTAAAGGCTAAACGCTGACTTGTCTACTCTCGGCAGAGGCTTAAGCACTAGTTTGTTATACGCGTTAGAAAGGCTTAAACAGTGTTCTTTCTGAAAAGAGTTTTGGTCACATGGGGGTGACAAGTTGAATTAATATGTTGGTTGTTTTGATTGGTTGAGATGTTTTTAGTTGGATGGCGATTACTCGGATAGTCGAGTAAGACAACTCGTATCCTAATAGTCGGGAAAGGGAATAGAAGACTTTAGACCATTTTCTCTTTCATACTTAATTATAGAAAGGATTTGATAATAATTAAGGTGTTTTAAATGGATGACGAATATTCGGATAATCGAGTAAGACAACTCGTATCCTAATAGTCGGGAAAGGGAATAGAAGACTCTAGACCGCTTTCTGTTTCATCCTTAATTATAAAAAGGGATTTGATAATAGTTAAGGTGTTTTAATTGGATGACGATTACTGGGATAGTCGAGTAAGACAACTCGTATCCTAATAATCGGGAAATGGAATAGAAGACTCTAGACCATTTTCTCTTTCATCTGAGTGGTTATGAAAATAAGTTTACGTGTGGTTGATGTATTTTTAGAATAGACGATAAGTGCTTGAATAGCTGAGTAAGACAACTCATATCCAAACATTTGAGGAGAGGAATCGAAGGCTCAAGACCATCTCCCTTTTCGTATAGTTTGTTATGAAAATGATTTGATTAAGTTGTATGTTTGTGGATGTCATACGGTGAACTGACTTGGGGTGTTTTGCTTTTTATCGCAATGTCGCGGATAGCAAGAGTCGCCACCGACTTTTCTTTTATCCAATAAGGAAAGGTGGAAAAGAACAGGAAAGACCTCAATAGATTTTGGGTTCGGAAGGTACATTATACAAAGGGAAGGTGTTAGCACCCTTTGTATCCATGGTTATCCATGGGCTCTTAATTGCTGGATCACTTATATTTTTGTCTGAAAAGTGTTCGTGAATTGTTTAAAAAATGTTTCGAAAAGAGAGTTTAACTTTGTAATGATTCTCGTATGAATGTATACAAAGTATTTATCTCGTTTGATTTTGAAAACGGTTTAGAAAAATGTAACTTGGTAATGATTCTAGTATGAATGTATACCAAGTGGTGATTTTCTAGGATTTGCAAAGTGTGAGGGGTGGGAAATGTTTTAGGTTATGATCCAGCAATTGAGAGTTATACCTTCCTAAGGTCGTTATGAACGTTTCCTATCCTTATGAGGGTAAAACTGTCCTTACTATTGAGAAGTAAGTAATTTTACCCTTTGGATGTTTAAGGGTCATCGTAGGGTCATCGATAGGTCATTGAAGGCAACAGTTGTAAGGATACCTTAGCATTCGAAGGGACGATCATCATTTAACCGTAGGCTACACCGAAGGGTCATCGAGGGACGAAATCATATATTCGAAGCAACATCCGAGGGACCATGATTTATTTTATGATGATTTAACCGAAGGGTCTTTGCTAAGTGTATCCCTACATTCGCGGGACATGACCGTTATACCGTAATACCGTAGGGCAGCAAAGAGAGGTCCAAAATCACATGTTTAAAGGTCATATTTTAAAGTCAATTAGGTGATTAGGATGAATCTCCACATTAAAATCAATACATTAAAATTAATACATTAAAATTAATACATTAAACTTAATACATTAAAATTAATTAAGCAATTTAGGGTGGATCTTCATAAGGGTATCCCACAAATAAAGTGGAAGGCCTAAACAACACTCTTTTCCTGGGATATGTGAACCTTTACAAAATTCAGCAAACGGGTTAGAATACCAATCAGGGTGCAATCGAGGATTACACCGCAAAAGAAAACACAGCAGCATGAATGTCAGGCAAAACAATGCATAATTAACATAGAATAGATCGGGTTACGCATAGGACATAACAAATATCAACGGTTGTCCCGTTCGCCTCTGCCTCGCCTAGCGAGGTCCTAGCGAATGCTCGCTACATGCTCGCTTAGCGATGTGCTAGCGAGTGGCTGCGGGTTTTGAATTTCAGAACAGTATGATCTCAGCATGCTGCATGCCTTATTGCATTCAATTACAGAAATAATATGGTCAAACACTCAGGATATTCAGGCGTACTGAAATTCACATGCAAAGTCTAATTACATATCCAAAAATTCAATCATGATGTATTATGTATTTAGAGATTTACAAATTGGAAGCATAAAACAATAATGATACACAAACCTGTTTGCAATGGAATGGTAATGCTGAATTGGCAAGTCACTTTTGGTATCGGGTTGAGTTGGGCGGCGGTAACTTCGGTGCGGATGAGCGGCCGTCAGGGTTTCTTCACTCCGACTTCTCTGGGCTACTCTCCGGGGTTGTTATGCCAGGGTTTCCGGCCGTCTCCGTCTCGGTTTTCCGTTTTCTCCTTTTCGTTCTGGAGTTGGGGTATTTATAATACTCCTTTGATGACCTAATGGGCTCAGAATGAAGCCCGAAATTTTCTGTTGTCTGTCAGCTTCGCTAGGCGAGCGTGTAGCGAACGTGTAGCGAACGTTCGCTAGGCGAGCGTGTAGCGAACGTGTAGCGAACGTTCGCTAGGCGAGCGTGTAGCGAACAGGCCAGTTTGGGCCATTTTCTGGATTGGGCCATTCGTGAGCTAGGCCTTCGTTCCTTTGAGATCAGTGTCATAAAAATGAGTCAGAGTGCCCTGAAAAATGTCTTAAAATATTAATGGGCAAATTTTGGGGTATGACAGCTGCCCCTGTTCAATATTCTTGAACCGAGAGAGTCAGAATGGTATGTACGCCATTCGTGGTCTGGAGGTGGAAGATTATTGAACACCTAGAACGCCCCAAAAATTTGCACTTGTCAATTAGTTAGTCTTGATGGAGATGGGCTTAAAGATGCCATCTAGGAAGTTTGATGATGGGAGCTTCAGAGTGCGTCGTACGTTAGAAGATATCTGAAGTCATGGGTGTCACTGGGTCATACGCCAGACCGTATAGTGAGTCATTCATTAGGCCGTCGACTTCACTGGGGAGTTAGAATGGGTCATACGCCGCTGGGGATAACAGATCAGAATGGATCATACGCTAGATCGTATCTGAGTTGCAGAATGGGCCGTCTGTTAGGCTGTATCTGACGAAAAGTAGTCGTACGCTAGACTACACCTCGGGATGTACCGTACGCTAGGTAGTATCTGAGGAATGAAGATCCGAATGGGTCGTACGCTAGACCGTATCGGACTTGTTGGGGGAGTAATATGTTATGCCGAATCAAAATGAGATAAGAATCCGAATGAGTCATACACTGTTGGGGATAAAGGATCAGAATGGATCGTATGCTAGATCGTATCTGAGTTGCAGAACGAGCCGTCCGTTAGGCTGTATCGTTACTGGGGGTGAAGGATCAGAATGGATCGTATGCTAGATCGTATCTGAGTTGTAGACTGAGCCGTCTGTTAGGCTGTACCTGGTGATGAAGGGGGTAGTCATACGCCAGACTGCACTTCAGAATGTACCGTACGCTAGGTAGCATTTGAGGGGATGAACATCCAAGCGGGTCGTAAGCTAGACCGTCTCTGAGTAGCAGAACGAGCCGTCCGTTAGGCTGCACATGATAATAAAGGGGTAGTCATACGCCAGACTACACTTCAGAATGTACCGTACGCTAGGTAGCATCCGAGGCCTTGAAGGTCCAAATGGGTCGTATGCTGGACCGTATTGGAGTTGTTGAAGGTCGGAATGGATCGTACGTTAGATCGCATCTGAGTTGAAAGAGTCATATGTTGAGCTGAATCAGAATGAACCGTACGCTAGGCTATATCTGATAGTATTTGTATATGTTGTATTTGCAATAAATGTCTGGGATGGGCTTATAGATGTCATCATTAGGAGGATGTTAGAATGAATGTTGTCATGGAGTATGTCTGAAAGATGTAGTTGAATCCTGAACGTAATTGATGAGGATGTCCGTCTGAATGGACCTTTGTTTTGACTGTATCAGGGGAATAATTAACCTGAAAAATAAAGTTAGCTTCATGCCATGTCATGATGCATGAGATGTTTTATGCTTTCGAAAATAACTGCGAACGATGTATGCATGCGTATGCTGTGAATTATGATGTAATGAATGAATTATGCATCTGAAAAGTTCTTCCAGAGGACTCTACTGGGGAAAACAAATCTCAATCTTCTGGTTGGGAGATACTGGTATCGATGACCCTTTCTTAGCCGGGGATGCTTGATTTCTGTCTGATGGTAGAAATGTTCAACAGAAGCCCGGCTGGGGGTGGAAGAGATGACCCATTTGTCTAGTAATGCCACTCTCTTCTGGGAATGACTGGCTTTGCTGGGGAATAAGATTAGCAACGGATTCATTGGAAAGCATGATTAGACCTTCTCCTCGATCCTGAAGCCTAGTAGTAATCGCTATTTCTATTTTATGCACGCATTTTTGGTAAACATCGATCATATCCAAATGCATATATTAATTCGAATTAAATCAATGGACGTTTATGCAAACAAAACAGAGAAAGTAAAACAAAAGCATTTTTTTTTTAAACTAAAATTATATTGATTTCGAAAGAGGGCCTATAAACGGGCAATTTGTGTACAAGGAGACAGAAATCCTAGTAAGAGGAAATTGTCAAGAAAACAAAGAGAAAGCTATGCCGAAAACGTCCTATTGACTTTAATTCCCCTACTGCCATTATGTCTTCAAGCCTCTCATCTCCTGCTGTCGGATAGAAGTGATTAGCTTGTTCAGTCCTTTGAACTTGGATGAAGCCGTCTGAGAACGAGACATAGTCATACGCTTTGATCCTTAATTTTTGCCTGGACCGCCTTTTCAGGTTTTCAGTCCACCAGGATACCCTTTTTTTGACCAAGCCGCCTTTTCAGGTTTTCGACTTGCCGGGTGTACGTCTTTATATGTTTATCCCTAATTTTTGCCCGAACCCTTTTGGTTCGCCGGGATGCCCTAACTTTTGCCTAGGTACGTCGACCTAGAGGGTCTCTTTTATGCGTAGTATTTTTTAACTATGTCTGCGTTCACGGGATGTGGGAAGTCTTCACCATCCATCGTAGCAAGTATCATGGCTCCACCAGAGAATACTTTCTTAACCACAAATGGCCCTTCGTATGTGGGAGTCCACTTGCCTCTGGGATCACCTTGTGGTAGAATGATACGCTTGACCACCAAGTCGCCGATTTGATACACCTGTCTCTTGACTCTTTTGTTAAATGCCTGGGTTATGCGCTTCTGATATATCTGTCCATGACACACAGCCGCAAGTCTCTTCTCATCGATCAAGTTTATCTGGTCGAGTCGAGTCTGAATCCATTCATCTTCATCTAAGCCCACCTCTTTCATGATTCGTAGAGAGGGAATCTGAACTTCCACTGGTAAAACGGCTTCCATTCCGTAGACTAAAGAGAAAGGAGTTGCTCCTGTCGAAGTGCGTACTGAAGTGCGATAACCGTGAAGAGCAAACGGTAACATCTCATGCCAGTCTTTGTACGTCACCGTCATCTTTTGTATGATCTTCTTGATATTCTTATTAGCAGCTTCTACAGCGCCATTCATCTTTGGTCGGTACGGAGAAGAGTTATGGTGCTTTACGTTGAACTGCGTGCAGAGTTCAGTAATCATCTTGTTGTTCAAATTAGTACCATTGTCAGTAATAATTCTTTCAGGGATGCCATATCGACAAATGAGATTATTCTTGATGAATCGTGCCACCACATTCTTGGTGACAGAAGCGAATGAGGCGACCTCTACCCACTTTGTAAAGTAATCAATAGCAACAAGGATGAAACGATGCCCGTTAGAAGCAGTAGGTTTAATCTCCCCAATCATATCAATGCCCCACATTGCAAAGGGCCAAGGTGCGGTCAACACGTTCAATGGAGCAGGAGGTGCATGTACTTTATCCGCATATATCTGGCACTTGTGACAGGTTCTGGAGTGATGGTGGCAATCAGCTTCCATGGTAGACCAATAATACCCTGATCTCAGAATCTTCTTGGCCATCGTATGTCCACTAGAATGAGTCCCAAAAATACCGTCGTGCATGTCTTCCATAATCTCTTCTGCTTCCTTTTTATCCACACAGCGAAGCAAAGTTGAGTCATGATTACGTTTGTATAATACTCCATTACTCAAAAAGATTTAGCAGAGAACTTCCTCAGGAATTTTCTATCATTGATAGATGCCCCCTCAGGGTACTCCTGAGTTTCTAAATATCTTTTACTTCGTGGAACCAAGGTTTTTCCCGTACTCCCTCAGTGTTAAGTTCATAACAGTATGCCGGTTCATCTAGTCGCTCAATGGTGATCCTGGGAGCTTCATTGTCCCATCTGACTCTGAACATAGATGACATGGTAGCTAATGCGTCTGCCAACTGATTCTCTTCTCGTGGGATATGTTCGAATGTAATCTCTTCAAAGTATGGGATTAATGTCATCACCCGTTCTCGGTAAGGGATGAGATTCGGATGCTTGTGTCCCATTCTCCTTTGATCTGACTGATTACTAATGCTGAGTCTCCGTACACACTCAAAAACTTGACCCGCCGGTCTATAGCAGCCTTGAGTCCCAAAATACATGCTTCATACTCAGCCATATTATTGGTACAATGAAAACATAGTCTAGCAGTGAAAGGCGTATGGTAACCCTCGGGAGAAATGATTACCACACCAACACCATTGCCCAATGCATTAGAAGACCCATCGAAAACCATAGTCCATCGGGATCCTAGTTCGGGTCCTTCATCCGGTCCAGGTTCTTCATAATCAGTAACAAGCATGACATCCTCATCTGGGAACTCAAAATTCATAGATTGGTAATCATCCACTGCTTGATGAGCCAAATGATCGGCTAGCACGCTTCCTTTGATTGCTTTCTGAGTAGTATACTGGATGTCATACTCTGTTAAGATCATCTGCCATCTTGCTATTCTTCCGGAGAGAGCGGTTTCTCAAATATGTATTTGATAGGATCCATCTTAGAAATCAATAAAGTGGTATGATTCAACATGTATTGTCTTAGTCGGCGAGCAGCCCAGGCCAAAGCACAGCAAGTCCTCTCGAGCAGTGAGTATCTTGTTTCACAGTCGGTAAACTTTTTGCTAAGGTAGTATATGGCATGCTCTTTTCGACCAGACTCGTCATGTTGCCCCAACACACACCCCATTGAATTTTCTAACACGGTCAAATACATGATTAGAGGTCTTCCTTCAACTGGTGGCATCAGGATCGGAGGTTCCTGGAGATACTTCTTGATTTTGTCAAAAGCTTCTTGACATTCCTCATTCCATATCATCTCTTGATTTTTCCTCAGTAGCTTGAAGAGGGGTTTGCAGGTGGCGGTCAAATGGGAGATAAATCGGGCAATGTAGTTCAACCGTCCCAAGAAACCTCTGACTTCTTTATCCGTACGGGGAACTGGCATTTCTTGAATAGCCTTCACCTTAGCCGGGTCAACCTCAATCCCTTTACCACTGACAATACATCCCAGGAGTTTACCGGATCTTACTCCAAAGGTGCATTTGTTCGGGTTCAATCTTAGCTTGTATTTCTTCAACCTCTCAAACAATTTGTACAAATGATCGAGATGTTCTTCTTCAGTATGAGATCTGGCTATCATGTCATCCACATATACTTCTATTTCATGATGGATCATATCATGGAACAAACCACCATAGCACGCTGGTACGTTGCCCCGCGTTCTTTAAACCGAATGGCATTACTTTATAGCAGAACGTGCCCCATTGCGTCACAAACGTAGTTTTCTCCATGTCTTCAGGTGCCATCTTAATCTGGTTATAACCTGAGAATCCATCCATGAATGAGAATACCTTGTGTTGAGCGGTGTTATCTACCAGAACATCAATGTGCGGAAGTGGAAAGTCGTCTTTGGGACTCGCTTTATTCAAATCTCTGTAGTCTACACACATTCGCACCTTGCCATCCTTCTTCGGCACTGGTACCACATTAGCAACCCATTGAGGATAAGAAGTAACAGCCAGAAAACCTGCATCAAATTGTTTCATAACCTCGGCTTTGATTTTCTCAGACATTTCAGGACGCATGCGACGAACCTTTTGCTTAACAGGACGACAATCTTCCCTCGTTGGCAGCCGATGTACTACTATATCAGTATCCAGTCCTGGCATGTCGTCATAAGACCAAGCAAAAATCTCTACATAGTCATGCAACATCTGAATCAACCTTCTCTTGACACTGTTTTCCAAGCCTGCTCCTATTTTGACTTCTTTCTTGTTTACTTCAGTACCCAGATTTACAGTCTCAACTGACTCCTCGTGTGGCTGTATAGTCCTTTCTTCCTGCAGTAACAGTCTGGCAAGTTCTCCAGGTACTTCACAATCTTCCTCACTTCCATCCTCGGCTTGGTAGATCGGATTTTCAAAGTCATAATGAACAGTAGTAGAACTATTGTCAACAGGATCCAGAGTGGGTATGGATCTGCAATTCGTTACGTGAGTGTGTGTAAGAAAACATAGCTCGTTTGGAAGATGACAGAAAAGATAAAGAGCGCAATATTTGAATGCAAAAAGTCCATTGATTTATTGAATATGAATATGCTTATGAAGATGACAAAACCCTTAACAAATTAGCTATTGTGCCCCGGGCATAGACACAACGCTTGGAGAAGTTCAATTGTAAAAAAAAACAAAAATTTGCAACACTAAAATAGACAATAACAATTACTCCTGACTAAAGGAAATCGGGATAGTGTCTTCAGCCTTCCAATTATTGAGTCCGTCACCAATTGTTGGGAAAATCCAGCTATCCAGGTCGCAATCGCTGTCAGCATCTTCTACAACATTAATTTGACTCTTGTCAGAGCTGAACCCCAGGCCAAATTTGTCAGACTTGTACGGTACGTCGATCAATTGACCCCAGCCAGTACGACCACCATCTTCAACCACGGCTTGAGCGTCCTTCAGAGAAATCATAGCAGGAGGAGCACGAATAACCTTGGGTACACAGGAAGTTGGCTTAAGGACAGGATTGGTCGGAGGAACTACTTCAAATGACTGACAAGGAGTCTCAATGAATTCACCATCCATCTCGACGTATCTGAAGGTATGCACACTACTGACAATGTACTCTTCTTCTCCACACACGGTGACAATTTTGCCCTTTGTGGGATACCTCAACTTTTGATGGAGAGACGAGGCTATAGCGCCTGCCCCATGAATCCAAGGGCGTCCCAGTAAGCAGGAATAGGCAGGACGAATGTTCATTACATGGAAGGTAGTGTTGAAGACTTGAGGTCCTATCTTGATAGGAAGGACTACTTCGCCATGGACAACACTCTTCGCACCATCGTAAGCACGTACCACAATGTCACTAGGTTTCAGTTCAATGCTTTTACAATCCAGCTTATCCAGCACAGCTGTTGGCAGCACATTCAAGGAAGAGCCATTATCGATCAACACATGAGACAAAGTGATTCCCCTACACTCAATGGAGATATGCAGGGCTTTATTGTGATTCTTTCCCGCTGGTGTCAGGTCAGCATCGGAAAAGCCTAGGCCATTGTCAACAGCCAAGTGAGCAACATAATTTTCGAACTGATCGACAGATGTTTCCTGAGGTACATGAGCGGTCTTCAAGAATTTTATCAATGCATTGGCATGAGGTTCAGAAGATAACAGCAAGGATAACATCGAGATCTTAGACGGGGTATGCCCCAACTGTTCTACAACATCAAAATCACTCTTGCGAATGATTTTCAGCACTTCTTCCATTTCTTGTTTGGCAACATCTTCGGGAGTAACTTCGACCGGTGTCTCTGACTGAGAAGGATTGACTGGTTCCTTTCCTCGAGTTTCAAGGACAGGAGGTGAGATTTCTGGAGAGAAGATCCTTCCGCTTCGAGTAATTTTACTAGTCCCAACAATGCCACTAGTATTAGCAGCATTATCCACTTGCTTCACGCCATGGACGTAAACATCACCGCCATAATTCCACGGAATAGCTTTGCTTGAGGAATACGGGATCGGGCCAGGTGCAGTGATGATTAGGGGAGCAACCCTGGGCTCAGCAGTAATCTTCACAGGCGCCCTGGTAGCGGTAATCTTCACTGGAACTTTGGACCTAGCAATCACAGATATTTCTTCAATAGGGTTTTCCGCCTTAGGAATCCTTTCGAAGAGAACTGTACGATCGTCCATCAGCCGTTGAATACCATTCTTCAATTCCCAACAATCATCTGGTTGGAATATACAGAGATTGCAATCTTCAGCACAACCTGGAAATAAACCAGCTTGCAATAAATTCCTCTTTATGATCGGGAGAGGAGATGTTAAGTCCGCCACATTGGAAATGTGAGAATCGTCATCCATAGCATTAACAGTCTTGTCATGGTTAGGCATAGGAGCAGTGATGACATTAGGAGTCTCCGGAGGCTCAAACTCAATTTCTCCAGCTTCGATCATATCCTGAATCTTATTCTTCAATGACCAGCAATCGTTTGTATCATGCCCGGGGCTATCGGAGTGATATGCACACCTGGCATTGGGATTATAACGAGAAGAGGTAGTGTTGGGATTTGTAGGAGGATCTCTAAGGGTGATCAAATTTGCCTTTAGCATTCCCTGCAGTGCCTGTGCCAAGGTCATATTGATCCTGGTGAACTGCCTTCTTGGCCTGTCTTGTTTGGGCTGGAAGTTTTGAGATGGTGGTGCTGCAATCGTAACTGCTCCAATGTCGTGGTCACGGTTTTTCTTGTTACGACCCTTTTGACCGTACACAGCATTTGATTCGTTCCTCCCCTGATAGGACCTTTTGGTGCTTGCAGAGGTAGCCGCCTGTATCTTTCCACTTCGGATGCCGCTTTCAACACGTTCACCTGTTAATATAAGTTCAGTGAAACCTGATGAAGAACTTCCCAGTAGATGGCTGTAGAATGGGCCGGTCAGTGTGCCCATGAACATATCCACCAATTCTCTGTCAGTCATAGGGGGTTTGACTCTGCCAGCCAAATCTCTCCACTTTTGAGCATATTCTTTAAAGCTTTCTTTAGATCCCATAGTCATATTCTGCAACTGTAGCCGGGTAGGCGCTAGTTCAGAGTTATACTGGTACTGTTTATAGAAAGTTGTTGCTAAATCAGTCCAGGTGCGGATGTCAGAGCTCTCGAGCTGATAATACCATTCCAACTGTGTGCCAGACAGGCTCTCTTGGAAGAAATGGATCCATAGCTTCCTGTCAGTGGTATGCGGCTGAATCTTTCTCACATAAGCTCTCAGATGCATCTGAGGACAGGACGCACCATCGTACTTAGTGAAAGTGGGGATTTTGAATTTGCGAGGAATGGTCACATCGGAGACCAGACCCAAACTTTCGAAATCCAGACCGGGCGCCTTCTGACCCTCCATAGCTAGCATACGTTCTTCCAGCAACTTGTACTTATCATCTCTTGGAGAGTACTGTTCATTTTCATAATCTTCATCGTCGTCCTCAGGGTTGAAGAGATCGACATTCTCCTCTTCTGAATCATTCTCTGTCTCCTCTTCTGGACCATTCGGGATCCCAAACTTGACTCCTGCGGCCTGTCCTTTACGCCTTCTTCCCGGGTTAATGAAACTCACAGCTTTCTTGTCTTTCTTCTTTTCGAGCAAAAGAGCCTTCAGTTCCTCCTGCCCCTTGGATAAGCTTAGCATCATCTCCTTGAATTGAGCATTCTGAGTCTGGAGATCCTTGACAGTTTGTTCGAGATCCATTTTTCTGTTTGTAATGAAGACCGTGAGAACATTGAACTTGTAGAATACCTGTTATGCAGTGTTATGTTATGTTATGCAATGCATGAAATGTTTTCAAGGACTTTTGGAATTTAACTTTGCGTAAATTACCAACAAGAGAGAAATGTTTATTGTTGATTTCTTTGATCAATGTTCATTACAAAAGGAATAATAATAAAAATACAATGAAAGCTCAAGTCTCCCAGGGGCGACTTCTTTTTGGGCGAAGATACGCATTGAGTCTTCGTTCCTCATTAAGCTGACTGGTAAGTTCTAACACTTTCTTCCTTTCTGCGACGAACTGAGTCTCGAAAGTATCCCTTTCTTCTCTCAACTGGATCCAGGATCTCTTTAGTTCCTCAACATTGGTAGGCATATCTGGATAAGGAATGATCTGAGGAGCACCTCCTTCAGCTTCAGGTTCGACAATCTGAGGTCCGATTGCAAGATATGGCATGACAAGTTCACGAGCTCTGGCGCGTACCCATCTGAGATAAGGTTCCATAGGAATAGAATTTTTCTGTCCTAACGTACCTCTCTTCACCATGCCCCAAGCTCGTACAAATCTTTGACGGAGGCCTTGGGAATCGTTGTCATAGTCGAACACAATGCCTTCGATGATCATTTCATGTGGACCATCTCTTCGAGCACAACCAAACTGTCGCAGAGCTAAAGCAGGATTATAAGTAATACCTCCTCTTATTCCTAGGAGTGGTACATTAGGGAACTCGCCACAACGGTCAATGATGGTAACATTTTCCTTGAACTGAGGACACCAACAGATGTCTGGGTGGGAGAGCGACATTATCCTTTGAGACCATTTCAAATTCTGCTCGTTCTTCAAGACTGATTGAGGAAGGTGCGAAATAAACCACCTAGACAACAAAGGTATGCAGCACATGAGAGTCCCTTGCTTCTTCATGGTACGAGTGTGGAGGGAATGCAAAATGTCTCCCAGCAAGGTAGGTACAGGGTTATGAGTGAGAAATATCTTAATAGCATTCATGTCTATGAATTGGTCTGGATTAGGGAATAACACCAAGCCATAGATTAGCAATGCCAGGATGTCTTCGAAAGCACGGACATTCATAACTTTTAAGAATTCTCGGGCCTTATTTGTCAGGAATTTGGCAAGTAAACCCTTAACTCCACTCCTTGTTACCCAATTAGCTTCAATGTCGGACTTCGTCATGTGTAAAGCTGCGGCAACTTCTTCAGACTTCGGAACCTTTTCTAAACCACTGAAAGGTATTTGATCAAGGATAGGTATCCCAAGCAGTCTGGAGAATTCTTCCAGTGTAGGTACCAACTGATAATCTGGGAATGTGAAGCAATGATGTTTAGGGTCGAAGAACTGGAATAAAACTCTCATCATATCTTCTTTGAAACCAGTGGTAACCAAATTGAGGAGAGAACCGTGTTTCTTGATGAACTGGGCATGATCGGGGAGCTCTGACACTAAATTCTTCAGTTGAGGAGAGATTGCTACAAAATTGATCCGGATGGTCTTCCTGGGAGCCATAGCCTTACAAAACAGAGCAAAGTTAAATCCCTAAGTCCTTGAAATGGTTAGTACAATGTTATGATGTCATGATGTTATGATGTTAAGATGTTAAATAAATAACAAGCACAAGCAAGTCACACAACCATCATTCCTAGGTTTTAAGGCTTGCATGAGTTCCATAGGTAAGTACCCTCCCCACTGAAGTTTAGTTGGTTCAACCTGTCCTAGAATAGTAACCGGGTTCTAGAAGGATCTCAAATCACCGACCTTCCTTTAAGTCCACTTCAGTGCAACACCAAGTGGTTGACCGAAGCTTCCCTAAAGTCCAATCTCAAAGAGTGTAGTATCGAGTCTCAACCAACCCCAGTCGGAACCGAAGTCAGTTATCTCACTACTTTCTAATGGCCAGGATGAGTCAATTAGGGTTCTAAAGGTCTGGTTAATGCTTTAATGACACCACGCGGAAGCCAAATTTTTCCTCAAGTGAACATGAGGAACATCAGGACATCCAAAGTGTCACATTAACCGTAGCCATCATTTTAACCATTCCAGTATACGCCGGATAGTCGCGATGATCTATTGCTACTTACCTAAGGTACACTAGATCCGGGTGTAGGATCTTTCACTCAAAAATACCCAAGCAATCCCTTAAAAGTAAATCAGACAATTTGGAATAAGTGATCTTGTTTTTAAGGTAACCTCTCTTTTTAAAGTCTCCCCAGCAGAGTCGCCAGTTCTGTCATACGGTGAACTGACTTGGGGTGTTTTGCTTTTTATCGCAATGTCGCGGATAGCAAGAGTCGCCACCGACTTTTCTTTTATCCAATAAGGAAAGGTGGAAAAGAACAGGAAAGACCTCAATAGATTTTGGGTTCGGGAGGTACATTATACAAAGGGAAGGTGTTAGCACCCTTTGTATCCATGGTTATCCATGGGCTCTTAATTGCTGGATCACTTATATTTTTGTCTGAAAAGTGTTCGTGAATTGTTTAAAAAATGTTTCGAAAAGAGAGTTTAACTTTGTAATGATTCTCGTATGAATGTATACAAAGTATTTATCTCGTTTGATTTTGAAAACGGTTTAGAAAAATGTAACTTGGTAATGATTCTAGTATGAATGTATACCAAGTGGTGATTTTCTAGGATTTGCAAAGTGTGAGGGGTGGAAATGTTTTAGGTTATGATCCAGCAATTGAGAGTTATACCTTCCTAAGGTCGTTATGAACGTTTCCTATCCTTATGAGGGTAAAACTGTCCTTACTATTGAGAAGTAAGTAATTTTACCCTTTGGATGTTTAAGGGTCATCGTAGGGTCATCGATAGGTCATTGAAGGCAACAGTTGTAAGGATACCTTAGCATTCGAAGGGACGATCATCATTTAACCGTAGGCTACACCGAAGGGTCATCGAGGGACGAAATCATATATTCGAAGGCAACATCCGAGGGACCATGATTTATTTTATGATGATTTAACCGAAGGGTCTTTGCTAAGTGTATCCCTACATTCGCGGGACATGACCGTTATACCGTAATACCGTAGGGCAGCAAAGAGAGGTCCAAAATCACATGTTTAAAGGTCATATTTTAAAGTCAATTAGGTGATTAGGATGAATCTTCACATTAAAATCAATACATTAAAATTAATACATTAAAATTAATACATTAAACTTAATACATTAAAATTAATTAAGCAATTTAGGGTGGATCTTCATAAGGGTATCCCACAAATAAAGTGGAAGGCCTAAACAACACTCTTTTCCTGGGATATGTGAACCTTTACAAAATTCAGCAAACGGGTTAGAATACCAATCAGGGTGCAATCGAGGATTACACCGCAAAAGAAAACACAGCAGCATGAATGTCAGGCAAAACAGTGCATAATTAACATAGAATAGATCAGGTTACGCATAGGACATAACAAATATCAACGGTTGTCCCGTTCGCCTCTGCCTCGCCTAGCGAGGTCCTAGCGAATGCTCGCTACATGCTCGCTTAGCGATGTGCTAGCGAGCGGCTGCGGGTTTTGAATTTCAGAACAGTATGATCTCAGCATGCTACATGCCTTATTGCATTCAATTACAGAAATATTATGTATTTAGAGATCATGATGTATTATGTATTTAGAGATTTACATGCAAAGTCTAATTACATATCCAAAAATTCAATCATGATGTATTATGTATTTAGAGATTTACAAATTGGAAGCATAAAACAATAATGATACACAAACCTGTTTGCAATGGAATGGTAATGCTGAATTGGCAAGTCACTTTTGGTATCGGGTTGAGTTGGGCGGCGGTAACTTCGGTGCGGATGAGCGGCCGTCAGGGTTTCTTCACTCCGACTTCTCTGGGCTACTCTCCGGGGTTGCTATGCCAGGGTTTCCGGCCGTCTTCGTCTCGGTTTTCCGTTTTCTCCTTTTCGTTCTGGAGTTGGGGTATTTATAATACTCCTTTGATGACCTAATGGGCTCAGAATGAAGCCCGAAATTTTCTGTTGTCTGTCAGCTTCGCTAGGCGAGCGTGTAGCGAACGTGTAGCGAACGTTCGCTAGGCGAGCGTGTAGCGAACGTGTAGCGAACAGGCCAGTTTGGGCCATTTTCTGGATTGGGCCATTCGTGAGCTGGGCCTTCGTTCCTTTGAGATCAGTGTCATAAAAATGAGTCGGAGTGCCCTGAAAAATGTCTTAAAATATTAATGGGCAAATTTTGGGGTATGACAGTGGAAAAATGACAATTGCTCGACTGACCGAGTAAGAGAACTCGTATTCAAGCAATTGAGGAGAAAAGTTGAAAACTCAAAGTCATCTCCCTTTTCATTTCTTATTATGAAAATAATTTGATTTAATCTGGGTTTAGAAGTTTGTAAAGAACTGATAATTATTTGACTGACCGAGTAAGAGAACTCATATTCAAACAATTGAGAAGAGAAATTGAAGACTCAAAGTCATCACCCATTTCATTTCTTATTATGAAAATAATCCGTTTTAATCTGGGTTTAGAAGTTTGTAAAGAAATGACAGTTATTTGACTGACCGAGTAAGAGAACTCGTATTCAAACAATTGAGGAGAGAAATTGAAGACTCAAAGTCATCACCCATTTCATTTCTTATTATGAAAATAATTTGTTTTGATTGTGTTTATGTTTAAGCGGATACAAATGACAATTATTTGACTAACCAAGTAAGAGAACTCGTATCCAAATAATCGAAGAGAGGAGTTGAAAACTCAAAACCATCCCCCTTTTCACATTTTTATTTATTGTAAGAATGTTTTGATTTAATCATGCTTAAGTGGGTTTAGAGATGATGATTATTCGACTAACCGAGTAAGAGAACTCGTATTCGAATAATCGAGGAGAGGAGTTGAAAACTCAAAACCATCCCTTTTTTTTATTTCCAAATTATGAAATGGTATTTAATCGTGATTAAGTACTTTTTAATTAATTTTAAATAACGTAACCGACATTGGATCGAGAGTTGAATTGGTATTCGTCACATTAGTGAAAAATAATTTGATTTGGTTTAAAGTTGTTTAAAAAAAGTTGATGGTGAAAATAAAAACGATTACTTGCATGCATGGACATGGGTAGACATTGATCTACTAAGTACTATAAAATCAGAGTAATAAAAAAAATATATTTAACAATAATTTATTAATCTAATTAACTAATAATTTAATTAATCAATTAACTAATGCAAGTAAGTAATAAATAAATAAATAAAATGCCATGAGCTTACACCAAAACTACTAAATGTAATATTTACATGATATTTATAACTAAAAGATTAATTATTTGCAATGTGTATATCATGCTACTATTTTAAAGGAAAATCTAAACTGTCACGGTTTACACCATACAATAAACCTTTACCGCAAACGACGATAACCGTCCAAAAGTCATAGCTAATGAAACTTTATTGCAGCCCTAATCTAATTAACTAATAATTTATTAATCTAATTAACTAATTATAATTTAATTAATCAATTAACTAATGCAAGTAAGTAATAAATAAATAAATAAAATGCCATGAGCTTACACCAAAACTACTAAATGTAATATTTACATGATATTTATAACTAAAAGATTAATTATTTGCAATGTGTATAACATGCTACTATTTTAAAGGAAAATCTAAACTGTCACGGTTTACACCATACAATAAACCTTTACCGCAAACGACGATAACCGTCCAAAAGTCATAGCTAATGAAACTTTATTGCAGCCCTACCATTAAAATATGCAGCAAAACAAAAGTGTTGGATTTTAATGAAAAGAACTTAAATTTTTAAAGCACCAAATTTCAACATTGTCAAGATTATGGATAACATTACAAGTGTAAAAATATCCTATAAGTTATACACTTAGTTCAACATCTCAGTTAAACAAGTGGGAACAACAATCACTTAATCATCTTGTAAAAATAGAGTTTAACATAATCAACCAAAGAGAATTATTAGTAATTTACAAAAACTATAACCGAAATGGATACGCAATCGAAACAAATGTGTAATCAAAACTCACAAAATAAGTTACATAATCCTAAAACAGAAAATCTCTCAGCAACTCAATATACATAATTTAACTTAATCAACATAAAATCGGCATCAACATTAGAGAAACCCATAGACAGAATTGTTACCGAGTTGAAGAAAAACGGATCGGAGAATTAACTTCTAACGGAACACGCCCCCTATTAGTATTGTTCGACTGTAACCGCTTCAACAACGTCGATGCGTACTTTCCTCACGAACCACCAACTACTCACCGTGCTTGAATCCGCTTTGCATTTAAACCAACATTCTTCGTCCAATTCAAACCGTGAACCCGTTGAGTCTTTGCACAAGCTGCATGAAAACAAACAACATCAAGAATCAAATTGAAGACAAAACAGAATATTACACTGTCATTATTGTTGAATAGTGGGAATCATTGTTGAATGGGTTTGTGGTGTTGTACGCAGAAAACGAGGGTGGACGGTGGGCGTTGTGAGTTTATTCACGAAGGAGTGGAATCGCGGCGACGGGTTTTTATTTAGGTTAAGGTTGGAACGACAACGACGTTTGAAGTTTAAGGGTGGTGAATCAGAAGTGGAAGGTGTCGGAGTTCACAGCGGAAGACGGCAGGGGTTGATGGTTCGGAGTTCACAGCGGAAGATGGCGAGGGTTATTGGTTTGCGGCGGTGTGGTATCGTGTTCGCCGGTGAGGGATGTGATAGAGGGTAGCGGTGGTGGTTAGTGAGAGTGAAGGGCGGAGACAGCGTGAGGATGTTTGGGGAAGAAGAAGGGTGCACGGTGGATGGTGGAGGCGACGATGGGGGTGTCGCGGTGGATGGTGGAGGCGACGGTGGGGGTGTCGCGGTGAGGAAGAAAGCTGAACAACTTTTTCCTTTTCTCCTTTTTTTCGTTTTCTTTGTTGGTGGATGAAAAAGGAAAAGTCCCCTCTGAGAGACGTGAGATGTACCATTTAATTTATTCTCTCCTTTTTTCCTTTTCTTTGTCTTATTCGCTACTTAGAGTGTACATAGAGAGAAAGAAAAAAGGTAGGTGAGAAGAGAGAACGTAAGTGACGTTGAGAGAGGTGGGGGAGTGAGCTGTCAAGTGAGTGTGTGGGTACCAACTGTAAAAAATAGGAATCCAATGCTAATTTCATATTTTTTTTTTGAAAACAATTACTATTATTTAAAATTTCCTATTAAAAATTTCTAATAAATATTTTCATTTGAATAAATTCTAATTATTTTAGTTGAATAATTAACCTAACAAAAATAGTTATCGATTATAAATATAAGTCAGATATAAATTTGCTCGAAAAATTAAATCAGACACACTAAAATGATCAACACAAAATATAATTATTGAAAAAATACATCGTTTCTTTAAATTCTAAAATAAGTTTGCACCGGTTAAAAGGCTCAGGCGGGTCAAAACGCAACTGAAACAACTGCTGAAAAATACAACGAACACACCAGGTTAAACTATATGAACCGTAGATTAATAATACCAGCGTCCACAATTTTAATTTCAAAACTTTTTATCCGCTGATTTTGTCCGTACTTGAGAAAATGATTCAACCGATTTGTCTGTATTTTTAATAAATTTATTCTGACTAATATTTTAGTTATTATTCATGATGGAATGCATGTCGTACTGTGCATATGATGCAAATTAAAAATGAAATCGATTTTACAAAAATTTAAATATGCACGGACAAAATTGGGGTATGACAGCTGCCCCTATTTCATTATCTTGAACTAGAAGGTAAGAATGACAACAGTCTTCGTACATTCATAGTGGAAGGTAATTAAATACGAAAAGACCCAAATTTTATCCTAGGAAATGCAAGGAAGAAAATGCAGTGAGAAATAGTGAGAGACATTATCCTAAAGTAAAATGGAACAACCAAGACTTTCTGGGAGTCGTCATAACAGTATCTTGGACGTCATAGTCGAGATATGTTAGTAATGGAATGATATCCCTAGCTAAATCTCAAGATTTTTCAGGATGCTAGAGTAGTATAAAGAAAATCTGGCATGAGACTCTTCATATTGATAAAGCAGCATCTCAACAGTAAAAGTGAGATTCTCTGTATCGAGTCGAAGTAACATCTTATATGATAGAATTAAGATGTTCCAGCACGGGAAAGATACCTTAATTGAATCTAAGACTCTCTGAGGATATTAGAGCAGTATCTCTAAAAAAAATCTAAAATAAGACTCTTCATATTGATGAAGTGGTATCTCAAACAGTAAAAATGAGATTCTCTGTATCGAGTCGAAGCAACATTTTATCTGATAGAATTAAGATATTCCAGCAAGGGAAATATATCTTAATTTAATCAAAGACTCTCTGAGGATATTAGAGCAGTATCTCTAAAAAAATCTGAAATGAGACTTTTCATATTGATGAAACGGTATCTCAAACAGTAAAAATGAGATTCTCTGTATCGAGTCGAAGCAACATCTTATCTGATAGAATTAAGATATTACAGCAAGGGAAAGATACCTTAATTGAATCTAAGACTCTCCGAGGATACTAGAGCAGTATCTCTAAAAAAATCTGAAATGAGACTCTTCATACTGATGAAGCAACATCTCAAACAGTAAAAGTGAGATTCTCTGTATTGAATCAAAACAGTATCTTATCTGATAGAATTAAGATATTTCAGCAAGGGAAAAATACCTTAATTTAATCTAAGACTCTCTGAGGATATTAGAGCAGTATCTCTAAAAAGAATCTGAAATGAGACTCTTCATATTGATGAAGGAGCATCTCAAACAGTAAAATGAGATTCTTCAGATAAATGAAGCAGTATCTCGAATATTGGTCTGTTGGGGGAATTTTAAGAAAAGACTTCTTTTGAGGGAAATTTACTAGAAATGCTCTGCAGGGGGAAAAGCTCATGAGAGACTTTTTAGGGTAACCTCTGCTTGGAGAGCAATAATTGTAAAGAAAAATGTTGGGAATATCATTTTTAATCATAAAGTTGAAAAATGATTTGCTGAGAAATAATTCCACGAGCATATGCAGGGTAATAACTTCATTTGGAAATGAGAAACATCCAGGATATACATGAATGACCTTGGATCCTGATATTTTATATTTGATTTTTGTATGATGTTCCACTTTGGATGGAAATACTATGCATGGGAGGATGCATGAGGCGTATGAAGTATGCAATTTTTGGGGGTATTTGGTTGTGCGTGTAGGAATGCGAATGATTTTTATTTTGTTGAAATTCCCATTTTGTGGGAGTGTTATGCATGAGTATGTTGATGATTGATATGACTGTGTTTTTTTTAAATTTTTTGTTTGGTAGGAAAACCATTTATGAATGATTTATATGATGTATGTCAGAATGCAAATGGGTAATTGGATAGTTTTTGTAAGGTTTTATTTTTCAATGAGATTATCGAGGAATATCATCATCAAAGGGTTGATGGAAAATAGTTTATGTCGACATCAAAGGGTTGATGGACAGGTAAATGTCATTGTCAAAGGGTTGACGGAAAAGATTGCCACCCAGAGGGCTGATGGAAAAGAAGTTGTCATCGTCAAAGGGTTGACGGAAAGAAACTTCACTATGGAGTGGCATCACCAAAGGGTTGGTGGAAAAGACTGTCAATCATCAAAAGGCTGATGGAAAAGAGTTTGTCATTGTCAAAAGGTTAACGGAAAGGTAAAGGATGTCATCACCAAAGGGTTGGTGGAAAAGGAAATATATATATAATGTCATCGTCAAAGGGTCGACGAAAAGAGACTTCACTGTGAAGTGGCATCATCAAAGGGTTGATGGAAAATAACTGTCATCATCAGAGGGCTGATGGAAAAGGTAAAGAAGGACGACACCAAAGGGTTGGTGAAAAAGGAATATGTAATATCATCATTAAAGGATTGACGGAAAGAGAATTCACTATGAAGTGGCATCATCAAAGGGTTGATGGAAAAGATCTATCATCGTCAAAGGTTTGACGGAACAGAAACTTCATTAGGGAGCGACATCACCAAAGGGTTGGTGGAAAAGGAATTTTGTATAAACCTCATCATCAGAGGGCTGATGGAAAAGAGTTTGTCATCGTCAAAGGGTTGACGGAAAAGAAAAAGCCAGGTTATGTCCTCATCAAAGGGTTGACGAGAAGGATTTATTATGTTATGTATGCATATGATGCATGTTAATGAGAATTTCTCATTTTTGTGAGAGAGCTTTTAGATATGCAACTTCCTTATTTTGAAGGAAAGTCATGTGTGTTTATTGTATGCAGTGCATGTGGTAATGCAAGATGAATGTTGATTGTGTTTGGATTGATCTCTCTTTTTAAAGGTGAGATTTTTTTTGGGTACCAATGTTGATTGGATTTGAGTTTATGAAGATGCCAGTAAAGTGGACTTTTATTTTTGGTAGTTGCCAATATGGATTGGACTTTGGTTTTAGGAAAAGGTTTTGGCTTCCCGACACTCTGTATTTTGAAGATGTGATGATTGGAAGATAGACGTGGATGCTCGTGGTGCCCCAAGTTTGATTTGTTATTGAAAGGTTGGATGTTTGTTCCTAAGGGAATCTCAACTTCTTTGCCTGATATGCCATGATGGCTTTCCAACATTTAATGAGTGTAGCGGCATAATCGATGCATGATGATTATGCTCCTGCTCCGCCCCACGACTTTTTGCAGCTTGTCTGCCCCAGTCTGCATGGGTTTTTGAAGGAATTCACCTTTGAACGGAAATCACGGGACATTTATACCATGGCTTGAACCAATTTGCCCTAGTGTATGAATCTTTTTGCAATTTGCCCCAAGTTGAGCTTTTTTAAAGGCTTGCCCCAGATGGATTGAATATTTTGAAATTATTTGCCTCCTTGATCAACTGATGCTTGGAGTTTGTCTTTCGACTGACCAATTTACATTCATTGGATACCATGCCCCTAATCCATAGGGTTAGGAAGTTGCCTTGATTTGGGTCAGCATTGACGAATGATCCAGTTCTTCTCTGATTGCTTCTTCGAAGCTCCTTGATGTCAAGTATTTACTTGAAGTTAAAATTGTTTATTCAATTAATGGCAATTTTAATGCGATATTCATGCAGATTTGAAAAATCATTTATTGAGGTGATGTGATAGTGTGCGACGAATGAACCATTAATCCAAACGCAGTGCTGGTTTAGCTAGCGTATGAAAGATATAGCAAGAATATGATGCCAATATAGGTGACTGGAAAACATTTAGGAGTCAGTTCACGCAACCTTGCTGTAGTATGCTTTCAGAATAAACCCTACCTCAATTAGGTCTTTTAAGGGTTGTAATGTGGCTTGGTTCATGGTTATCGAAACAAAGGATGTAAGACTCAAATCTTGTTTTAACCCAACCCTTCTTCACGATGATCTCCAATCCTACACTCAGTTAATTCAACATACACGTTCGTTTTTTTTGAAGGTGTAAGGATTAAGATGGTGATTCAAGGTCTCTTAAAACGGCAACCACCTTATTTCATTTTTGGATGTCTCTGACCCTTTGATTTTGGTATGGTGGTCACTAAATCTTGTTTTTCTTTTATTGAGGGTTTTCACTTCCTCTTTTTGATTTTTGTTTTGATCCCTAACTTTTGCCTGGAACGCTTCTTGAGGCTTTGGTCCATCGGGATTGCCCTAATTTTTGCCTAAGTCGCCTCTTTGGGTGTTCGACTTAGCGGGCTCTTTCTTTGATTTTTTTTGGAAAATTATGACTGCCAAGTCATTGGGCATTAAAGAACAACCGACATAACACCGTCATTATTTTTGAATAGTGGGAATCGTTGTTGAATGAGTTTGTGGTGTTGTACGCAAAAAATGAGGGTGGACGGTGGGCGTTGTAAGTTTATTCACGAAGGAGTGGAATTACGGCGATGGGTTTTGATTTAGGTTAAGGTTGGAACGACGATGGCGTTTGAAGTTTAAGGGTGGTGAATCAGAAGTGGAGGGTGTCGGAGTTCACAGCCGAAGACGGCGGGGGTTGATGGTTCGGAGTTCACAGCGGAAGATGACGGGGGTTGTTGGTTCGTGGCGGTGTGGTATCGTGTTCGCCGGTGAGGGAAGTGACGGAGGGTAGCGGTGGTGGTTAGTGAGAGTGAAGGGCGGAGACGGCGTGGAGATGTTTGGGGAATAAAAAGGGTGCGCGGTGGATGGTGGAGGCGACGGTGGGGGTGTCGCGGTGAGGAAGAAAGCTGGACAACTTTTTCTTTTTTCTCTTTTTTCGTTTTCTTTGTTGGTGGATGAAAAAGGAAACGTCCCCTCTGAGAGACGTGAGATGTACCATTTAATTTATTCTCTCCTTTTTTCTTTTTCTTTGTCTTATTCGCTACTTAGAGTGTACATAGAGAGAAAGAAAAAAGGTAGGTGAGAAGAGAGAACGTGAGTGACGTTGAGAGAGGTGAGGGAGTGAGTTGTCAAGTGAGTGTGTGGGTACCAGTTGTAAAAATTAGGAATCCAATGCTAAATTCATTTTATTTTTTTTGAAAGCAATTACTATTATTTAAAATTTCCTATTAAAAATTTCTAATAAATATTTTGATTTGAATAAATTCTAATTATTTTAGTTGAATAGTTAACTAACAAAAATAGTGATCGATTATAAATATAAGTCAGATATAAATTTGCTCGAAAAATTAAATCGGACACACTAAAATGATCAGCACAAAATATACTTATTGAAAAAATACAACGTTTCTTTAAATTCTGAAATAAGTTTGCACCGGTTAAAAGGCTTAGACGAGTCAAAACGCAACTGAAACAACTACTGAAAAATACAACGAGCACACCAGGTTAAACTATATGAACCGTAGATTAATAATACTGCCGTCCGCAATTTTAATTTCGAAACTTTTTATCCGCTGATTTTGTCCGTACTTGAGAAAATGATTCAACCGATTTGTCTATATTTTCAATAAATTTATTCTGACAGATATTTTAGTTATTATTCATGATGGAATGCATGTCGTGTTGTGCATATGATGCAAATTAAAAATGAAATCAATTTTACAAAAATTTAAATATGCCCAGACAAAATTGGGGTATGATAATAACTACCATTGAAGAAGCTCGAGATATCAACAACATGAAAGTTGATGAACTGATGGGATCTCTTCAGACCTTTGAGTTAGGGATCAATGAAAAATCTAAAAAAGAAGAAAAACATAGTTTTTGTTTCTAATATTGAAGACATTGAAGATGAATGTGACCTGGATACAGGTGAAGGGATATCTAATGATATTGTATTACTTGAAAGACAATTTAACAAAGTGACAAAGAAGATGGACTAGAAAACAAGATCTAATGTCAAGAACAAGCCATTCGACACCAACAAAAATCAGAATTTTGGAAGAAGGCCCTAAACTGAAGAAAAGACTAACCAAGGAAAAGTAACCCAATGCCATGGATGTGAAGGGTTTGGTTACATAAGAGCTGAGTGCCCCACGTATCTCAAGAAACAGAAGAATGGTATTGTAGCGGGGTTTTCGTTACCTTTAGGTTTATTGACTAAACCAAAAGTCAACATACAATTCGAGTCGCCACCGCACTTTTATTTATCCAAAGGAAATGCTAAAAAGCGAACAAAAGCCAAGTAAGAAGTTTTATCAAATCAAAAACTAATAAAAATGTCAGAGATCTAGGTAAGGGGTTGGTTATGAAATGGGAAGGTTTTACGCACTCAAAACATCCTTAGTACTCTAAGGGAACCCTTTTTGCACACATGTGTTGTAGGTTGGTATTTGTGAAAATATGTGCAAAAGATTGGAGGGATGAGAAGAGAATATATTATATTTACAATTTTGTTGTTTGAATGGATGAACTCATTGCCTACGTACCATCACAAAGGTAGGATCAAAACCTCGTAGTTCGGGGTAAAAATACAAATATTGGTGAATTGATTTGATCAAAAGCCTTATGGTCTTTTGTTATCAAAGGTAGAAAACTCAACCTAAACCAACAATCCACCATGTGAGGAGAGCTTCAACATACTAGTGAGGGGTTAACCCTATAATAAGTATGGAAGACTTATAATCCAATCACTAAGGATGAGGTGAGATTTACATCAACCACTATGATAACTCAAACCTATGACTAATGTTTATGAAAATGTTTTAATAAGGTGGTCATTGGAACCACAAAAAAAAAACTTGAAGTGAGTTACATTTACAAGTTAGATTTATTTACAAAATAAAGTCAAAGTTGAATTAAAATTTATTCATAATGAGTATTTATGAAAATGATTTTTGAAAAGTCAAAGGCTTAAGGCCTAGGTTTCTAATTTGAAACAATGTCAAAGTTTGAAAGAAAAGGTTTTGGCTTGGTTAGAATGAGGAGAAGAAGAGAAGGGCTAGTCCTAAAGCATACAAAGATAAGAGAGAAGATGAAACCCTTGGAGTTCCTTTTTTTGAAATCATAGAGATGATTCAAGATGCTCCCTTCCTTTGGACTTAGCAAACACTCAAGCAATCAAACAAATATATTCAAGCTCCTAGGATCTCCATTTGACTTGTCTCTCTTAACTTAGTTACTCATGACAATGGTCCTTTTTTACTATCTCAAGATGGAATCCCTATCACACAAGAGCAAACATCAAAAAGTTCACAACACAATAAGGGGAATGGACAAAGAAATAGTTTAGATGAGAGGTCCTTTAAAGTCAACTTTGAGATTTAGCATTCTAAAGGCATGATGCCTAGTTGCTCTTCAACAAGTTTAGCATTCTAAAGGCATGAGGCCTAATTGCTCTTGAACTCCTTTAAGCATGGGTATGTCCTAATTATAAGTCCTTTCTCCTTTTTGCATTGGGTTCACACAAAACAAAGACAAAACAATCACAAGACAACAATATATTTATATACAATAATGAACTTAAATGAGCAAAAGAAAAATGGCATAAACATAAAATATGTGCTCAAGTGAGCAAAATGAAAAGCAATATGAATAAATGAGCAAGAAATAAAGTGCATTAAAGTAAAGAGCAAGAAATTAAATGCTCAAATTAAAGTTAGTAATTAGTGAGGTTATGTTAGTTTGTCATAAGACAATGTAGCACTATGTTAAGCAATCGTAAGTGGACTAATGTAGTAGTCACACCTATCTGAGGTCGGTCAATAAAACTATAGACAAATAAACACAAGTTAGAGATCATGACTAGTAAGCCAAGCTCCACAAACTTGCCATGCCAAAAGAAAAGAGAAAGGGTCTTGTATGGACTTTAGGTTTTTTTGCTTGACCAAGAAGCAACCTATCTTGGACACAAAACAACTCACTTGATCTTAGATCAAGTTGAGTTTGGTTTGGATCAAAGAAGGTTAAACCTCTCATTTGTCAAGACCAACCATAAGACATTAACTCATTGGCCAAAAATAAAAAGAAATGGGATGAAGATGAAATGAATGGAAAGAGAAATCAAACAACAAATCCAATTGATCAAATGTGAACCAAGTCATCATCAATCAATGTCAAACAGAAGAGAAATGAAGATTATAAGTCAACAAGTCAAACATATTTTTTGGGTAATTTTTGAATTAAAAATAAATGCAAAATAAAATAATCAAAATATGGTCAAACCTCAAATTCAATTCAAATCAACTTCAACAAGTCCAATTAAATTCTCATAGGTCTAACATGGTCAAACAAACTTTGACAAATTTTCTCAATAATTTTGGAAATCAGAAACTATTTTAAAACAATTAAAAACAATAAAAAATAACAAGATATGAATTAAAATCTCAAATCAAATAAGAAATTGATGAGACTATTTTTCATTGATTTATCATGATCCATAGGTGTTAGGAAAATATTTTTTGGATTTTTCAAATATCAAAAAGTATTTTAAAATGAATTAAAACTACTAAAAATCAAATAATCCACAAAAAATATTAAATGAAGTCACAAAAATAATTAAAAATCAAAATATGAAACTAGATATTTCAAGAATTTTTTTTGCATTGGTCTCATATTTTTGTGACTTCAAATAAAATATTTATGAATTTTTGAAAATAAAAGGAATTAATTGAAATTAAAAGAAAATAAGAAAAATAGGAAAATCCAGCGCCATCAGATCATCTCATTAATTGACGTGGCAATGATCACATGGCTCTAAGGCGCGGATACACGATGCTCTCAAGTCAAGCGCGCAACACATTGTATTAAAACAAGTTAACATATGCAATGACCAAGATTAAAACGTTTCAGCATGATCCAAAGGCTGGGAGGCTACCACGTGGGGATGGTGGTGGAAACCACCATCTTCTCCGGCGATTCAACAAGATCCGTAACCAAGCGCAGGAAATTAAATTACAATGAAAATAAAAAAGGAGGACATCAAAATGAAGCTGAGGTGATGTACATCACCCCCGTAATCATGGATTATCCTCACAGTTCCTATTTAGAGAGAAACATGAGCTTGAAGATCATGGTGCATGAACTGAAATGACACGATTTGCAAAATTAAGACCACCACTGGCCTGCCTCAAGCATGAGAACTTCAGAAAACCACAGAAACACAAGGATGCTACATTATTTAGCAAGATCTAGATCAAGAAAGTTTGGTGTTCTACCTCTGAAATGAAGCTTCAAACAGTACAAATTCTCCAAGCTCTTAATCTACTTTTGCCCTGGAAGTGTGATGATGATGCTAGGTTAAGAAATTGAGCTTTGAAGATCAACTAATGATGTTGAAATCCAAGCTTGAAAGAGAAATAGAAAACTGAAAATTCCTTTAGTGAGGGTTTGGATTTCAATTCAGCAGCAATTCAGATCTCCACTTGGTTTCCAATTGAATGAGAATGCACACTTATTTATAGCTGAAATGTGATGAGAAGCATGGTTCCCTCATGTGCATGGGATTTGAATTCCCCTTGCATGGGCCCGTACAGGTGCATGTAAGACCCAATGATGGGTGCAAATCCTTGTTGAGACCATCTGGAAATGAAATGGACATGCAATTGGAGTGGCATTAGCTTGCACATCAAGTTTTAATGTGAAATGCAAAAATGAACCTAAATAGAAAGCTCTTCGAAACTCCCCCATGGAAAGCCCAACAAATTAATGTGAATAATGGTTGGAAAGCTCTTGAAATAAGGAACAAAAGTCATGTTGGGCAAAAATTCATTTGGAGTTTCTAGCTTAATGAAAACTGGCTGTGAAAGTTTGGGTACAAAACATGTTTAAGTCACCTTTGAAAAATTTCTCTAAAAACAAGCATCTTCAAGCCCTTCTGTTTCTATGATGCAAGCCTCAATGAAAAAACCTACAACATCAAAATTGTAGATCTTTTCAAGATGATCAATTTGGACTCAAATTTTGTATCATTAGGATTTTTCATGAGAAAGTTATGGGCACTTGAAGCTGGGCATTTTTCAAATTCAATGACTTAGGTCAAAAGTGACCTATAATGTTTTGTATTATCACATGTATTTCTTTTAGGATTATGAAATTTTGTCCAACATAACATTTGAATTAGACATATTAATATTTCCAATGCAATTGGTTTAACCTCAAAATCATAAAAATTAAGGAAGTTAGGTCCTTGGGAAGTTGACCCAAAGTTAGGGTTTCAATCAAAATGACCTATAATGTTTTGAAATGAATGATGACCTTACAAGCTTCAAATGGATTTTTGATGAACATTAAAGTTTTTCATATGGTTCTTAAGAACATTTTTTCTATTAGGGTCATCTTTATTTCATAAACAAATTAGAAGTTGTATCTCAGTGATCTTCAGTTTAGTCAGATGACTTGACTGGTCAACTTCTCAAGGCCAAACTTCAAATCTTGATGAATGAATGATTTAGGATTCTCACATAGGCTCATGTATTCATAAAATAATGAATGAAAGAACTTCCCTTAATTAAATTTGATCATAGGTTGAGGTTGCTTCATGAGCAAGGCATAGTCAAAGCACAGTTGAATTAGGGTTTCCTTGGGAAACAAACCTCAAGCCATTTGGGTTATCTTGATAAAATTGGAAAATTGAGATACTTAGGAGACATATATGATGATTAGGAACTTTGTGGACCATTGTCATGCTTTTTCTCATTTTCATCTAGCCATTTCATTGAGCTTAAGAGCCTCCTATGAGAATGGGAGCACATGATCACTTGAGCTTTAAAACAAAAAGAGTTAGTGACATATTTTTGTGATTTTGGTTAGTAATCAAATAAGAGAAGCAATAATATATAATTCAAGTATGCTTGGTGATCTCAAGCCACTCACACAAGTCCCAACCCTAGGGTTAAGGAGCCAAAACATGTTATGATCCTTGAGGCAATGCAATGAGCAATGATATGATGCCATGAGGGATCTTAGGGTCAAAATTGGGGTCTTACAGGTATGTCTGTCTCTTGGTCAGAAGATGATTCTGAAAGTGATCTTGAAGTGGAACCTACCAAACAAGTTACTGCCCTGATTGGAATTTGTGACTCTGATGAGGACTCTGATTGTGAGGAACTCACATTTGAGGAACTTGTTGAATCTTACAAGGAATTGTGCCTCAGAAGTGAAGAAGTCTGTAAACTGGGAGAAGATCAAAATAAAGTTATTGCTCAATTACAGGGAGAGAAAGTGAAACATCTATCTATTATCTCTGGTATGAAGAAGGAAGTTGTATTGCTCAATTCAAAACTTGACAATATGACTAAATCTGTAAGAATGCTTAACAGTAGTTCTGATGTGCTAGATGAAATTCTTCAAACTGGTAAGAATGATGGAAATGTTCAAGGTATAGGCTATGATAATCTAGGTGTAATGAATAAAGGAAAAAGGTTTATAATGAACTTTTTTCAACCTAAAAGAAAAACAGGAACGACATATGTAAAATCAAATGTTCCAACATCAACAAGGGCATCAAGAGGTTTAATCAGGAAGCAAGACCCAAAGATGGAAGTGTCATCACTCTGGGAAGTTTTATCTCATAAAACCTATTAATACAAGTTTTATGGCTATCCCAAACCTGCTTCACAACCAATAAGAAAACAAACTATGGTTAAACCAAAGAAAAGATGGATTCCCATAAATGGTATGTCATGACTCATAGCTCACACCTCCCTCGGAGCCTCTGCTATAAAGGATTGATATTTCAATAGTGGCTTCTCTAGACATATGAGCGGTGTCAAGAATTTTTTGGTGAATATTAAGTTATATTCTACTAGCTATAGTTGGACTATCCATGATTGCCTAGTCTAGATGATGTACTATTTGTTAAAGGACTGACTGCTAATTTGATAAGTATTGGTCAACTTTGTGACCAAGGTCTCAAAATGAACTTCAGTAAATCTGAATGTATGGTAACAAATGAGAAGAATGGAGCTATCATGAAGGGAGACATATCAAAAGATATCTGCTATCTATGGACTCCTAAAGAAACAAATCATCTCTCAACTTGCCTAATGTCAAATGAGGATGAGACTAAGTTATGGCATCAAAAGCTTGGTCACTTACATCTGAAAGGTATGAAGAAATTTGTGTCATATGAAGCAGGCAAAGGAATTCCCAAACTGAAAATCGAAGAAGGAAGAATCTGCGGTGAATGTCAAATACGGAAGCAAACAAAGATGTCACACAAGAAGCTCCAACATCTGAGCACTTAAAAAGTTATGGATCTACTTCATATGGACTTGATGGGACCTATGCAAGTTGAAAGTGCAGGAGGAAAGAGGTATGCCTATGTTGTTGTTGATGACTTCTCAAGGTTCACCTAGGTGAACTTCATTAAAGAAAAGTCAGAAGTGTTTAAAGTGTTTAAAGAACTCTGTCAAAAGATTCAAAGAGAGAAGGATAATGGCATTGCCAGAATTAGAAGTGACCATAAAAATGAATTTGAGAACATAAAGTTTGAGGAATTTTGCACCGCTGAAGGAATTAGTCATGAGTTCTCTTCACCCATCACCCCTCAACATAATGGTCTGGTTGAGCGCAAGAATAAGACCATTCAAGAATGTGGTAGGGTCATGTTTCATGCTAAGAAACTACCATATCATTTTTGGGCTGAAGCCATGAACACTGTCTGTTATATCCTTAATAGAGTGACTATCAGATCTGGCGCATTAGCCACATTGTATGAACTATGGAAAGGAAGAAATCCAACTGTGAAATATTTCCATGTATTTGAAAGTAAATATTATATTCTGGTAGATCGTGAGCAGAGGCGAAAAATGGATCCTAAAAGTGATGAGAGAATTTTTCTAGGGTACTCTACAAACAACAAACCATACAGAGTTTTCAACTCCAAAACCAAGGTAATGATGGAATCCATAAACATTGTTGTGGATGACTCAACTAACGAAACTGATGTCATAGATGATGTTGAAACATCAATGAATGATGTTCCAGAAAATGTTGTAGACTTAAATGCTAAAAATGAACCTATAGAGACTGAGTCAAAACAAAGGGCCTTCCATCATAATTCAAAAAGATCATCCTAAGAATCTTATTACAGGAAATCTAAATGAAGGGATAATTACCAGATCAAGGGAAGTTGTGTCAAATGCCTGTTTTGTTTCTAAATTTGAACCTAAGAATATCAAGGAGGCCTTGAATGATGAGTTATAGATTAATGTTATGCAAGATGAACTTGGTCAATTCAAAAGAAATGAGGTGTGGGATTTGGTTCCAAGACCTGAAGGAACAAATGTTATTGGCACTAGATGGTTGTATAAGAATAAGTCTGACGAACAAGGGGTTGTTACCAGAAACAAAGCCATACTTGTTGCTCAAGGATACACCCAAATGGAAGGAGTGGACTTTGATGAAACCTTTGCTCCAGTGGCTCGCATGGAGTCTATCAGATTGTTACTTGGAATGACATGTTTTTTAAAGTTCAAGTTGTTCCAAATGGATGTTAAAAGTGCCTTTCTAAATGGTTATCTAAATGAAGATGTGTATGTTGAACAACCAAAAGGGTTTATTGATCCTACATTTCCAAATCATGTGTTCAAATTAAAGAAGGCATTGTATGGTTTAAAATAAGCCCCAAGAGTTTGGTATGAAAGGTTGATTGAGTTTCTCACCAACCATGGATATAGAAAGGGTGGAATTGATAAAACTTTCTTTGTCAAAGAAAAGGATGGAAAAATTATGATATCTCAGACTTATGTGGATGATATTGTGTTTGGAGGGATGTCAGATGAGATGGTCCAACATTTTGTCAAGCAAATGCAATCTGAGTTTGAAATGAGTTTGGTATGTGAACTGACGTACTTCCTTGGGCTCCAAGTCAAATAGATCGAAGACTCCATTTTTCCGTGTCAAAGCAAATATGCAAAGAGTATTGTGAAGAAATTTGGGTTGGAGAATGCTAGTCACAAAAGAACTCCCGCACCTAGTCACTTAAAGTTATCTAAAGATGAAAAAGGCTTAAGTGTTGACCAAAGTTTATATAGAAGCATGATTGGTAGCCATTTATACCTTACAACAAGCAAATCTGATATAACTTTTGATGTTGGAGTTTGTGCTAGATATCAAGCAGAACCCAAAGTGAGTCACGTCAATCAAGTAAAAAGGATTCTAAAGTATGTAAATGGCACAAGTGAGTACATAATGTTGTATTCCCATGATTCAAATTCTATGTTAGTGGGGTATTATGATGCTGATTGGGCTAGTAGTACTGATGATAGGAAGAGTACCTCTAGAGGATGTTTCTTCTTGGGAAACAATTTGATTTCATGGTTAAGCAAGAAACATAATTGTGTATCCCTATCTATTGTTGAAGCTGAGTACATATCAGCAGACAATAACCCCCCTAAACTAATATGGATGAAACAAATATTGACTGAATACAATATCACACAAGATGTCATGACATTATTCTGTAACAACTTGAATGCTATTAATATCTCAAAAAATCCTATCCAACACAGTAGGACTAAACACATTGACATCAAGCATCATTTTATTAGAGAACTTGTTGAAGACAAAGTCATAACACTTGAGCATGTGAGCACAGAGAATTAACTTGTAGACATTTTTACCAAAGCCTTTGATGCAATTCAATTTGAAAAATTAAGAGGAAAATTTGGGATTTGTGTTAATGAGCATTTATAGAAATTACAACTATTTAAGTGTGTCTGACAAGAGTCTAGCTCTCATCATTACACTGGACATGCTTACATAAACCCTTTACCTCGTTGTGTATCCTTTTGGACAAAAATACGCTACCCATTCCATTCAAACACCTTATTACTCTCCAGACATCTGCGTTCACCCTCTCTTAAGAGTCTTTCCCTATTCCATTTGCATTAAGTGTCAACTAAAACGTTGAAACAATCTTCACCCATACATATGCATGTACTAACTGAAACTAGTGGATAATCTTCCCCAACTATTAGGGAAAATGAACCATTCCAAATGATCAACCTGGAGGATGTGGTCTTGGATGTTGCTCCCTTATCCATAATTCATCCATCCTCTCAGAAGAAAGCTACGCCTTTCGTATGTAAAAATGTCAAGACTTATGGTAAGTCTTTTGAACCTATAATCCCCAGTAAAGATAAAACTGTTGTTGAAGAAGAATCTAGGTCTAAAGGGTCTGAGATGAGAAACCCTATTATGAATGTTGACGGAACTGAGAATCCAACGGAAGCGGGAAGAAGAGCCGTTGATAAGGAACTTAGGAAGTTTATTACATCTGTTTTAAAGGAAGTAAACTCATATATTTTGTCAGATGTTCAGAAATCTTTGGCAAAAGAAACTAGACCTGACAATGAGTCTAGTGAAAAAGTTGAGGAAAGTGTTCCTGAACATGATGCTCTTGAAAGAAGGAGTAAGAAGAAGGAAGATGGGTGTGTCCCTGAGCATGCTTCTCATGATATAACAAGTAAAAAGAAAGTTGATCATGATGTTAATTTTGATAAACTAACTTTTGATGAATAACCCCTTACTAGTATTGTAACTCCCGGTATAACCAAGAGACTGCAAAGACGTAAAGGAAGGGTAGTGTTGTTTGAAGATTCTCCCTCCTGGGAAATGAAAAGAAAATCTGTTGGTTTGAAAGGCACTCCTTCTAGAAGCTCCATAGGAAAATCTCATGTTGGTCCTACTAGATCATGAAGTAAAGTTGGTACCCCTACTAGAAAGAGAAAAGTTGTCTCGTCTAGTGATTATGAGTTTGATGTAGAAAAGGATGTCCAAGACATCACACCTGTAAAAAGATCTGCTTACAAGAAGCCTCATGTTGCTATGCCCGAGGCTCCACCAAACAGTGTTTCTTTACACTATGTAAAGAATGTTGAAAGGTGGAAGTATGTCATCCAGAGGAACGTGGCATTGGAAAGAGAATTGGGTAAGGATGCCCTTAAATGTAAGGAGGTCGTAAAACTTATAGAAACTATTGGGTTGATGAAGACTGTCACACAATTTGGCCATTGCCATGAAAGCTTAATAAAGGAGTTTATGTTGACTATTCTTGGTGGATGTGATGATGTGAAAAGTGTTGACTATGGAAAAGTGTATGTCAGAGGCAATGTCGTGACATTCTCTCCAACTGTGATCAATAAATTTTTGGGAAGAACAGAAGAACCTCAGGCTGAGCTAGAGGTCATAAATGACCAAGTGTGCAAAGAGATAACTGCCAAACAGGTTAGACACTGACCAAAGAAAGGGAAGCCGCCTGCTGGAAAGTTTAGTGTCAAATATGCTATCCTTCATAGGATTGGGAATACCAACTGTGTACCCACTAATCACACCTCAACCATCTCTACTGGTATTAGGAAATTTATCTATGTTATTGGAACAAGCAGAACATTTGACTTTGGGAAACACATCTTTGAATAAGTTTTGAAACAAGCCTTCTCTACTGCTATAAAAATGCACATATGCTTTCCATCCCTCACATATGGAAACATCCTGAACCAACATCCTGGTATTTTACTACCCATTGATAATGTGAAGAAAATGGACTCTCCCTTATCACTCCACTACAAACTGTTTGCTGGAACACATGTCCCAGATATTGTCATGACATTTTCTCAGGTACCTGGCCCTGCCACTTCCAAGAAGAGTGTTATTGCTCAACTGAAAAAGACTTATAAAGAGTTGGAGGATTCCATCAGGTATAACACTGCAACGAAGATCAAACTTGATGGCTATGATGGCAGAAGAGAAGAAGGAAGCTGAATAAGGTGGTGATGGTAATGAAGGAACTGATGTTGAGGACTATGCTGGTGGGGATGATGCTGAAACTGATGAAGAGAAAGAAGATGAAGGAGAAAAGTATAGAACTGCTGACTCAGATGGTCGGGAAAATATTTGATTGCTGTTTTGTTTTGTTCTTTATTTGATTATGTTTTGTGGTCTGTGACCAAGATTTTATGCACCCTTAGGTGCCCCCTTATGTGTGATAGTTAACTTTATGAATATGGTTTATCTATTTTGGTTAGATGCTTACCTTTGTCATATTATGGCTAAAAAATGGGGAGTATTGTTTGTGTGTTCTGACCACTAACCACTAGCCACTGACTGCTAGGAAGAGTTCATGTTCTAGAACTTATTGGGTTGTTGTGTTGTGATGTCAACATAATGTTCTGACATCAACTTGTCTGAGTAATTGTTGTTGTGAGAAGGTTCTTTTTGCTGCTGCTTATTCCTCTGATGTGGTACTTGGACAATTCTTGTTTGCTATGATTGATCCCTTGAGAGGGAGTCCTGGTTATGTGAAACATGGGAGTACAAAATTGTCTGGTGAGATTGCTTGTTTACCTCTGTGATGTGTGTGTTTGATTTGTTTTTCAAACCTATGTAGTTCTGTTTGTAACCTGGACTATAATGCTGGTGTGCAAAGGGTGTCTGGTTGTTTTAGCCAAAATTTGCCAAAGGGGGAGATTGTTAATTCCTTGTATTTATGATTGGCAGTAATTTTGGTAAAACTAACTTAGCTGCAACATGTTAAACAAGATGTCCTAACACGTGGATTCGACATCCTGTCTAAAATAGGTTTTTACTCTTGGTAACATTTGATTGATTAACTGATTACAAAATATTCTAGGAATATTAAGTAATCCCATGCGGCGCACCAGAATAAGGAATCAGGGATTCTAATTGATTTTAAACTTATTCTATTTTCTAAATGTTGAGACATTTTAGGAAACATTTGATTGTTAACCTAACAGTGTGCATCTGTTTCATTGAGTATACTAGGCCCAAATCCAGTTCAATCTATGGCTATATATAAAATGCCTCAAACCTAATTGAAGGACAAAGAAAATAAGGTGTGAGTGAGCTGTTAGGGTTTGAGCGTTCTTGCTAATTGTGAGCCTCTATAATATCATTTTGATATATGAGTAGGTCTGTTTCATTTAAGTTGTAAGTTGTGTCAAACACTCATAAGCTTTTAAGCATTAAGTGTTTGTGTGTCTGTGAAGTGTGACTTCAGAATCGTTTGTAATTGTTTGAATTTACTCTGTTGTGAGTGGAAGGGAAGTGAGAATGGTCTCACACATAAGAGTGTCTTATGTAGAAGTTAAGCATGAGTAGTGATTAAGGTATAGACTGTAAATTGAAGATAGTTTGCAAAAGGTCTACAAACTGATACTATTTAGTATATTTCCTCTCTGACTTGGTTGCCCCCAAATGTAGGTGTTGTTGTACACCGAACTGGGTTAACAACTATGTATGTTTTGTTATTTTATGTTCCCCTATATGTAAGTTATCTTGTTATTATACGTTGGTTAGATATCACTGTCTCGATATCTCGTAGGACATCTGATATCTGCATACCAGAATTTCAATGTACAAAAGCGTAAATGGTTAGTTGGATTTACCAAAACGACGATGAATAGAATGAAAAATAAACAGATAAAAACATTCTTCCTTGATATTTACATGTTTTAAGACGATGATAACAAGCAGCAAATCTTTTCTATTTTCATAGTATCTCAGAAATTTCATTGCATAAACTTTCCAAACCATGCAATTGATTGTGTTTGTCCTATGAAAGATGATATTGGTCAATGTTTGTTTAACATATAATAAAACGAAGAAAGTAATATATAATATTATATATTATATTAATATATATATATTATATATATATATATATATATATATATTAATATTTAGAATACAAACCATAAATCCTTAAAGATTATATTGAACTGCTATTTTTTACTTTCTGACTGAGCTTGGGTGTAGCCAATGTCATCAACCATCCCAATAATATCAGATTAATGATTAGCATAATATCAACAAATGATTTGATGTTGCAACTTTACATAAAGCAAGACAAAAAGTGGGAATAGTTTGAAGTAAAGTTTACTTATTAAGCGATCCTTGTATGTTTGTTGACATCTGAAACCCTGGTTCCACCATTAAACTTGAGGACATATTTATGGTCAGTCATCTTAAACATCAAGTCAGTTTTTTGAACTTGAAAGTTAGTGATCGTCTATGTGTTATTGACAGTTAGGACCGAATCAAATGCCACTTTATAGAACGATGGGACGATGACATGAATATCAGTTCCATGTAGATTAAAAAAGTTGCATAAGAAAAGGCAAGGTATTTCTAATAAAAAAATGATTTAAAATAATACAAATAAAATCAAAAGACCTCAAAATGTATAAAAAACTACTTACAATCCAAATGTTAAGAAGGTAAACATCAAAACCTTAAAAAACAACGAGTGAGGTTAGAGTAATCGAAAACCATCCGTAGCTAATATTTGAAAACTAGAAAAGTTATAAAAGTTGAAAATCAACTTACTTCCTTATCAATCAAGGCGAGTTAGATTTGATCTTTGTTGTTAGATAAGACCATTCACCAGTGAAGAACCTTCACAACAAGTTTCCATAGTTTCTTTTTCTTAGTTATATCTTTTTATTAAGTCAAAAGGACGCACCATTTTCGAAAGAAAATCAGAAAGGTGAAAATGATGAAAGAAGGCGAATGTAATGGAAAGATATATGAAGAAGTCAGATAGAGAGAAACAAGTTTATGGTGAGGAAATGGTGTATTGCAAAATAGAGTAGGCATCATGATGGTGACAAGAGAAAGGAGAAGCCATATCCGTAGTGATTTGATTGATATGACCAAAAAGAGAAGTGATTACATGGTTGGAAAGAGAAGAAGAAAAATCATGATATCTGATTGAAAAAGAAGGAGACCGAAAGCGGTAGTTAGGTTTGCAGAGAGAAAACAATGTAAATGGTAGTTAGAATGAAACAGGTTGCAAGGTTTGGTTTTTAAACATAAAATGCCTTCAAATTCTTTAGGTGACATGAATAGAAGAAGAGACAAGTATGTGTTTTCTATAACACATACTTTTCTTATATAAATAGATGGGGTCAAGATTTTTTTAGGAGGACAATCATTCAAAATATTATAATTGTAAATGAACTGTTATTCGGAAACGATATCACAAATACTTTAATCTTCAAATAATAATAAATATATCACAAATGTTTTAGTTATCCCTGACCATCCTCCATAAATGCTTTATTATTTTTAGATTATAAATCTTCAAACAAGTATAAAAAAAAACATTTTTTATGCAATCCTTCAAAGATGTCTCATTGTTAACAAAATTTTCTTAGAGCTCTTCAGTAAATAATTAAATAAGAGAATATATTTGAAAGAACACGACATCATGCATTCATAATGAAATCGATAGGTTTCAACTTACCATCCCATACTTGTACTTAGATCTCATAATTTCATAACTGCTATTGACAAAAATTTGAAATACATTTTTGTGTAAAGCTTTTGGCAGATAAATCAAAATTTCCGATAATGTATTTATAATTTTAAATAATTTGAATTTTTGTGAATTTGCAATATTACCAAAAATATAAAAAATACTATATTATACCAAAAATTACAACCAAAGTGAAAATTTTAATATTTCATATTCAATAAAATTTATTTTTTTAATACTATTGAAAATTATTAGTTTTTAATATTATACAAAATTTCGAAAAATACTATAATTATTGAAATTTTTGAAATTTTTGATAATGTAAAAAAATATTGAAATTTTTGAATTTTTTTTTTTAAATTTTGATATTCTTCAAAAGTTTTTCGAAAAATATTATTTTTAATAATTTTTTTTTATAAAATAACAAACTTTTCAAAAATTTCCTATACATACCACAAATTTTCGATAAAAATTGAGAAATTTAAAACAAATTCAGTATTTACAAAAGGTATAACGTGTTGGTCACAAGTTAAAATCTGTGAAATTGACTAGAGTGAGTTGGTCAGCCAAAAAAAACAAAGGGAAGCTTTAGAGCGGCGAAGGAGAGAAAGAAGAGTTAATGGGAGCAGCAGAAGAGATGGTAACACCGGGAGAAGTAGTAGGCAAAACCTCCGACGTTAAAGCCGGAAGAGGAACATACGCGGCGGTTCACAACAACACCGTATACGCCTCCTTAACTGGCTTCCGCCACACCATACCTCCCGCCACGGACTCTCCTGACCAGGTTCCCCAATACCTTCTGATTCCCACTCCTAAATTAGGGTTTCATTTTCTCGATTCTAATTTCATCCAATTACTCATTCTGTTTTTGTTGTTTGTTTGCACCATTCAGAGGCCTACTGTTGAAGTAACTGGTCATAAAGCTCATGGACCTGTTCCTGAGCCTGGATCTATTGTTATTGCCAGGGTTACCAAAGTGATGGCGAAAACCGCTTTTGCTGATATTATGTGTGTTGGACAGAAGTCTGTTCGCGAAAAATTTACTGGCATCATTAGGTATGCTATAATTTTACCAAAGTTGAAAATAGCAGATAAGTTAGCTATGAACTTATAAGTGATAGCAGATAAGCTAGCTGAAGTGTTTGTTAAAATTAGAGGTGAAATTATAAAATAGGATGCCACTAGTATCTTTTAATTTTGTTTTGCATAAATAGTCTTATGGACCACTCTCTATTTAGAAATACATCAAGATTAACGATCTGGATGGAAGTATGGTTTTTGATAGAATATTACGGCGAAAGTTGATCTATGTAGTCGACCCTATTTAGTTAGATAAGATTTGGTTGTTGTTGTATTATGCATGGTGTATCTTTACCATTTAGCCACATTTTACCTCCTTTTGATTATCTTTCCCATTGGCTTTAGTAAGGTTCACTTAAAGTGGATGACTACGTGGTGGTACATGGTTTTAGGTGGCCTTGTCTCTCCATGACTTAAAGTAATGTTTAGTTTTATCAAGCACGGATTCCGACGCGGACACCGCGGCACGACACGGACACTCCGACACCGATAATGTCAAAACATAAGACACCAACACCGCCACAACTATGATATTATTTGAGATTCGTTTATCCATCTATTATTAAAAAAATAAAAATTATTCTAATAAAAATGAATGTCTTTAATCCCTCGTTGATAACATTGCTTCAATACATGTTTTATACTTTTAGATGTATGCGAGAGTTGTCTAAAAATGTATGAGACGTGTTGAAGCAATTTTTTTTTGAAACACTTGTCTGAAGTGTTCGATACATGTTGTATGAGTGTCATAGATGTGTTGGACATCGATTCAAAAAGTGACGGATAGCGAAAAAGTGTCTGACACTTGTTTGACTTTTCCGACATGTGTTGTACAAGTGTCATACAAGTATCGGACACCGCGACACACCTACACATAGAGGTGTCCGTGCTTCATAGGTTAGTTGTGTGGATTTTATTGATGATGAATTTTATATATACTAGCAATACCAAAATACACTTATTACTAGCAGTAGTTCGTGGAGTCGAAATACAATTTGAAACATAAAAATATCGTAAAAATGACACTAATAATGAAACAGAAAAAGTATCAAAGAGGAAAATTTTCTGATACCATATTTTTTATGGAGGGCAAGTAGCTTGCATGAACTCTCATTGGTATTGGAACTTCTGGAAGTATTGTTAAGCGCTAGAATATTTTTCTCGTAAAGTTTTGTTTAACTATGTGCGTGCTTTAAACTAGGTTGTTATTCTTTCATAGACAATCTGTCTATGAAATTATCATTTTTTGCTTTAGAAAGGCTTTAGTAAAAGGGTTGTAGGAACTGCAGTTCATTTAATTATATCGGGTTTGGTTGAACAGTTGAACTTACTTTATTATTTGTGGATGACTATCTTTATGTCATGAATTTCATGCAGTTGTCCTTTGAAGTTCTAATGATTATTCCTGTTTTAATATATTGAGTATTCATAATTTTTATTTTGGCAGGCAGCAAGATGTTAGGGCAACTGAGATTGATAAAGTAGACATGCACTTATCTTTTCGACCTGGTGACATTGTTAAAGCTCTTGTGGTACTATTACTGCTTTAAGAGTTTTATAAGTTAACTTCAAAACTTCCAAATTTCCCTCAAATCAATTGGTTGCTACTTGAATAACACTTAAACTTACTCAATCCTTCTTTATCAGCTTTCACTTGGAGATGCACGGGCGTACTTTCTGACAACTGCAAAGAATGAGCTTGGTGTTGTTTCTGCAGAAAGCACTGCTGGTGAGATTGTGTTCTGTGGGAGGTTCACCCTCATGTATATATTTTTAGTTTGCTTTTTTCCTTTGTTAGTTTCTCTTGAGCAGGGGCACAAACAAACAACCCTCCTCTAAGTAGGTTCCCTCTACTTTCATCACATATCTCTAATATGTTTTGGGTTACAGCAATTTATCAGATACTCCCTCCGTTCCTTTATAAGTGTCACTTTATTGAGAAAAATATGTTTCTTTTTAATTGTCACTTGTTAAGTTCAATGTAATATTAATTGTTCTTTTGTCAAAATTACCCCTAGATAATTATTATAGAGAGAGAAAAAGTAAAATGAATGTAATATATAATTAAGGGTATTATAGGTAAAAGAAGAATTATTGTGTGAAAAGTAACAACGATGATTAGATTTCTTGATACGTGTAAAAAATCAAAAAATAACACTTAAAAAGGAACGGAGGGAGTAGTAGTTACTAGTTAGCAGAATAACACTCACAGTTTGTATGGGGAATGGGTTGGTGAGGTAAGGGTAGACTTTGGACTGCTGTTTTATTTATAGCTTTGAACTGTTGATGTGGTAAATTAAATTGGAATCTCAATTAGCCATGACTGAAAGAATGTAACTAGAGAGATAAGCTTGGATTTGTTTTATATTTTACTTCTTGTTAGACACAAAAAGACTGATGTAAACTAATTTTTTATAGTTAGTTGTTAGAGTTACTTGTATTCGAGGGAGAGTTTGTTAAAGTTTGTTACACACCCTGCATATAAACATGCATCATTATTGAGAGATCAATGAGGGAGTGGATTAGCTTACATCAGTTTAAGTGTAATGCTTGTACTTTGGTCTAGGTACCTGATTTGAATTTTAACTTTTCATGCATTCCCACAACATGAATAGCTCCCTTATGTTCTATGTTCCTAATGATGTTTCATCTTACTAGCATCAGTTTAAGTTGCAAGCTCGCAGTTGGAGGTGCTATTCCCCTAACAGTTGGGGTTTTTTATATTTGGCGGGCAATCTGAAATTTTTGTTTTAAGCTTATCTCACTGGACACTCTTTTTTAGTTTCCTACACTATACACAGTCAAATTCATGCATGCCTCAACTGGTTGTACTTTCTTTGTTTAGGTGCGACTATGGTTCCAATAAGTTGGACTGAGATGCAGTGTCCACTATCTGGTCAAATTGAACAAAGAAAAGTGGCCAAGATTGCAAGCTGACAAGATTACTAAAGATCACAAGCTGGAATCTGTTATCCCCTTCGGCTGAAAAGGTCTCGTAGTTGTAGAAATCTACTGACACGCCTCGTTGTTGGAGTGAGAAATCATATCTAAGCAGTTTTGTAGCCATACAAGAACACGAGCTTGTAATTTTTTCTTGTAAACTGCAAATTGTTTTACTTCCAAAATAGCATTGACGCATGATTTGTTTTCATTCATATTGTGAGCAGGATTTAATTTTTAATTTCTCCATTAAAGTCTAAGCACGAATACAATACTGTTTAATAGCATTGTAAGACATGTTTCAGTTATCAACTCGGAATGAAATTACTTCTGTTTTGTTTTTCCTTTTCCAATTCCGACAGGGACAATGATGAGGTTTATGAGAATGCAAAGGTATAGATTCATACTTTTTGCAAGACCACGAGTTTTAGAACCCCTGTCTTGCTCAAAGGAGTTCTGTAGTTACTCTGGCCAAGTTGAAATGTGTACGATTAGAAAACAAACAAACATTGTGAGCCTTAATACCAATGCCATGATTTTAACTCCAATGTTGAACAAAATCAAATTTCTCACAGGTTGAAAATTTATATATTTTTCTTTGTTCTTATGCATATGGGCTTGAGTACTCATTAAATGATCAAACTTCTTTTTTTAACAAACAAAATCAAATTATTCTTTTTTTAACAATCAAAAATCGAATATATTGAAGTTTGATCTAGAGAGTAATTACATACATGTTTATTCAAATAAAAAGAACGAAGATAACATCCTCATTATATGATGATACTTAAACAAGGAGAGATTCCAGATTCGAAAAAGATCAAAATGTGAAGTCTTAGAAAATGCAAAAAAGAAAAGTACTAGCAAATTGAGTTTTTTCCCCTTAATAATAATTGTAATAAAAACACGTTATCTAGTTTGAGATAAGTGAAGTGACATGCAAATTTAACATTTTCTGTGGGGGTTTTCGTGGCTGATACAGAGTATTGCCACTGCATAGGTTCAAATCTTCAATCAATCAAAGTTGAGATGAAAACAATGGCTTCACCTTCTCTTCAATTTCATCTTCTTCCATCTCTCTCCAAATTCTGGTCTTCAATATCCCCTCTTTCCCAACATCACACCCATCCATTCTCTTCCACAACCTCTCTCAGATTCACTTCCACCAATTCCACTACCACTTTTACTCCCAAACCTCTCTCTCCGTGTTTCGCTCTAACAGAATCCAACTCGCCTAATTCCACACAACCCGACCCAAAAACTCTTCTCCAAGACATTGCCGTAAGCCTTTCATTTTAGTTCTGTTTTAAATCTCAAAATTTGAAATTATTATTATTTTCTATACTTGAAAATTCCCAATTCACGTTGCAGGAAAGTTTTGATCTTCCTTCTGATTACTTTGCAAAGTTTCCCAAAGATCTTCGATTAGATGTAAGTGTAGTGCTATCCTTTACTATATGTAGTTTAACATCCGACACTTTCATTTAATCGTTTCTATTATTAACAAATACCAAAATTAACAGTGTTTATTTACTTTGTAAACATGTTTGTGATTTGTAAAAGCTAAATGATGCTGCGTTCGACCTTTCAAATGGACCAATCTTGGATGAGGTTAGTATTTATGTTGTACATACTTCAAATTGAAGGTGTGTCTGGTGCCGGAGATCAATACTACACTTGATACATGTTGCATTCAATCACTCTCACTTTTTAAAATTATTATTAGTGTCTATGTGTTTGTTTTTGGTCTTGGCAAGTAATTTATAGTTTGCTACCTCCAATGCAAGCACAATGTAGATTCTTGTTAAAGTTTTTTGTTACAACGCTAATAGTTTATCCTCTTGGATTTCTTGTAGAACAATCCAATTTCTGGTTATTTGCATCAAACCTAATTGATAATTAATTGAAATCATCCAATTTCTTAGTTGTAATACACTGATAAGATGATTTCATGTGTTTATATGTTTTTTTTTTCATTTTCAATCAATGTATTCATGGAAAAATAAGTTGCACCATTTATGGTTTATATGCATGTAACTTTGTGCTAATCCGTTGGCTGCCTCCAAAAAATGCCTCTACTATGTGTGTCTTGAGTATTTTCAATTCCAGAATAGAATGGATAAATTTGTTTAATGGGAATGAGTATATTTTCTTAGTGTGGCAAAGAGTTAGGAGAGACATTGCTAAACCTCTCTCGAGCATGGGAGGTTGCTGATACATCATCCTCTCGCTCTTTAGTGGCAAAGCTTCCTTTGATTGAGGCTAGTTTGACAGGCACTGCCAAGTCAGGTAATCGCATGAGCAAATTATCGATGAGCTTATAATAGGGAACAACTTCGAACAAACCTGTCTCTGAAATTTATGAGGGATTTAGCTTGAAGATCTCTTTGTTCTCTTTGCTGCACAGCACTTGGAAAACGTTTGGTAGCCGCTGGAAGAAGGTTTCAGTCAATGGGACAATATGGTCAAGGTGAGACACAAAAGGTATTTACACTACTCAATATGTGTTGGTAGCTCTCTAGCTTCTGGGAAGTAAATATACCGAGAAAATGATTGACATTTTTAGGGAATAACGAACTGATATCCAAATAAAATGAAGGTGGGTTATGCTCATTTGTTGTACATCACTTTAATCATTTAACTAGAATCAGCTCGAACAAACTTTTCAACATAGTCGCTTCTTGCAGAAGTTGAAATAAGCTTCTACAATCATTATTTTCAGACGCTCTATCATGTAGCTTCTTTGTATCTATAAACATAAGAGATTTTTATTTCATTAGTTAAGAAATATAAACTAAGTATCTATCTAAGTTGAGAACCCTTTGTAGGTTAGAAACTAATTCAAACTAGGCCGTAATCTTGTTTGTTACGAGTCATTTACCCTCTATGAAACGAGCTTAATTTCCTTTACAAATTGTTTTTTCTCTTTGAAAGCATGTTTTATATTGAAACAAATTTAGGATGTTAAGTTGTTATTAGGTTCAAATATGGAAACCAATGAACCATGCAAGTATTTCTGTATAAACTCTATTTTTTGTTATATTTACTTCATAGTATGTGGTTTATAATTGACTAGAAACATTTTTCATTTCCGGGCCATGAATGCCAAACATAACATGCTTTTGCAATGACTAATTGCTAACATAGCTCATATCAATCTTCTGAATAACTGTCACAGGAAATACATATCGTAACAATTAATGTGTTCACTCTATAGTTTATATCCCTGTTTTTTACATTCTGGTTTCCATTTAGGTGTAGTCTGTGTTACTCACCTCCTTCATTATGTTTATTCATTTACTTTTCTCGTCATTTAACTGATATCGCACTAGTGAGTGAGTAAGACTGTAAGAAAATACTCTAAATTGTAAGGTTCATCCTATGTTATTATAGCCGAGGGTCCAATGAATGAATCATTCATCATTTTCAGAAAAGCTATCTTCTCTCTAAAACTCTCTATATTTATTTTCTCTATGTGCTGAATTCAATTCTAAATTATTGGAGTGCCTGCTCATGAGAACTGGCTTTTACAGGAATTATCCCTTAAATCCAAATTCCCGTCAGAGTATTCATTGGCATTTTCAAGTCAGTTATTCTTTTAAAGACTAATACTATTGTTAACAGTCAGAAAAACACACCAGATTAGCAATCTCATTAGGTCACCTGTGCACAAAGTAACATGGCTAAACAATTATACTAATCAGTGTTATCAAATTGACATGCGGAAATGTTCTATAGATTGCAAAGGCAATGATTGCGGCTGGGAGAGCTTTATCTGCTTATTCAACATCTGCAGTTATTGATAAACAACCCAAGGAGGAGACTAAGACGCTGAAGGTTTTTATTTCATTTGTCTCCATTTATGGGAAATTTCTTGTATTGAGAAACTACTAGGATTCTGCAAAATTAATAACCTGGATGCCGACTGCAGTTTGGAGCATTGCAAGTTGAAATTACTCCCACTAAAGCCAATATAGGGGCTGCAATTGCATTAGTTTTTGGGTAAGTTTTCCATGTTAAGATTTTATCAGCAAGATGATTGAGACCTCGAAAACTTAGTTCTTCTTTAAACTTTGAATTAGGATTCTTACATGGGAGATAGCTCAGGGAGTTCAAAGCACTCCAGAGAATTCTTTGCAGTATGCAAATGACAATGCGTTGATGCTTGCTAAGGTGCTTTGAAATAACTTCTTACTCACAACACTTCAACCTGCTTTTGTTAACTACCTATTTCTGATGCCTAAAATGTCTAAATATTTGGCCGCAGTCTTTGAGGGGAACACTGCTTGCTCTTTTTTACGCCTCCACGTTCTTGTCTGCACTTACTTCGGCAGGGCTTGTTTTACTTGGTATACAACTTAAATCAGAGAAAAATTGAGCTTTGTGTGTGCTTCCTTCGCTCGGTTTTGCTTGCAAATGCTGGAGAAGCTGCACAGTGTAAGTTTGTGAGTATTAGTATACAATCATAATACCAAACTCGTGACACGGTTTGAAAATATTGTCCTAACCATCCAGATTGAGTCAGGTTTCTTTCATCTATCCTGCCAATTTTCTAATGTGTAAACTTTATATCATGTAAATAGACACATTCAGTTTTAAACTTCTTATGGATGGAGTGATGTGTGTACTTCATGAGTTGTCTTTTTTGTTTTGTTGCAAAGGGAGTTATGTTGCTTATTGGCGGTAGAAAAACAGAACCCCATTTGTTACATTTTCATATTCTATGTTTGCCTAATTAGGAATAGAGAGCTTCTTTTTCCACCTCCAAAGTCATTTTAGAAGTATACTTCCGGAAAAAACAATATTTTTTCCCGTCCGAAACACACGTGTGCCTTTTTAGAAACTCAAGCTCTTAGGAATATATAATGGGCTACTATCTTGTATTTAGAGTTGGGATTTAGCCCAACCCTCTTCTTTTCCTAAGTCAGAATTCGATTAGTAACAAATATGAATTCAATTAGAAGATAGTTACATGGAGGAGTACTATAAGTACACCACTTGTACTCTTTATGTAATATTCTATTCTCCTGAATTCTTCCTCTTTCCTTCATTTTCTTTACTTTATAGTTTATATATATCTCACTTTCTAATAAGGGAATATATAGTGAGGTTGCTGACTTTGATAAGACCTGGAACTTGTTGAAGTCTTTGTTGACTAATGCGATTGCCTGATCCAACATGTGCTTGGACATCATTAATGGATTGCATAATTTATATGTTTCCCCATACTTCAAGACATTGTCATTGCTTAGTGTGTCATGAGGCATAATTCCATTTTATCTCTAGCTAGAGCACAAACACATACACACTGATCTCTGAAAGACAACAAACTCAAGACAGCTCGATAATGTATTCGACCATCTTATTTATTCTTAATTAGGTCTCTTGCATTATAACGGTTGAGATTAATCTCTCAAATATGATAGTACAATATAAGTATAACAATGAGCAACAAAGTTCTTTCTCAAGAGCTTTTAACACAATTGTCTTCTTAAGGTTGGGTTCAAACTCGTGACATACCGTTAAGTTAGAAGAGATGCAATCCATATCATTCAAGCATTCTTAAGTAAAAGGAAAGTTTTAATTCTATGTTACATATCTTCGTTTAAATTACCAGACATTTGATTGGTCAATAGGAAAATAGGACACACCAAAAAGTAGAAAATGGGTGTAGATTCTATGGGTGTAGATTCTATATTACATCTCTCCGCAGTGTGGTTTGTCATGTTCATGTACAACGTTTTTGGCTTACAGAAATATAGTAAATATTGTTTTTAAGATTAAATCTTTTCAAATGTCCAATTTACATCAAATTTTGTGTGTTTATCATTGGTATATTATAGTGTGTATTGAGATATTGTTTTTTTTTTTTTTTATTATTATTATTATTATTATTATTATTATTATTATTATTATTATTATTATGTATCTATTGTTTTTATTAGTAGTATCAATTATGATATTATTTAGGATATATTGTATTAAATCTTTCTTTAGTTAGTAGGGTTGATTAGGAGTTTTAGACCTATATATATGTGTACTTTTCTCTATATAATAATACAAGAAATTCATATTCAAGATGGTATCTAGAGTTTGATTCAAAATCCTATTTTTTTCTTGGTTCACAATCCTATTTTTTTCTTGGTTCACAACCCTATTTTTTCTTGTGTTGTTTCTGCGATCTAGAGTTCTTCTGGTGGTGTTGAAATCATGACTAAAATTCCAAACCCAAAGAACGGTGTTGTTGAGAAGAATCCTCCCAAAAAGAGTCTTATTTCGTTTGCGTTTCAAGGAACACCCGTTATTACCACGACTATGGTAATAAGAACTATTTGAATTGCTATGCTTCAGCTGAGTTATGGTTTTTAGGATAACGTCTGTCAGACCATCTTACTAAAAAGGTTTGAGAAATTGATAAAGAGATAAAAGATGATTGGGAAGACGCTGATTATCAACTTATATCATTGTTGTGGAATTCTATTGAACCAAGTATGATGGCACACTTTTGTGCGTATAGATCATGTTATGAGGTTTAAAAGAAGGCTAAACACCTTTATGCTAATGATATTCAAAGAACGTATGTATCGGTCCGCAATTTGGCTACTCTTTAGATGAATGATCAAGACTTATCAGAATATCTCACCAGTGCTCAATCAACTATTGATGGCCTCAAACTTATGCTGATTAGTGATGATATTACGAAGATATTGGGTAAGCTTGACAATATGTTCATGTTGTTTGTCCTTCATGGCCTCTCTAAAGAATATAGTTCGGTTAAAGAGCAGGTTTTAACAAATACTACCATCCCTACGGTAGAAGAATTAATTGATCGCCTCGTCCGAATATCTCTACCAAGTGATGACACTCATACTACTCATGAGTCATCTGCTTTTGTTTCTAACTTTAGTAATGGAGGACGTGGTGGCCGTGGCCGTGGTCGAGGATGTGGTCAAGGATGTAAAAGTAACTTCTATTACACTCATTGTAGAAAAGACGGGCACACTCAAGATCGGTGCTTTGACTTACATGGCTACCCGAACAAAACTGCTAATGTTGCTCAAACCATCGGAAATCGTGAATAATGGGTGAACTCGAAACTACTGTCTCTGCCGATGAGTATCAAACGTATTTACGATTGAAGGCAGCACAACAAGCCACCTCCTCGGCTACTATTGTCCGTATTGGAAATTCTATGGTTTGTGTTTCTCATGCTACTGCTATTGGATGAGTTATGGATTCTGGTGCTTCAGGCCATGTGACCTGTAATGCCTCACTTTTCTCTGAATTATCACCACCTAAATATCCACATTATATTACTATTGCGGATGGATCTAAAGTTGAGGCAACTAGTGTTGGACGAGTATCACTTATTCCCTCTCTCTCTTTGGGTTCTATTTTATTGATTCCTAATTACCCTTTCAATTTAATTTCTATAAGCAAATTAGTCAGCTCTTTAAACTGTGTCATAACATTTACTTCTGATTCCTTTTTGATACAGGACTGGAGTACGGGACAAACAATTGGAGTCGGAGTTGAATCTAGTGGTCTCTATTATCTTTAACCACCCACTTCTGCTATACGTGCTACTACTGAATCTCCCGATCTTCTACATCGTCGCTTAGGTCATCCGAGTTTATCAAAATTGAAGAAAATGGTGTCAGATATTCATCCTTTAGACTCCTTACAATGTGAGTCGTGTAAGTCAGGAAAACATGTTAGAGTTTCTTTTTCCCGTCGCATTAATAATAGAGCTTTGTCTTTGATGTCGTTCATTCCGATGTGTGGGGTTCTAGTCGGATACCTTCTATCCTAGAGTATAGGTATTATGTTACTTTTATTGATGATTTCTTAAGATGTACTTGGATGTTTTTAATGAAAGATCGTTCTGAGTTGTTTAATATTTTAAAGAATTTTTGTTATGAAATCTCGACACAATTTGGCAAAACAATTCGCATTTTACGCAGTGACAATGCAAAAGAATATTTTTTTCATCGTTTCAACTCTTTCATGCACTCCAAAGGTATTGCACATCAATCGAGTTTTTCCCATACGCCTCAACAAAATGGTGTTACTGAAAGAAAACATAAACACATTGTTGACGCTGGTCGTACCCTTTTGCTAAATGCCAATTTACCTCTAAAGTTTTAGGGTGATGCTGTTCTTACTGTCAGGTATTTAATTAACCGGACACCATCCTCTTTGTTGAATGATCAGGTTCCTACAGATCTCTTATATGCTGTTTCCCCTTGTGTCTTTGGATGTACTTGTTTTGTTCATGATTTGTCCTCAGGTCATGATAAAAATTCTGCTCGTGCCATCAAATGTGTTTTTCTGGGCTACTCAGTGTCCAAAAGGGATATCAACGTTACTCTCTTTCTACACATCGTTTCTACACGTCTGCAGATGTTACATTCTTTGAGGACGTACCATACTTTCCCAACTTAGGTGTCATTGAAACTAATTTAGATCAAATTTTGCCTATTCCTTATTTTGAGTCGGATGAGTCCAATTCTTTATTTTTTTGTCCACTTGCTGTGATAGATGAGTCTCCACCTTTGTTGAACCGGTATGACATAACCTATGAGAGAAGGTTGAGACCACATGATTCAGCTCCTATTCCAAGCGCCTCCGTCCCTGCTCCGGCCCCGTCGCTGGACTTGTCTATTGCCATCCGTAAAGATAATCGTTCAATCCGTAATCGTTATCCTATTTATAATTGTGTATCTTATCACCGGTTATCTCCTACCTACTGTGCGTTTGTTACTGCACTTGCATCCGTTTCTATTCCTAAAACTATTCAGGAAGCTTTATCCCATCAAGGGTGGAGACATGCAATATTTGATGAAATTTCAGCTTTAGAATCTAATCATACTTGGGAGCTTGTTCCTCTCCCACCTGGAAAATTTGTTGGTTGTAGGTGGATATTTAATGTTAAGGTTGGTCCTGATGGACAGATAGATCGATTGAAAGATCGCTTAGTGGCAAAAGGATACACTCAAGTCCCCCGTCAAGATTATAGTGATACTTTCTCTCCTGTTGTGAAGATGGCATCTGTTCGCCTCTTTCTAGCCATGACTGTCATGAAACAATGACCTCTATTTCAATTGGATATCAAGAATGCATTCTTGCATGGTGACTTGGAAGAGGAGATTTACATGGAGCAACCTCTTGGGTTTGTTGTTCAGGGGGAGTGTAATCGGATATGTAAATTACACAAGTCTTTGTATGGTGGTTTGAAACAATCACCTCGGGCATGGTTTGGAAGATTTAGTAAAGTGTTGCAACAATTTGGGATGAACCGGTGTGAATCAGATCACTCTGCTCCTCCAATAAATATATTTATCTAGTGGTTTATGTTGACGACATTGTAATTACATTGTAATTACAGGTGATGATTTTGAGGGTATCAAGCTTTAAAACAACACTTATTTCAGAATTTTCAGACTAAGGATTTGGGTTCTCTTCGTTACTTTTTAGGAATTGAGGTAGCTCAATCAAAGTCAGATATTGTTATCTCTCAAAGGAAGTATGCTCTTGATATTTTGGAAGAAACAAATCTTACAAACTACAAACCAGTTGACACTCTTATGGATCCTAATGTAAAGCTTCTCCCTAATCAGGGGGAGCCATATACTGATCCGGGAAGATATCAAAGACTTGTTGAAAAGTTGAATTATCTTACCTTGACTAGACCTGATTTTTTTTGTCGGTCCGTGTAGTAAGTCAATTCTTAAATTCTCCCTGTGACAACCATTAGAAGCAGTTATTCGAATCCTTAAGTATATAAAAGGATCACCTAGCAAATGACTTATTTTGTGATAGAGGCAACCCTGATATCATTGGATATTCAGATGCTGATTGGGCAGGAGATGCAAGTGATAGACAAACGATCTACATCGGGTTATTGTGTTTTTATTGGGGGAAATTTGATCTCAGGGAAAAGCAAAAAGCAAACGATCATTGCTCGATCAAGTACAAAAGCTGAGTATCGAGCCATGACCCATGCCACATGTGAGCTCTTGTGGTTAAAGCATTTACTACAGGAACTTCACTTTTGTGAAGTCGGTCTTATGGAACTTGTATGTGACAATCAATCAGCTTTGCACCTATCCTCCAATCCAATTTTTCATGAAATGACAAAGCATATAGAAGCCGACTGTCACTTTCTTAGAGAGAAGATTACCATTGGGACCATCAAAACCTCCTTTGTTAATTTCAAGGATCAACTTGCCGACCTCTTTCCAAAATCTCTTCGAAGACCTCGAATTACATACATATGTGACAAGATGGATGCTTATGATGTATACGTACCACCTTGAGGGGGAGTGTTGAGATAGTGTTTTATTATTATTCTGAATCTATTATTTTTATTAGTAATATCAATTAAAATATTATTTAGGATATTATTGTATTAAATTTTTTCTTAATTAATTGAATTGGTTAGGAGGCTTTTATATAGTATATATATATATATCTATATATATATATATATATATATATATATATTATATATATATATATTTTTTTTTTTTTTTTTTTTTTTCAACATAATAATACAAGAAATTCATATTCAGGAGTGAATATTCAAAAACTAGATTGGTAAAATTCATTTTCTATGGTGAGTTATTAAACATACTCTAGTTGTTATAAGTATAATAGTCATAACTTTATAAGTATAATATTGCTTGTAGAATGTTTGAATGCTTTACCATTTGCATTTACCATTTTTGTACAGTAAGCTGGTTAATGCTTACAGAACTGTTTCACTTTCACCTCAAGTGTAATATCTTCTATTTAGATAATGAGAGCAGGATCGTTGTCTGTATCAAAATATATCTGACTAAATAATAAATTAATTGATGTGGAGCAGGTGATTTGTGCCGTCAAATATGGGGTAAATATAGATATACTGTAACAAAAACGTATATTTAAATTAATGATAGCTGTCTTGCCATGTATGGAGCTATGATGGATTATCAGTTAGGTTAAGGGCACACCACATTTTTGGAACTTTCTTCTTTCATTAGGTGAAGACTTTTCTACATGTTACACCTTACAATTGAATAATTGATTAATACTTTCCTTTTCCTTGTTGCCGCATCTTGTGGTGTGGAATGGACCATATTGCGGCAACTTGGCCATGCAATATTTTTCATCAGAGAATCTTACGGTTTTCTGCAAAATGATATAATTAACCAGTAATGGTAGTTGTCAGTACGTCAAAAGTTTTGTATATTTAATAGAGTGGTTTTGTAAATAATTATAAAATTTCAATAATTTAACTAAGGATCTTGAAAATTGATGATGAACGATGCTAGTGACTTTGTGCATATATCTTGTTAAATAAACACTTTCGATTTCAAGATTTTTCAAACTAATAAGAATGTCAGGCTCATGATGATGACATTGATGATTTGATATGCAATTTTGCAGTTCATAAACTTGAGCTTCTTTAACAATCTTTCTTCACCTATAAGTTGGATATTTTAATGTTTACAGTGTCTATAGCATTACAGAAAGGGCAATCCTGTAGTAACTAAATTATTTGAAAATCACCAAAGGTTGCATATTTCCCTTTCGCATCCTTCTCATTCTTTTGTCAACTTCTATACATGTTTTATATAACTATCTTATACGAAACAGTGGTCCAAAGTGTGGGAATCAAGTTCTGATTATACAAATTTCTCAATCAAATATCTGATTCAATCAGATCATTCCCGTTTCAATAAGATTTTCTCCAAACTTTGATCGATACACTAAGATGGGAACAATTTAAAATTTCCTCCTAAAAGATCCTTTGAAATTCTTCAGATCAAGTTCTTCTTCAATCTTCACCATAGACACGATTGATGAAGATCCATTCTGACGAGTAAAGCTTTCACCGCAAGGATTTGTTAAATTAGCCCCTCTAAATAAGAAGAAAAAAGATGAGAGACCAACCCTAGGGTTTCAAAATCACTAGAAGGTGGACGAGACTACGAATGCGACACTTCTGCCGATCAATACCGCTATCTCCACTATCATTATGTCTTAGGGATCCTCATAAATTACGAAAGTTCTTGCAATCTGATCTACTTCAGAACTTTCATTGAGCTTGGCTTAAGGAAACAAGATTTGAAGCAGTGCAAAGGCCAAAGCCTCCTGGCATTCAATGATTCTTCCACTCGCCCGTGTGGACATACGTACTTACCGATCTCTTTGGGAGAAATAAATAACAAGATGATGGTGAGCGTTCGTTTCTTTGTGATTCCATGCGAAAACGTCTACAATGACATTCTTGATCGACCATTCCTGGCGGTTAAAATACCACAATGATTCTAGCATACCTCTTGTAGTTAAAGCTGACCTTCGTGGAGCACGTCGTATGCAGGAAGCAATATCGAAGAGTCCTCTATCGACGACCATCATTCTTGAAGAAAGAAGCGAGGAAGCATATGGAGCAGCAAACATAGTCAACCCCAATGTTCACAAAAACGAACCTCCTCGTGGAGACGAGTTGGGCCTCTTGACCTAGATCGAGACGAAAGTCCTAATACCGATCCTTGATGGAGACTTTGAAGTCGTTTAGTTGGGCGATAATTCTATGAGGTTGGTAAGGATAAGGGTCTGTCTGTCTGCCAAAGTAACAGAAGGTTGATTATACGTTTAAGACCTAACTCTGATTTCTTCACCATCTCCCCCCGCGAGATTCCTGACATAGATCCTAGTGTAGTATGTTAGCAACTGAATATTGACCCCAGTGCCCAATACATGTCCATGAGGAGCAAATAATAGTCTCCCGAGAAGGATGAGGTAACAACGAAGACATTCCAATGCTTGTTGGACATTAGTTTTATTTATGAAGTAAAATACACCGAACGAATGTCTAATGTGGTGCTAGTCAAGAAAGCTCCAAGAAAATAGAGAATGTGTGTTGATTATATCGATCTTAATAAAGCACGTCCCAAAGACTCGTACCCGCTTCCAAGCATAGAAACGTCGCTCGACAACTAAGCCACATACAAGCTTTTTTCGTTATGGATGCATATTTCGGGTACAATCAAATACAAATGTATGAGCCAGACAAAGAGAAAATTGCCTTAATGATCGAGCAAGCCAAATACGAGTACAACGTGATGCCATTTGTTTTGAAGAACCCAAGAGCCACATATAAAAGAATGATGAATAAAGTCTTTAAAGAAGAAATAGGCGAAACACTGGAAGTGTATATAGACAACATAATTGTTATGTCCAACGAAGAGGGGCTACACGACCAACATTTTTCCCAGGTCTTCCAAAGAATCCGACATTACAATATGAGGCTCAATCCATAAAAGTACACCTTCGGGATGAGAACTGACAAGTTTTTGGGCTTTTATCTGACAGATAAAAGCATAGAAGTGAATATGGACAAATGTGAGGTGGTCATTCGGATTGCTACACCAACAATGAAGAAGAATGTCATAAAGTTGAACCAGATGCTACAGCCTTTGAACAGATTCATTTCGAGATCGACGTAACATGCTCTCCCTTTTTACAATCTATTGAAAAAAGAAGCATTATTTTAATAGACCCCAGAATGCTAAAAAGTGTTCACGTCCCTAAATATGGCCCTACCAATTCCACTTGTGCTATCTAGACCTATAGTTGGAGAATCGTTGTACCTTTGTCTCGCCTTATTTAAGGAAGCAATTAACACCCTCCTTATAAGAGAGATAAACGGTCATCAAAGCTCGTTCTACTTCATCTCTAAAGCCTTAACCGGACCAGAGACACAATATCTAAATATAGAAAAGGCGACACTGGATTTAGTGACATCACTAAAAAAGTTACGACATTATTTCTTGGAACACACCATAGTCATATAAACCGATATACTCTTGAAGCAAGTGCTCCACCGACTAGACCTATTTAGGCGTCTGACAAAATGGTGTTGGTGTAAGCCCTAGAGGCCAATACTTTTGGTACTTGTATCGAATTATTTATTAATAATAAAAGGCTTTTTTCTTTATTATGTTTGTTTAATAAAGTCCCTAGAATAGCTAGTCTGTTTAATGTATCAAGTGTGACTTAATCATGAGATCCCATTAAACATAAGGACGTTATTCTTAAAGTATTCGTAGTCGAGCTTTATTGTGAAATGGGATAACATTAAAGCATTAAGACTATTATGTATATAGACTGATGATCACATCTCATGGATCATGGATAAGGAGTTATCAAGTCTTAAACATATGTATGAATATTAAAAGTAATATTTATACTGGATTGACCCGCTATGAGAATACTATATAGAATGTTATGCAAAGTATCATAAGTTATTCTCATGGTGATAATGATGTATACCACCCTTCGACCTGAAACCACCATGGACCCTGGATGTAAAGTCGAGTGCCTTATTACTGATCAAACGTTGTTCGTAACTGGATGACCATAAAGACAGTTGATGAGTACTCTACAAAGCATGTTGAGGGACATGGGTGACCTAGATGGAATTTTCCCATCCTGCGTAACAGGATAAATCTCTACGGGCCCAATATTGAACTGGACAAGGATGACACGGTCTATGCCTTGTGTTCAATATAAACATAAGGGCAAAAGGGTAATTGTACACATAAGTATTATCACAAAAGGATTTGTCAGATCACATGACATTTTCGTGTCTTGGGTAGCAGTGATGTGTTGCTAGATACCGCTCACCGTTTATTATGTTAAATACGTGATTTAATATAATTACCAATGCCGCGAAACCTACAGGGTCACACACAAAAGGACAGACTGATGAGAGATAGAGTAACTAAGGAACACCGTAAGGTACGGTGCACTTAAGTGAATTGTAGAACATCATAAGGTACAGTGTACTTAAGAAGAATACGAAATATGGCAACGTACCACACGTTTAAGTGATTTTGGTATATTAAAAGATATGGGCCACATACACTTAAGTGGGCTTTTTAGCTTGCAATCCACACAAGTGGTTCTATAAATATAACCATTGTGCAGAAGCATGTGTGCAGTTGTAATTTCGTTTCTCTCTCTCTCTCTCACTCAAAGCCTTCATTCGTAGCAGCTAGCACTGAGATTGAAGGAATCCGTTCGTGTAGACAGAGTAGAGGCGTTGTCACCATTCAACGTTCGTGATCACTCCGTAGATCTGCATCAAAGGTTTCAATCGCCATAAGAGGTAACGATTCTATCACTGATCATGCCCATTCGTAAGGATCACTAAAGGATTTTTTTAATTCCGATGCGTTTTGGATCGCTCTTCTCCTTCAAATGGTCCATAGAAATGTTCAAATTCGACGTTTCTTACAAGTTGAGGAAAACATTAAAGGCACAATTGTTTGCAGATATGATAGAAAAAATGACCCTAGGCGCACCCGAGCCAATGAGTAGTATTTACATATGGTTCGTCCAATAGTTGTGGACGTGGAAATTCACTTATTATAGAGAACAGATCCAGATTGACAATCGAAGTATCTATGCGTTTTGAGTTCTCCAACACCAATAATCAAACCGGGTATGAAGTGTTAGACTATGGCACGGATCTAGAAGGGGGGGGGGGGGGGTTGAATAGATCCCAATTAAAAACTTGAGTCGGCGCTACCAATTTAAAATTGGTTTTGAAAAATTGTTTTAAGTGCGGAAGTGGCCGAGGAAAATTTTAGTCTAAAACGAACCGTTATTGGAAAACCGGATATGCGTTAAGCTAATGGATTAGAGATAAAATGAAATACAAATCACTACACTAATTGCACAATCAATGATATGTTTCACTTACTAGGATTCCTAGTTCCAATGATCCAAATACCAAATTAAACAAGCTACAAACTTAAGACAACTTTGGTTTAGGCAAATTTTCAAACACTTGGCGTGCATAAACACTCCAAGTGATATTTGTGTTGAGTAAGTAATTCAAATTAATCTAGTACAATATACTATTGTACTTTGGATTCAAAAAATAGAGTTTTAATCTCTTACTCAACTTATATCAATGTTTGGTAAAATTGCTTAAACTAAAATCACTTAATTTTTAAGCTGAAAACTGATTATGCAGAAAATTAAAGAAGACAGAGATTTGATGAGGCAGTTCCCCCGCCGTCCTCGCTTCGGGGTACGTCTGCCCTCAATTCTAAAATTAGAATTGAGATGATTTAATTAGATATCACCTGTGAAATTTAACCGTTTATACAAGGATTGCAAAGCAAGTAAACAACAGAACTTCCAATGTGTTGAATGATGCTTCCTATCCTTGCTCCTTGATTCAAGATGAATCAAGACCTTCGATCGTTGTTGCTAGACCTCCGATTCCAGCCCCTTTGTTGAAGAATCTTCCATTCTTCAAACCCTCGGCTCGGCTGATCTCAAACACAACGAGTCGAACCCGAATCCTTCACTTCAATATCACCGAATCCGCTACTAGACTGATGAAGACTTCCTCTTCTCAATCACCTTCGCTCAGCTGACTATTGATGAAGCAATTCGTCCAAAACCCCCAAACACAAATCGGTATTGGAGGACAAAACCCTAACGGTTTTATTCAAGAAAGAACCTGCCACAAGCTTCAACCCGAACCGGATTCTCCAATCTCAGCTTCGAACCTTATCACCTTTAACCGATCACGAAGCACACCAAAAATGGTTGTGTGTAGTTGATGTGTTGTGAAATGTTGAAGATGAAGATGATGAATCTTTGACACCTTTTTCACTCTTTCTTGTTTCCTTGAACACTTGAATTCAAATTTGCAAATGTTGGTTGATAGAAGTGTTTTGACTTCTATTTATAGTAACTAGCAAACCAACCAAAAATAACAGCTTTTCAAACAGTGAAAAGTACTCAGAAAACTGAGTTTACGCACGAGCGGTCGACCATAGGTCGACGTGCGCTGACCCGTGGGAAATGCGCCGACCCCTATGGTCGACACAAGGTTTCATGCGCTGACCCGTGGATAGCATCACTATGCCATGCGCCGACCTGTGGTCGACTCAAGGGTTTTATGCGCTAACCCGTGAGCTATGCGCCGACCCTTATGGTCGACTCAAGTAAGCATGTGCTGACCAATCTCCAATTTGTCTGAGTTTTGCGCTGACCCGTGAGCTATGCGCCGACCCTTATGGTCGACTCAAAGTCTTCAAATCTGCAAAAATTTGTGTTTTGTGAGTTTCATGCATTTCGTCATGATCCCACTTTGTCCACATATGTTTTTAAGAATTATAACAGATTTAGATAAGCAGGAAAGGATATGATAGGTAATGTGTTGCATTTGTTTGTAGACGTGCATGGTGGTCATTTGTCATCATCGAAACTTGCGATCATATGTTGTCTGACTCTTTGGCTTTACATACTCCCCCTTTTTGATGATGACAACCTGTGCAAAAACCAACGCGATAAACAACATGCAGTATTGACACATTATGCACACCCCCCTTTCTTTTGTAACCAAAGGCTATATAAAAAAATGACAGTTAGTCTGTTAGTTGTGGTGAACGTTTTGGTTGCCTGCTTTTGTACACTTTCTCCCCCTTTGACAACATCAAAAAGAGACAAGGAAGTATTAGTCAACATAACAAAAGATTCCACAGGAAATAACACAAACAGATAATAATATCACACCAATATCATTTCTGTGCGATAATCATTAATTAAAGGAAGAAACACATTAAAATTACTGTTACACAAACAGGCAAAACAAAGAAAACAAACATGAATACATTCAAAACAACAAGCAACATGCAATGTGCATATGAAGGTCTATGTCCTAATGACGGTGTCCTGGATGGTAGCAGATGCCTGGGTTTCTGCTGGGGTCAGCCAGAGTTGATAGGTATTCAGCAACACCGCTTAGATGCTTGAGGCTCCCGTCGACCGACCGATCCAAGTCTGCATACCGTTCATTTAAGCTTGTAGATAGGGTGTCGAGCGCTCATTTTGGGCTTGAATTTGACTGCTAATATGAGCATAGCGGTCATCCTGGGTTTGCATGAAGGATTGTTGAGCTAGCTGCATGTTTCGCATCATATCCAACAACTCGGAAGAGTTTGCATGCTGTGGAGGAGACGGAGGAGATTCTTCATCATTCTGGTGATATGACTGGTAGAATTGACGTTGAGTTGACCAGCCCGTATGTTGCCATTCACCCCAGCCACCCCAGATGGGAACATCTTCTTCCGTTGAATGTGACTGCTGAACCCAAGCAGAGTCGGAGTAGTCGTGAGTATCAACACGTGGGGGACTATTACCTCCACCATGGTGATCAAAGGCTTGCCCGACTTCCTCTTCTTCATTTTCCTCTTCATCTTCTTCTTCTTCACTTTCATCACTGTCATCATCTGCTGCAACAGGCGCCGGAACATTTCCTATTCGAACAAACTTGTACATTCTCCGTTCATCGCACCAAAAATATCCCATCATGAACAGAGTTTTTGGGCTGAACTCTTTGTCAGATGAGATGGAAGTGTACGGGAAGGACGGATGATTAACGTTGGCTGCAGTAAGGACCTCTTGAATGAAAGATCCGTAAGCAAGAGCCGTTCCTCGTCCGGAATCACGTAGACTGAACATCCTACTGGCTATGTAGTAGGGCCAGTTGATTTTCAGCTTATTCTTCAAAATGTAAATGAGGTGAACCTCAGCCTGTTCAACTCTGGAGAGACCACCCTTCTTTGGTCGCAGAATGCGTGAGACAATCCACTGAAGAATCCGTTCTCCGGTTTTTAGCTTCCCGGCAGTGACAGTTCGTGGGAATGCGTCACTGTTCACAAACTGATCAGGATATGGTCGTTTCAGCATGTCATTCAATGCACTCTTAAACTCGTAGCCATCTATTTGGTAAGAGTCAGTTACCTCAGGTAGAGGATTTTCAGCATCATCCACAGACATATCAAAATATTGGTTCCAGACATTTGACTTAAGCGATACCTTTGTCGTGCCGATTCTGGAGTAAAACTTGTGCCCGCGAAAGTTATCATGAAGTCCGGCGTAGAACACTCTGACTAAGTCTTCGCTATATTTAGTGTTGCATTCCAAAAAGTTGACAAAGCCTTGATGCTGTAGCAGAGCCATGATTTCTGCAAGGTGCATGCGTTCTGCGGTAAGCTTGTAGAACGCATGTTATCGAACAACTCCTCTCTTGCTGATATCGTTGTTGAAGGATTCGACGCGAGCTTGTGGAACAAGCTGAAGGAGAATTGCGGTCCAAAACGCAGCGGAAATTAAAATTTCTCCTTTAGAGATCCTTACGAATGGTCATGATCAGTGATAGAATATTTACCTCTTGTGATGATCGGAACCTTTGGTGCAGATCTCTTGTGACGATCAAAACCTTTGATGCAGATCCACGAAGCGATCACGAACGTTGAACGATGACAACGTCTCTACTCAGTCCACACGAACGGCTTTCTTCAATCTCAGTGTTAGCTGGTACGAATGAAGGCTTTGAGTGAGAGAGAGAGAGTGAGAGAAAACGAAAATAATGCAACCGCAAATTTTTGCTTCTGCACAAGGGTTCTATTTATAGAACCACTTCTGTGGGCTTCAAGCTAAAAGCCCACTTAAGTGTATTTTGGCCCATATTTTATAATATGCCCAAAATCACTTAAGCCCATGGTACCTTACCATATTTCGTATTCTACTCAAGTACACCGTACCTTACGATGTTCTATAATTCACTTAAGGGCACCGTACCTTACGGTATTCCTTAGTTACTCTATCTCTCATCAATCCGTCCTTTGTGTGTGACCCTGTAGGTTTTCGTGACGTTGGCAATTATATTAAATCACGCGTTTAATATAATAAACAGTGAGCGGTATCTAGCAACACATCACTGCTACCCAAGACACGAAAATGTCATGTGATCTGACAATTCCTTCTGTGATAATACTTATGTGTATAATTACCCTTTTGCCCTTATGTCTATATTGAACACAAGGCATAGACCGTGTCATCCTTGTCCAGTTCAATATTGAGCCCATAGACATTTATCCTGTTATGCAGGATGGGCAAATTCCATCTAGATCACTCATGTCCCTCAGCATGCTTTATGGAGTACCCATCAACTGTCTTTATGGTTATCCAGTTACGGACAACGTTGGATCAGCAATAAAGCACTCGACTGTACATCTAGGATCCATAGTGGTTTCAGGTCGAAGAGTGGAATACACTATTATCACCATGAGAATAACTTATGACACCTTGCATAACTTTCTATATAGTATTCTCATAGCGGGTCAATCCGGTATAAATATTACTCCTAATATTCATACCTATGTTTAAGACTTAATAACTCTTTATCCATGATCCATGAGATGTGATCATCAGTCTACAAACATAATAGTCTTAATGCTTTAATGTTATCCCACTTCACACTAAAGCTCGACATACTGTTTGATTTTTGAGAAAATACAGAAAATATTAAGCGTGCGTCGACCATAGCCCTGCTGCGGTCGACTCATACAGTCAGAATTTCAATTTTTCACAGTTTTGCACATGCGTTGACAGGTTTGATGCATAAATAACATGCCATGCAGCAATAAACATCCAAAGAGATACATCATGCATATATATATATACTATCATTATGAGGTATAACTATTTTAACCATGAGACTTTGTAGAGAGAGAGAGAGGAACAGTATCACCTCGATGCCGGAGTGACTTGGTGAACAGTAAGCTTGTGCTTGCAACAACATTAACTTGTTAGAAGTACAAGATTATAGTCTTATATGGAATAAGGTAAAACAACCGATTATATTGCCCGTTCCGAAATATCGAGAATACCAAGTTCTCGGCGAATATGAAAGAAAGGTTCAGTGGCTAGCGACTTTGTGAAAATGTCCGCTAGTTGATTTTCAATATTAACATGTTCAAATACAATGTCACCTTTCTCTACATGATCCCGAAGAAAGTGGTGTCGGATTTCGATATGTTTGGTGCGAGAATGCAGCACAGGATTCTTGGTAAGGTTAATGGCACTTGTATTGTCATAGAAAATGGGAATACGTTCAAGTTTGAGGTTAAAGTCCAATAGTTGTTGCTTAATCCAAAGGATTTGGGCACAACAACTACCGGCGGCAACGTATTCCGCTTCGGCGGTTGACAAAGCAACTGAAACCTGTTTCTTGCTATGCCAACTGACCAAAGAGTTTGAAAATAAGTGACAAGTGCCACTGGTGCTTTTCCTATCCGATTTGCAACCGGCAAAGTCGGAATCGGAGAAACCTACCAATGAACAATCATTACCTTTGGAATACCATAGTCCATACTTCGGAGTACCGGATAGGTATCGAAGTATTCGTTTGACGACTTTTAAATGGGATTCCTTGGGACATGATTGATATCTTGCGCACATGCATACACTAAACATAATATCGGGACGAGAAGCAGTAAGATAAAGGAGTGAACCAATCATACCTCTATACCGTTTTACATCTACTTCCTTACCGTCTTCATCTTTGTTCAAGTTTGTACAAGTAGGCATTGGGGTGTCTATGGCCTTAGCTTTTGCCATGTCAAATCTCTTGATAAGGTCCAAACAGTACTTTGTCTGGCTCACGAAAGTTCCTTCTTTGAGCTGTTTAATTTGCAGACCGAGAAAGTATGTGAGCTCCCCCATCATACTCATCTCGAATTCGCCCTGCATAAGGTCTGAAAACTCTCTCACAAGATTCATGTTAGTAGACCCAAATATGATATCATCTACATAAATTTGCACTAATATCAAGTGCTTTCCTTGACGTTTAATGAAGAGGGTTGTGTCAACCTTTCCTCTTGAGTAGCCTTGATCGAGTAAGAATTTGCTTAGTCTCTCATACCAAGCTCTAGGAGCTTGTTTGAGACCATACAAAGCCCTTTTTAGTTTATAAACATGATCAGGATACTCATGGGATTCGAAACCCGGAGGTTGTGCGACATAAACCTCTTCATTTATGTGACCGTTAAGGAACGCACTCTTGACATCCATTTGGAATAGCTTAAAGTTTTTCGCACAAGCGAAATCAAGGAGAAGGCGTATAGCCTCGAGTCGGGCAACCGACGCATAAGTTTCCTCATAGTCGATGCCTTCCTCTTGGTTATACCCTTGCGCGACTAAACGCGCCTTATTACGGGTTATTACCCCGTTTTCGTCCAGCTTGTTCCTAAACACCCATCGGGTGCCGATTACTCGATGATCTCGCGGAGGAGGGACAAGGTCCCAAACCTCATTTCTGGTGAACTGATTAAGTTCCTCCTACATTGATAAAAACCAGTGTTCATCGAGTAGGGCTTCTTTAGGGTTTTTAGGTTCCATCTGCGAAACGAAAGCGAAGTGATAACAGAAATTACTTAGCTTAGATCGAGTTGTTACACCCTTTGAGATATCTCCGAGAATGTTGTCGATTGGATGGTCTTTGGAAGACTTCCAAGCTTGAGGGAGATCATCGTTTGAAGGCGGATGAACTACCTTGGTTTCCTCATGGTGTACATCTTTGTCCTCCTCAATTTTGACTATGTCGGGTTGATCAATCCCCGGCTCGCCACCTTTGAGTATGTCTTCGGTAGATGTACCTGCACCATGAAAAACACTACCCTTTCCGACGTTTCTCGGATTGGATTCATCAAAAGTGACATGTACAGACTCTTCTACAGCAAGTAATCGTTTGTTGTATATTCTATATGCTTTGCTAGATTGAGAGTATCCGAGGAAGATACCTTCGTCGGCCTTGGAATCGAATTTTCCTAAGTTTTCCTTTCCATTGTTCAATACAAAACATTTGCAGCCAAAGACATGTAAGTGAGAAACATTTGGCTTTCGCCCTTTTAAAAGTTCATACGGTGTTTTGTTTAGAATGGGGCGAATGAGCACCCTATTCAGAACATAACAAGCCGTACTAATGACATCGGCCCAAAAATATTTCAGTAAGCCACTTTCATTGATCATTGTTCTTCCCAATTCTTCCAAAATTCGATTTTTACGCTCCACAACCCCATTTTGTTGAGGAGTACGTGGAGCGGAGAAGTTATGATCAATACCATGGTTACCGCAATATTCTTCAAATAAGTGATTTTCAAACTCACCCCCATGATCGCTTCTAATTGCAACAATGTTTGTATTTAGTTTATTTTGGGAAAGCTTAGCAAATCTTTCAAAGGCGGCGAACGTATCGCTCTTGCTTACTAAGAAAATAATCCAACAAAATCGAGAAAAGTCGTCCACTATTACGAAACCGTAATAGTTTCCTCCTAGACTTTTAATCCTAGATGACCCAAATAAATCCATATGAAGAAGCTCGAGAGGTCTCGTTGTTGAAACGATATTTTTGGATTTAAATGAGATCCTCGTTTGCTTCCCCTTTTGACAAGCATCACAAAGATGATCCTTGGTGAACTTAATTTTGGGGAGACCTAGGACTAGATCTTTTGAGACTACTTTGTTTAGTAAGTCAAAGTTAACATGTGCTAAACGCCTATGCCATAACCATGAATCTTCGCTCATTGTTACAAGGCATTTGTCACTTGTTAATGATACTTCATTTAAGTCAAGCATATAGACATTGTTCACACGCAGGCCATTAAACATACTCTTCTTATCATCATTATGTACAATTTTGCAACAATCTTCTGAAAACGATACATTGTATCCTTTGTCACATAATTGACTGATGCTAAGTAGATTGTGTTTAAGACCTTCGACAAGCAATACATCAGAAATAGTAGTGGAAGAGGGGTTACCTACACTACCTTTACCAAGTATTGCTCCACGGTTGTTGTCACCATAAGTTACATATCCCTTCTTCTTAGCCACGAAGTCAATGAAGAGAGATATGTCTCCTGACATGTGCCTTGAGCATCCACTGTCGAGAACCCATCTTCTCTCGGTAGTCTCGAGGCATTGTACCTATGGCAATATAATTAACAAGAGAAGGTACCCAATGGCTTATTGGGTCCTGAATGGTGAGGAACGAAATGGTTGCATTTGGGCACCCATTGATAAATGCCTTTAGGAACTAAAAATCTCCTAAATCTACATTTAGCAATTGAGTGGCCTTTCTTGCAACAATAGAGACAAGAGAAATTTACATTTAGATTGCTTTTGCTATCTTCATCCTTTATAACATATTTATATTTTTGATATGGATTAACCATACTTTTTCGAAAGTTTGATTTGTCGATAACAAAAGTAATCTTGGGTTCAAGAGCCTTGTCAAGTTTGGCCTTTAGGTTTCTTACTTCACCTTGCCAAATGTAACAAGTATCACACCCAAAGTTCATCATTCTACTTCTAAGGTCCTCATAACTTGTTTTTGTGCTTTCCACTATAGAAGCTTTAAGTGCCTCAAGTTTCCTTTCGGATTGTTGAATTTTATGTTCCAAATGTGAAAAAAATTTCTTATTTGAGGCAAGCCTTTTAAAGGCCTCTTTCGCTTCACAGTGTAAAGTATCAAAAGCATTTTGCAATTCATGATGAGACATACTAGAGGATTTTTCATATTTAGCATGTCGTACCTGCTTCTTTTTGTTCTTTTGATGAGCAGAGAGACATAGGTTTGCATTTTCATCTTCATCACTAGAGCTTTCATCATCGGAGGAGTCGTTATCGCTTTCCCAAGCTATGTATGCCCTCCTTGGCTTTGATGGTTTCTTGTGTGATTTGTATGATTCTTTTTCTTTTGTCTTCTTGTTCATCGGACAGTCCGGTTTGTAGTGACCCGGCTTTCCACACTTATAGCACGACCCTCTAGTTATTTTTCCTTTTGAGTCATCATTTTTAGAGTACCTAGATTGCTTCCGGAAGTTTACCAAGTTCTTCTCGGAATGTTGGATGTCGTTCTTTCTCACGTAACGGTTGTAGCGTTTAACGAACAACCCCATATCTTCACTCTTGTCCTCTTCTTCTTCGTCGCTCGATGAATAATCACTTTGCTCTTTTGCTTGAGACTTTGAGGAGGAAGTCTTTAGAGCTATTGATTTCTTTTCACTCACCTTTGCTTTGTCCTTCTTATCTTTCTTTTCGTGTTGTTCCAGGCTCAAGAGAACTTGTTCGTGCTCTTGTAGTTTACCAAACAATGTTGTCAAGTCCAATGTGGTAAGATCATTTGCCTCTTTGATGGCGGTCACTTTCGGCTGCCATTCCCTGTTAAGACATCTTAAGATCTTATTAGTAGCAATATTATTGGAAACAGGCCTACCAAGTGAATGTAATCGATTGATGAGGTGAGTGAATCTCTTTTGCATGTCAGCAATGGTTTCCCCTTGCTCCATGAAAAATAGATCAAACTCTTGTGTTAGTGTATTGATTCTAGCCAACTTAACATCATTCGTCCCCTCATGGGCAATTTGTAGTGAATCCCACATGGCCTTAGCAGTAGGACAATGGGATACACGATAGTATTCATCTACACCTAATGAGGAGATTAGGATATTTTTGGCTTTCCAATCATAATTGTATTTCTTTTCATCATCATCGGTCCATTGTGCTTCGGGCTTAGGCACCAATTCGTTGTTCTCATTGGTCATGGTTATTTGAATTGGACCATTGAGAATAACATTCCATATTTTTCTATCTATGGAATTTATGTGCACCCGCATACAGTCTTTCCAATAACTATAATTTTCACCATTGAAAACGGGAGCTCTATTATAAGCCCCTTTAGGTTCGTTAGCCATTTTCTATCAAAGTTATATTTTGAAGCACGGAGTGAACCGGAGCTCTGATACCACTTGTTAGACTATGACACGGATCTAGAAGGGGGGGTTGAATAGATCCCAATTAAAAACTTGAGTCGGCGCTACCAATTTAAAATTGGTTTTGAAAAATTGTTTTAAGTGCGGAAGTGGCCGAGGAAAATTTTAGTCTAAAACGAACCGTTATTGGAAAACCGGATATGCGTTAAGCTAATGGATTAGAGATAAAGTGAAATACAAATCACTACACTAATTGCACAATCAATGATATGTTTCACTTACTAGGATTCCTAGTTCCAATGATCCAAATACCAAATTAAACAAGCTACAAACTTAAGACAACTTTGGTTTAGGCAAATTTTCAAACACTTGGCGTGCATAAACACTCCAAGTGATATTTGTGTTGAGTAAGTAATTCAAATTAATCTAGTACAATATACTATTGTACTTTGGATTCAAAAAATAGAGTTTTAATCTCTTACTCAACTTATATCAATGTTTGGTAAAATTGCTTAAACTAAAATCACTTAATTTTTAAGTTGAAAACTGATTATGCAGAAAATTAAAGAAGACAGAGATTTGATGAGGCAGTTCTCCCGCCGTCCTCGCTTTGGGGTACGTCTGCCCTCAATTCTAAAATTAGAATTGAGATGATTTAATTAGATATCACCTGTGAAATTTAACCGTTTATACAAGGATTGCAAAGCAAGTAAACAACAGAACTTCCAATGTGTTGAATGATGCTTCCTATCCTTGCTCCTTGATTCAAGATGAATCAAGACCTTCGATCGTTGTTTCTAGACCTCCGATTCCAGCCCCTTTGTTGAAGAATCTTCCGTTCTTCAAACCCTCGGCTTGGCTGATCTCAAACACAAAGAGTTGAACCCGAATCCTTCACTTCAATATCACCGAATCCGCTACTAGACTGATGAAGACTTCCTCTTCTCAATCACCTTCGCTCAGCTGACTATTGATGAAGCAATTCGTCCAAAAAACCCCAAACACAAACCGGTATTGGAGGACAAAACCCTAACGGTTTTATTCAAGAAAGAACCTGCCACAAGCTTCAACCCGAACCGGATTCTCCAATCTCAGCTTCGAACCTTATCACCTTTAACCGATCACGAAGCACACCAAAAATGGTTGTGTGTAGTTGATGTGTTGTGAAATGTTGAAGATGAAGATGATGAATCTTGGACACCTTTTTCACTCTTTCTTGTTTCCTTGAACACTTGAATTCAAATTTGCAAATGTTGGTTGATAAAAGTGTTTTGACTTCTATTTATAGTAACTAGCAAACCAACCAAAAATAACAGCTTTTCAAACAGTGAAAAGTACTCAGAAAACTGAGTTTACGCACGAGCGGTCAACCATAGGTCGGCGTGCGCTGACCCGTGGAAAATGAGCCGACCCCTATGGTCGACACAAGATTTCATACGCTGACCCGTGGATAGCATCACTATGCCATGCGCCGACCTGTGGTCGACTCAAGGGTTTTATGCGCTAACCCGTGAGCTATGCGCCGACCCTTATGGTCGACTCAAGCAAGCATGTGCTGACTAATCTCCAATATGTCTGAGTTATGCGCTGACCCGTGAGCTATGCGCCGGCCCTTATGGTCGACTCAAAGTCTTCAAATCTGCAAAAATTTGTGTTTTGTGAGTTTCATGCATTTCGTCATGATCCCACTTTGTCCACATATGTTTTTAAGAATTATAACAGATTTAGATAAGCAGAAAAGGATATGATAGGTAATGTGTTGCATTTGTTTGTAGACGTGCATGGTGGTCATTTGTCATCATCGAAACTTGCGATCGTATGTTGTCTGACTCTTTGCCTTTACATGAAGTGGTTATTGCCGACCTCATGTTGTCCTCTGGGATGGGAGCAAAAAGCATTAGGATACGGATAAACTCTCACAAATCAAGGGAGAATCCCATACCAAAAGATTCGTTGCTACAACAATATGTCATCTTGTCCAGAGAAAAGTTAGCAAAGTTCAAAATATCAAAAATATTGCACGTCAGAAGAGAGCAGAATACCCGAGAAAATGTCTTGTGTAAGTTGGCAAACACCATTTGTCTGAGGTAAATCATTCCTTGATCCAGAAACATTGAAAATACCCAGCATAAAAAACACAAGAGTTGGGACAATAGAAATAAGAGACAATGCACAACCATCCTAGATAGCACCAATTGTAACATATATCGAGCATGGAGTACTACCTACTAATCTAGCTGTTTCCACCCTCACGAACATAAAATCTAATTCTTAATTCTTTATTTAAGGGATATTCTACTGAAGTAGACTCTTAACCCCTCTTATGAAGTGTCTGGAAAAGGAAGAAGTCGCTTACACCCTTGTCGAGATGCATGAAGGTATAATTGGGCAACACTTGGGTGCTCGAGCGATGGCCAAGAAAGTTCTTAAAAATGGATACTATTGAATGACCATTGTCCATGACGCTAAGGAGTATCTAAATAGATGTGACAAGTTCTAGTAACATGGAGATGTTCACAATCCCCCCTGTCCAAACTGCATGTGTTGATATCACACTGTCCTTTCTCGTAGTGGGGGACGAATATTCTTGGCCCATTTCCTTTGTCTCCATAACAACTCAAGTTCTTGATCGTGGCAATGGATTACTTCACCAAATGGATTGAAGCAGAAAGACTAACGAAGATCATTGTGGCTAACATATCAATATTATTCAAGAGGAACGTTCTGGCCATATATGGAGTCCCTTAGACTGTTGTGATAAACAACGGGACACAACTCACTGATAAGAACTTTGAGAATATCTTTGAAGACTTAAAAATCAAGCATAATTTCACATTAGTGGGACACCCATAAACTAACTATAACACCCTACTTCCCGACTCAACAAATAATTAAATAAAACATAAATCCATCAAGTAGAATATTACTCAACATACAACCAACTCATATTTGAACCACTCATTAAAAATTTAAACCATTTGATAAGCAACGAAATTATGAAATACTCGACATAAGAAGCCTTAACGACAATATTAGTTCAAAAAGTGGTTCATCATAAAGTAAAAATCAAAAGAAAATACACGTAACATAAACAAATAAAGAACAACCCGTTCCCCCTGTGTTACGTATCAGAGCGACTCCAACTATAGACTCGAACGAAAATCAACTAAAGAGGTATAACACTGTCATACCCCAAAATTTTCCCGTTAATCTTGCAAGACATTTTTCAAGGCACTCCAACTCATTTTTCAAGGCGTGGATCTTAAAGGAACAAAGACCCAGCACACAGGTGGCCAAATCCAGAAAATGACTTAAAATGGCTTGCTCGCTAGGCGAGCAAAATCATTCGCCTAGCGAATCCTTCGCTGCACCACTCGCCTAGCGAAGCTTGCGAATACCAAAAATTTTGGGCTTCATTCTGAGCCCATCAGGTCACAAAAATTATTATAAATAGCAGAGCTTCATTCACAAACGGGACAGGAGAAGACGGACAGAAACCCTAGCAAGGAAACCCTAACGAAAGCAACCGAGCAAACCCTGGAGGTTGACCAAGAGAATTCAGAGCAACCCTAAAGGAAACCCTGAAGTAAACTCATCTGCACAAAGGTTACCTCCGCCCAACTCAATCCGACACCAACCCTAAGAGTGATCTGCCAATCCAACGTTGCAATTCAATTGCAAACAGGTTTGCACTACCACTACCGCTTTATGCTTCCAATTTACATATGGTATTATGATTGAATTTATAAATATATCTTAGGTTTTGCATGTGGATTTAAATATGTATGGATATCTTGAATGTTTAACCATAAAATTTCTGTAATGGATGCCATAGGGCTTGGAGCTTGCTGAAATCGTACTGTTCTTAAGTTCAAAACGCGCAGCCGTTCGCTAGCACATCGCTAAGCGAACATGTAGCGAGTGTTCGCCAGGCCCTCGCTAGGCGAGGCAGTAGCGAACATGACAGTCGCTGATTTTTCTGTTCTGATTTTTGCTCATTTGACCTGTTTTATTGTAACCATGCATGGTTTACCTGACACTATTACTGTTGTGATTCCTTTTGTTTAGGGCAACTCTTAATTGCACCCTGATTCGGTATTCTGACCTGTTTGCTGAATTTTGTAAGGGTTCACATATTCCCGGAAAAGGTAGCTTGCTAGGTATTCCACTTTATTTGTGGGATACCCTTGTGGAGATTCATCCTAATTACCTAACTGGTTATAAATTGTTGCCTTTGAATAGATGATCTTGGCCCTCTCATTGTTGCCTTACGTTATTACGGTCATGTCCCGCGAATGTGGGAATACACTTAGCAAAGACCCTTCGGTTAAATCATCATGTCCCTATAAGATAAATCATAGTCCCTCGGATGTCGCCTGCGAATATATGATTTTGTCCCTCGATGACCCTTCGTTGTAGCCTACGAGTTAATGATGATTGTCCATTCGAATGCTAAGGTATCCTTACAAATGTGGCCTCCAATGACCAATCGATGACCCTACGATGTCCCTTTACATCCAAAGGATAAGACTACTTATTTCTCAATAGTAAGGACAATCTTACCCTCATAAGGATAGGAAATACCCGTAAAGACCTTGGGTAGGTATAACTCTTAAATGCTGACTCACAACTTAAAATACTTTTCACACCTCACACTTTGCAAAACATCTATTAGAAAATCACCACTTGGTATACATTCATACTAGAATCATTGCCAAGTTATATTTTTCTAAACAACTTTCAAAATTAAATGAGATAAATACTTTGTATACATTCATACAAGAATCATTACAAAGTTAAACTCTCTTTTCAAAACATTTTCTAAACAATTCTCAAACACTTTTTTTCAGACAAGAAAAAAACATAAGTGATCAAGCAATTAAGAGCCCATGGATAACCATGGATACAAAGGGTGCTAACACCTTCCCTTTGTATAATGTACCTCCCGAACCCAAAATCTAATCAAGGTTTTTCCTGTTCTTTTCCGCCTTTTCTTATTGGATAAAAGAAAAGTCGGTGGCGACTCTTGCTATCCGCGACATTTGCTTTCCAAAGCAAAAACACACAAAGTCAGTTCACCGTATGACAAACACCATCCTCAACCTCAGGCTCATACTCAAATACCTAATTATCAGTACTCTAGAGGAGAACTTACGCAACAACACAAAAAGGGGTGAGAATACATTCAAATAATAAACGGTGCATAAACCACCAGGATATATTCATACATTACACAATCATACATGTATCATATATGCACTTCAAATATCATGTATTCACATCTCACCCACATCACACTCAGACTCTCACAATCACACAAGAATATTCATCAATACATAAGCATCTCATTTGCACAATCATCATATAATGCAATGCAACAATCAAATAGACTTACGCTCGTCACGATCCCCACTCTGAACCGGACTCACAACTCAACTTTATATGCATGCAGTACCGACTTAATAATTGGTTCTTCATACGAATTGAGTTCCAATCTCTGTGAACCCCGAACTCCTAGTCTGAGCTCCAATCCCCCACTATGAGCTTGGTACAAGTCATTAGTCCCTACTCTGAACTAGAAAACATGCCTATTTCATAACAATGACAATATATGATGCATGTAATATCTCAATGCAATGACAATAACACATAACAATGAGTACATCCCCGCTCTAGCTGTAAGCGATCACACAAAACAGAGAAAAGACTACATCTCCACTCTGACTGTAATTTATCACGCACTCAATACAATACGAGTAGTTCTCACTCCGAACAACTTGGTTAATTAATTATCACTATGCATGTCCAATTATGACACAATTATACATATGATACACACAAAGTATTCATACAATTATCGTTCATTTATACAAAAGTTATCTCACAATGCACTACCATGAGGTGACTTTGCGTGTTAGCTCTCTAACGCTTCGAACGACACTCAATTTGGACTTACGGAACCAAAATTACGGCCAAAACCGTCAAGGAATAATACAAGGTTTAGTTTCAGAGTTTTTCAAAAATTATACAACAACAATCGATTGTCATGGGATGACAATCAATTGTCATCAGTCCTTTTGCTCATCGACTTTGCAAAATACGCTTCTAGACTCAATACAATCGATTAATTCATTCCAGCAATAAATTGGCATTTAATTCCCCCCACCCTCACCCACAAAAAAATACACACATGCGGTCGATTGACATCCTGTGTCAAATGATTGTCATAAGTAAAATTTCCAAAAATAAAGGCATGCAATCGATTGACATTTGGTGTCAATCGATTAACATCATGTAATTTTCTAGAAAACCAATTTTTCACAGTATCGTTTGTATTCCTTATCTCCTATTTCTTATCCCTCAACCCAGTCCCAATTAGAACAATAAAAAACACCAAAATCACATTCTAACAAGACTATCACATAAATTATCCCCAGAATTACAAAGATTTATCGTTTTTATCATGAATTAATCCATTATAGTCATGCCCTAAAACCCCAAACTTCAACACAACTTCATCATACAATCATTTAATTAATGAATACACAACAACACAACATCACAAACATTTCATCACATTTATTCGTGGCAAAACAAAAACATAATATTCATCATCGTACTCATTATCGAGCAATAGAAAAATACAAATCCTATTGGATGTTAATGGAAACCTCTCCATCCTTTCATGATATAAGCACCTTTAGATGAAGAATCCCCCCTTATCTTGTAAGTCCTGCAAAATCAGCAAAAGCAAGCAACTACTATGGATTCTTCCTCTTAAGCCATTGTTCTCCATTCCAATGTTCTTATTCTCTAAACTCACAAAAGGCTCCCTAATCCTAATTTATATAACTTTTAGAATATATAATATTCTAATTATTTCTCATAATTATGATTTTCCCACTAACATTCCACTTCTCTTCACTCACCACTTAACTCTCTCAATTTACAATACCGATCCAATTCTTCATATTCTCTCAGAGTTTTAATTATTTAATTAATTAATTCCCATGAGGACCATCAAATGGTAAGGACAACTAGATCCCCTGACATTTGTCCTCAAAGAGAGATGTCACAAAATAATATTCTAAGTCTATAATGTTAAGAGAACAATCTAGAGTTGGGTACACACTTCCACCAATGAGCGTATTCATGAAGGACCATCGACCCAAGTTCATCAAAAACATGATCATCAACAACACTTGTAGGAAAAGATCATCCCAGACTCGTCTCCATTTGCAGCTTCAAATGTCTTCTTTGAGTTTGTAGACACACTTCTTGAGTTTATCATCTCCATCACAACTATTTACAACAATGCCCTAAACTTCTTTGAATGATTTTGCTGATGCAATATTCTCGAAATGTGACATGTCAACCAATTAATATTTATAAATCAAGGATATGTAATCCTTTTATGTTTACTTTTTAAGTTGATCGTTGAACACCAATGGTGTTTTTCGCCTAACTCTTCACCACCATTTTAAACAAACTCCATTAATTTTGAAATCTAAATATGACTTCAATTTGAGTCTTTCACCTATAGAAGTTTTAGTTGTCAAACACATACACATTTCCTCCAAAATAATCTCCTAGTCCTGGAATCATCACTACATTGTTAGTTGTTACCACGAAGAGTTCTAGATTAACATTTCAAAAGAAAAGATCTTGATTAGTTGGTCCTCTTGATCAAAGGCTCTAATAAAAAAGAATATGAGTTAGTCATAGATCTACCAAGATATCATTTTTACTAAGGAATATCCTCTTATCTCCCACATCCTTCACCACTGTAGAAGACATAACTTGTAAAGATGACATCATTCACGAGCTGAATGTTAAATCATAGATAGACCACCTCTAATCTTAAATACCTCACTCAACAAAATAGAAAAATACAAAAGAATCAAGATGTCCTTAGAAACCGACTCATGTGATCATTTACAAAAAAATAGAGAAGACTCCTCAAAATCAAACATGATCTTCCTCGAAAAACAAGTTCAACTATGACCACTAACCATAGATTAAGTAAGAGAATTAGTAAGTTAACACATAAAATTACATCAATAAATACCGTAAGATGTAAGATGCACTTTTGCTTTTTAAATAATTGTTTCCATGCTTTGGTTTTTGTGTCAAAGTTAAAATGTTTAGAAAATTTTAAGATGCAAGTAAATAAGGTGTCAACATAGCACCACTCATTAACTAATTCATTAAACAACGCCACATCCGTACCAAGCATCCAAATCATCTATAGTGCCCTCATTGTTTCTTTAAAATAATACTCCCTCGTATCTATAATAATGTTAAATAAAAAAGTATTTTAAAATAAATAATTTATTTTAATTTTTAATTTATCTTTTTTTAATTTTATCTTTTAATTAATATTATTTTAATAAATATATTATTCTCTCTTTTATTTTTTTAATTTATTTTAATTTTAGTAAAATGATTTGTGAGAAGGAGGGAGTATAAAAATAACAATAGTATAGGTACCAATAATTTAGTGGCAATGGATGCATACATGTAATTGTACAAAACTTGGTAAAGGTGGGACCATGAGAGATGTGGAAATGAGTAATGAAGAGGACAGAACAAGTTCTAACCCCAAAAACACTATCATTCATAATCCACTCCAATCTAAAATATTCTTTCTGCTGTTATAAAAACCACTAAAAATAGTTGAGGCTATAAAGAGATAAAAATTATGCAGTGGTTCTTACACTATTATAAAATAAATAGCTTCCACTCCACCATTTCCCTTCAACTCATATTCTCACTCACTTGTGTCCATTTCTGCACTCACTCTCACTCTTCACTTTGACTATGGCTTCTCTCTCTTGCTCAGCCAACGACCTTGCCCCACTTCTCACCACCACCGCAAACGCAACCGCCTTCGCAGACTTCCTCTGCACCCAATTTAATACCATTTCGAAAAAACTCAGCGACACAACCTACGCTGTAGACAACACTTACCTTCTTTTCTCAGCTTATTTAGTCTTCGCCATGCAGCTCGGTTTCGCCATGCTCTGCGCCGGCTCCGTTCGAGCCAAAAACACCATGAACATCATGCTCACCAACGTCCTCGACGCTGCCGCCGGTGGCCTCTCGTATTACCTCTTCGGTTTTGCTTTTGCCTTCGGAGCACCTTCCAACGGCTTCATCGGCCGCCACTTTTTCGGTCTAAGTGATTACCCCTCTCACTATGGTGACTACAGTTTCTTCCTCTACCAATGGGCCTTCGCCATCGCTGCCGCGGGAATCACCAGTGGCTCCATTGCAGAGAGAACACAGTTCGTTGCGTATCTCATATACTCTTCTTTCTTAACCGGTTTTGTTTATCCCATCGTTTCGCATTGGGTTTGGTCTTCTGATGGTTGGGCCAGCTCAACTCGAACAAATGGTGATGTTTTATTCGGGTCCGGCGTCATCGACTTTGCCGGTTCAGGCGTGGTTCATATGGTTGGTGGTATAGCAGGGTTATGGGGAGCATTTATAGAAGGTCCAAGAATTGGCCGGTTCGACCGAACCGGTCGTTCTGTTGCTTTAAAAGGACATAGCGCGTCTTTGGTAGTGTTAGGTTCGTTTTTACTATGGTTCGGTTGGTACGGGTTCAATCCCGGTTCGTTTTTAACAATTGTAAAAAACTACGGAGATAACGGAAGGGATTATTATGGTCAATGGAGTGCTATTGGAAGGACAGGTGTCACAACGACATTGGCTGGATGCACTGCGGCTTTAACGACTCTGTTTAGTAAGCGGTTATTAGACGGACACTGGAACGTGATTGACGTTTGTAACGGTTTACTTGGCGGTTTCGCTGCGATAACTTCGGGTTGTTCTGTTGTTGAACCGTGGGCCGCGATTGTGTGTGGGTTTGTTGCGGCGTGGGTTTTGATCGGGCTTAATAAATTGGCGGTTAAGGTGAAGTATGATGATCCTTTGGAGGCGGCGCAGTTGCACGGAGGATGTGGCGCGTGGGGGGTGTTGTTTACGGGATTGTTTGCGAAGGGGGAGTATGTTGAGGAGATTTACGGGATTGGGAGGCCGTATGGGTTGTTGATGGGTGGTGGAGGGAGATTGTTTGCAGCGCAGGTGGTTGAGGTGTTGGTGGTGTGTGGGTGGGTTACGGTGACGATGGCGCCGTTGTTTTATGGATTGAATAAGATGAAGTTGTTGAGAGTGTCGAGAGATGAAGAGAGTGCGGGGATGGATTTGAGTAGACATGGTGGATTTGCTTATGCGTATCATGATGAAGGTGATGATGAGTCGATTAAGAAGTTAGGGTTTATGATGGGTAGGATTGAGCCTGCCGGAAGTGTTTCTCACTCCGCTGGTGGACATGATTCGCCTATGCCAAAAACTGCACCACCTGTGTGATGACGTAAAAGAAAAAGAGTGGTGGTCAATGGTGTTTTCGTAGTCATAGCAACAAGAGTGGAGAAGATGATACGTCTAGAACAATTTAGAACAATTTAGTATGCATTGCTAGAAGATAAAATAGATAGATAGATGTGGATTAAATTTATGCTGAAATAAGTCTACATGTGTGTGACTTTTTTAAAAAAAATAATTTTATAGTGTAATATAAATTTGTGTAAAAAGATTTATAAAAAATTTGTCATAAAACTATTAGATAAAAATTTAGTTTAAATAATCATTTTTAAAATATTAATTTAGACATTTTATTATTTTATTAAAAATTTATATCAAAATTTTAAAAAATCATGTAATTTGTGAAACTATTTTAAATAATTTTTAGTGAAAATCATTTTTCAGATACAATGTTTTAAAAATATTAAGATTTGGATTATCTTTTAATTTTTAATAAAATATATCTATATTACACGATATCAAAATTAAACTTTAATTTTAAAAAATAAAAGATTACTATACATTGTCAGTGTAAAAAGTTTTACACGGTCGATTTATCACCATCATCCGTTTGCTTTAATTTCCATGATTTTAAAATAAAAATCAAATTTATTTCAATATCCAACGGCTATGATTAACTGACAGTATAAAATCCTTTTACAATGTCAGTGTATTTTAATTAAATTCAAAAAATAACTTGTAATATTTTAAAAATAATTTTATAAAAATAATTTTTAAAAATATAAAAAAATTAATTTTTTAAAATTAAAATAAATAGACCCTTAAACATCGTTCTGAAGCGTTTAATTTGATGGTAAGAGGATTGCAGTATGTTTACTATTATGTATTCAGGTTGGTTGTGGACAAGGGTGTGCAAAAAAACCGGTTATCTATAACCAAATTGGTATCCAAATGGTTCTACTCTTAAAAAATCAAACCAAATGTTAAAATAAAAATTTGGATATCTATTTTATTATTCAAATATAAACGGTTACCCATTATAAAAATTTGGTTTTGTTATTGAGTATCCAAATTTTACGATGCGTTAAATTTTTATATTTGTCTGTTTTTATGTTTTATTACATTATAAATCAATTTTATATTTTAAATTTTTTTAAATTTCATAAAAAATTATTTTAAAAATAAAATTCAGAATTTTTTTTTCTTTTCACGAAAAATATTATATTTGGATGTCTTTTTAAAAAAAAATTATATTTGATATTTTTTTTCAAATAAAATTATTATTTTTTTCTAAATAAAAAAGATATTTTTTATCAAAGATATTTTTCTCCATATGAAGGAAAGAGGTATGTGAATGATTATTTTTCTCGGGCACTTACCATAGCAAACAAGATGAAAGCTAATGGTGAAAACAAGGGAGATATTCCAGTAGTTGATTTTTTTTTTTGAGATCCATGATTCTCAAGTTCAATTATGTTGTGTGTTCCATTGAGGAATCTAAGGATACAAACATTTTGACTATTGATGAATTACAAAGCAACCTACTTGTTCATGAATAACGCGCAAGTTCTCATGTTCAAGAAGAACACGCTTTGAAAGGGTCGAGGTCGTGGAGGTTTTGGATGACAAGGACGATGCAGAGGCAAACAAAAATCCACAATGGAGTGTTATAATTGTCATCAACTCGGGAATTTTAGATGGGAATGTTTGAACAAAAGGAAGGAGGCCAACTATGTAGAGACTCAAGAAGAAATGTTGTTGATGTCCTACACGGATATGAACAATGCCAATGAATAAGCTGTTTGGTTTCTTGACTCAGGATGTAGAAATAGCATGTGCGGGAAGAAGGGATACTTTTCAAATCTTGAAGAGAGTTACATAGATTTTGATGGAATAAAATTGGTTAAAACCATATCCCTTGGGTTTTGATGATAACAAAGTATTTAAAAAACAATTGGATATTCTAACATCTGTTCAAGTATGCAAGAATACATAATTTAAAATAGATAAAGAAATACTTGATGAATCTGAATTAGAATCTGAAGATCAGACTCTGGCTCTGAAGATCACTTCTGAAGACTTTGCCTTAGATGGAGATCCAGACTCTGAAGAAAGTCAGTCTCTAGTGACCCAAACTTTGAAGCTTCAGAAGTCAAGAAGAGGATTATGATGTGATCAACCTCCGAAGAGTGAAGTCTGAAGGAAAGTCAGTCTCTGAAGCATAAGCTCTTTTACCAAGGCAACTCTGATAGATTCAAAACCTTTTTTGATCACGTGAAGACTTAAGGAAATATCTCTCTCTTAGTTGTTTGAGCTTCAACAAATCATTTCTCTTGCAGAAAAATGGTTGCTTGATGTGTCTAATCAAGTACAAAGGTTATCCAACCTTTTGGTGAAAGTCTTCAATGCCTCTTTTCTAGCTTCCCTATATAAAGAGTTGCAGGCCTAAGAAGAAGATTACCACACTGTTGGTGTAAGCCCTAGAGGCCAATACTTTTGGTACTTGTATCGAATTATTTATTAATTAATAAAAGACTTTTTCTTTATTATGGTTGATTAATAAAGTCCCTGGAATAGATAGTCCGTTTAATGTATTAAGTGTGACTTAATCATGAGAGCACATTAAACATAAGGACACTATTCTTAAAGTATCCGTAGTCGAGCTTTATTGTGAAGTGGGATAACATTAAAGCATTAAGACTATTATGTTTGTAGACTGATGATCACATCTCATGGATCATGGATAAAGAGTTATCAAGTCTTAAACATAGGTATGAATATTAAGAGTAATATTTATACCGGATTGACCCGCTATGAGAATACTATATAGAAAGTTATGCAAAGTGTCATAAGTTATTCTCATGGTGGTAATAGTGTATACCACTCTTCGACCTGAAACCACTATGGATCCTAGATGTAGAGTCGAGTGCTTTATTGCTGATCCAACGTTGTCCGTAACTGGATAACCATAAAGACAGTTGATGGGTACTCCACGAAGCATGCTGAGGGACATGAGTGACCTAGATGGAATTTGCCCATCCTGCGTAACAAGATAAATGTCTATGGGCCCAATATTGAACTGGACAAGGATGACACGGTCTATACCTTGTGTTCAATATAGACATAAGGGCAAAGGGGCAATTATACACATAATTATTATCACAGGAGATTTTGTCAGATCACATGACATTTTCGTGTCTTGGATAACAGTGATGTGTTGCTAGATACCGCTCACTGTTTATTATGTTAAATGGGTGATTTAATATAATTGCCAACGTCGCGAAAAGCTACAGGGTCACACACAAGGACGGATTGATGAGAAATAGAGTAACTAAGGAACACCGTAAGATACGGTGCACGTAAGTGGGAGACGAAATATGGTAAGGTACCAAATACTTAAGTGATTTTGGCATATTATGAGATATGGGCCAAAATACACTTAATGGGCTTTTTAGCTTGAAGCCCACACAAGTGGTTCTATAAATAGAACCCCTTGGGTAGAAGCATTGTGATTCAGACTAACACTCAAGTGAAGACTTGAAATTTCGTTTCCCTCTCTCTCTCACTCAAAGCCTTCATTCGTACCAGCTAGCACTGAGATTGAAGGAATCCGTTCGTGTGGACTGAGTAGAGACGTTGTCATCGTTCAACGTTCGTGATCGCTCTGTGGATCTGTATCAAAGGTTTTGATCGTTACAAGAGATCTGCACCAAAGGTTTCAATCATCACAAGAGGTAACGATTCTATCATTGATCATGCCCATTCGTAAGGATCACTAAATGGAGAAATTTTTAAATTCCGCTGCGCCTTGGATGACAATTCTCCTTCACACACAACAATACACCATACCATAAGACTTCGAAACTTGACATTCAAAGAGAAGCTACTATGTCAAAACTATTAGAATTAGAACATCTTAACATTGTGTATATTTTTGAAGTTCTTAAGTCTTAGAGTCTTTCCAAGTAGTATTTTGTTTACACCTCTAATTGTATATCAAGTGTAAGTTATTACCCAAATCTCTTAACAATTTGTTATAGAGTCAGCAGTCTATTTCTTTAGTGCTTAAGCATTTGAAGTATTTAGCTTGTTTACTAGAGCAAGGATGTCTCAGACTTTTGTGTTTAAGCAAGGAAGTCTTGAACTTGTGGGCTTAAGCAAGGAAGTCTCAAACTTGTGTATTTGAGCAAGGAAGTCTTATACTTGTGTGTATAAGCAAATGAAATCTCTTACTTGAGTGCTTGAACATTTGCAATCATATTTGGTTATAATGAAAATACCTTGGAAGTACAAGTTGTGAGAGGAACCAGGATAAACTGCTGATGTTCTTGCTTTTACTATCCTGCTTCTGTACATACTTATTCCGCTGTTGTCAACTCTGATTATCCAAATCAGATTCTGGTTCAGAATCTGATAAGTTCTTTCAGAAGTTAAACTTAGTTTCTGAATCTGACTCTGAACCTTGCATTCAAGCATTAATAAAGAACCATTAGAAGCAAAAGCTATCAAGGCTTAAAAAAAGAAAAAAAGTCAACACAATTCAACCCCCTTCTTGTGTTTTTCTCACCTTCAGTTGGTATCAGAGTAAGGTCTGTGCCAGACACTTAACAGTGATGCAAAAAAGACCCTGAGAAAAATACATATTCCTTCATGTCAAATGAATGTGGATTTACTGGGGGTTCTTCTCCTCGTGGTAAAAATAATCATCATCAAAGTACATCTGAGAGAAATAACTATGTTGCTAGACCTCCAACATTCAGTGGAGACTCTACTAAATTTGAATGGTGGAAAATAAAGATGTACACTTACATCATGAGTCTTGATGATAAGTTATGGGACATCTTGGAAGATGGCATTAACATTTAAGTTAATAGTGTTGGAATGATGTCTGACAAAAAGACTCTTACACCAGCTCAGAAAAAGATTTACATAAAACATCATAGACTAAGAGGCATCTTGGTTAATGGTCTACCTCATTCTAAGTATATCAAAATCATTGATAAATCCACTGCTTAGACCATCTTTAAATCCATATGTGTTACATATGAAGGGAATCAATAGGTTCAGGAAGCTAAGACTAACCTTTTGGTTAAGCAATATGAAATGTTCAAGATGAAGGAAGATAAAGACATTGAACCCATGTTCTCTAGGTTTCAAATTCTTGTGTCTTGTCTTTAAGTGTTGAAGAAGAGCTATACTACCTCTGACCATGTCAAGAAGATTCTTAGGAGTATTCCTACCAAATTCAGACCTAAGGTAATAGCTATCCAGGAGGCCAAAGACTTAAACACATTAAGTCTTGAAAGTCTTATAAGCAATCTCCAGAGTCGTGAGATGGAGCTCAATGGAGATGAATCTGTCAAGAAGTCAAAGTCCCTTGCCTTTGAAATCTTTTGCAAAATATGTAAAGGCTCCCAAAATCTGGAAATTAGAAGAAGCTTATGAAGAAAACTCAAATAACAAGGAGATGGCCTTTATCATTAACAAATTTTAATACTTGGGAAATAAGAAGAACATATTCTCTAGCAGAAGTACTGACTTTAGAGGACCAAGTTCAAGAGATAAGAAAGATGATTAAAAGGGATGCTTCAACTGCAAGAAGTTTCCAAAATAAAGGAAGTTTCCAAAATAACAAATTCAAAAATAGATTCAAGAAGAGTTTCATGGATATATGGGATGAACTTGACAATTAAGAAGACTATGAGAAAGATAAAGAGCAAGCCAATTTTTCTTTGATTGCTCTTACAACTTTTGAAGTAGAATCTGACTTAGATTCTGGTTCAGAATCCGAGGAAGATGATGCATTTTCTAAATTACATCGTTCTAATTTGATTACCTTTATTCAAGAACTTAGGAGTAGGTGTCAAGAAAAGGCCAGACACATGAGAACATTAATTAAGCAATATGATATTTTAAAAGATGAATTACAATATGTTCAAAAAAAAGTGAAACTCTTGAAAGAGAACATATTGCTTATGTTAAAGATGTGTCCGATAAAATTCTTGATAAGCATGAAATAGCCCTACAAGAATTTATCTTAACTAGCCTTGAAAGAACCAAACTTGCATCTGTGATCTATGGTGTAAGTAGGAGCATAAAAGAAGGTCTAGGTTACTATCTAAAACTTATTAATCCAAGGAGTGAAACCTTGATTAAACCCTCAGATCCATCCTCCTCTAAATATACTAAAAAAGGGTTAGACTGTTCTTTTGTACCTAACTCTAAAAAAGCAAAGATTATGAACCAATCAGAATCTAAAACCGTTGAGTCAAGAGATCTGAAGAAATTGGAACTTGAGACTCTAAAGCCAAGAGTTCTGAAGAAACCAGAATCTAAGGCATCAGCTTATAAAGTTATGAAAAGTTCATAACTTAAGGTCAAGACTCATCCAAGACAACAAACTTTCAAACAAAAAGTCTTGAATAATTCTAAACACTTTTATATGAGAACAAATGTACAAAGCAAGAAAAAACATGTCAGAACTAATCCTAAATGATCCATAAAATTATGGACACGTAAAATTTAAAATAATTTTTCTACATATATGCTTAAATGGATAAGCAAAGCAGCAATGTTGGTACATGGACAATGGCCGCTCACGACATATGACAGGAGAAATGGATATGTTCCAAACCTTCACTCTAAAAGAGGTATGAACTGTAGGATTGGGAGAAAACCAAAAAGGGAAGATCATTGGGACATATACTATTGATAATTCCTCTTTATCTATTAATGATGTTTGGTTGGTATATGGACTGAAACATAATGTACTCAACATAAGTCAATTTTGTGGTAGTGGTTATGAAGTAATGTTTAATAAGAACATTTGTACAGTCATGAATGAATATGATAAGTCTGTCGTGTTCAAAGGTAAGAGGAAAAACAATGTTTACAAACAAATTTTTCTGAACCAGATGATCAAAAGGTAGTTTGCCTTTTATCAGTGAATCATACAAAATGGGTCTGGCAAATGAGGTTAGGCCATACTAATTAGAGATTAATCTCCAAGCTTAGCAAGTTAAAACTTGTTAAGGGGCTGGCAAATCTTAACTATCATTCAAATGCTCTCAGTGGAGCATGCCAAATTGGGAAAATTAACAAAACCTCTTTTAAAACAAAGAACAATGTCTCTACCTCTAGACTCTTAGAACTACTTCACAGTGATTTGTTTGGTCCTGTTAGCACTGCATAAACCAATGGGAAGAAATATGGACTTGTCATTGTTGATGAATTTAGTAGATGAAATTGGGTTAGATTCCTAGAACCAAGGATGAGTCATATGACGTGTTTAATGTCTTCTACACTCAAGTAAGAAATCAAAAGGGGTAAAAAAAATTAAAAGTAAGGAGTGATCATGAAGGAGAACTTGAAAATGAACCATTTGAAAACTTTTGTTAAAAAATCTTAAATCCTCAATGAGTTCTCTTCTCCTAGAACTCCACAGCAAAATGGAGTTGTAGAAAGAAAGAACAAATCCTTACAAGAAATGGACAGGACAATGATTCATGAAAATAATTTTCCAAAGTACTTATGGGCAGAAGTTGTAACCACAACATGGTATGTTCAAAAGAAGATCTACATCATACCTATTTTGAACAAACCAACATATGAACTATTTAAAGGAAGAAGTCTCAACATTTCTTATTTTCATCAGTTTGGATATACATGTTACATCTTGAACAATAAAGTCTATCTGAAGAAATTTGATGCCAAGGCTTAAAAGGGTATCTTTTTAGGATTCTCTGAACGCACTAAGGCATACAATGTGTATAACTCTGAAACAAAAATGGTTGAAGAGTCTATACAGATCAAATTCGATGACAAAGGGCTTGATAGTAAAATGTTTGAGGTATCAGAGCTCCATATATCATAAGTCTCTCCAGAAGCTGGTGAATCAGACGCTATAGCTCCTTTAGAAGTTGTCAGTCCATAAGCTAGAACTTCAGAAGCTAGATGTCTATAAGCCGGTAGTTTTGAAACAATTTTAACTTGTGAAACACATCCAGGGGAAGCAATTTATGAAGAAGCTCCTTATGACTCTCAATAAGATGTACAATCGAAAAGACCTTAATGTACAAGTATTCTCATCCTCTGAGAACAAGATCTGTATTCAGATAAGAGCAGTTAGCGACGGGACTTATCTCCATGATATAAATAACTTTTGTTAATGAAGCCTTATCATATGATGGATGGATTGTAGCAATGCAAGAAGAACTAAACCAATTTCAAAGGAATGATGCGTGGGATCTGGTTCACAGACCACATCAGAATAACATCATTGGAACAAAATGGGTGTTCAGAAAAAATCTGAATGAGCAAGGAGAGGTGGTAAGAAACAATGATAGATTGGTAGCTCAAGGCTATAGTCAATAAGAAGGTATAGATTTCTCTAAAACCTTTGACCAGTTGCAAGGTTAGAGGAGATCAAACTTCTTCTCTATTATGATATTAAAATTGATATTGTTTTATATCAAATGAATGTCAACATTGCCTTCTTAAATGGAGTCATTTATGAAGAAGTGTATGTCAAATAACCTCCTGGATTTGAGGACTCAGTCCACCTAGATTTTGTTTTTAAACTCAAGATTTCACTTTATGGACTCTAATACGCTCCAAGAGATTAATATGAGAGACTGAGTACTTTCCTGTTAGAAAATGACTTTCAAAAAGGTCAATTCGACACCACACTATTCGGAAAGACTATGAAGAAGGAAATCTTGTATGTTCAAGTTTATGTTGATGACATAATTCCTGGTTCTACTAATGCATCCCTTTGTAAAGAATTTTCTGAGACTATGCAGATGAAATTTGAGATGAGCATGATGGGGGAATTGAAGTTCGTCCTTGAAATTCAGATCAACCAAAGCAAAGATGGAGTCTACGTTCATCAGTCTAAATATACCAAAGAACTTCTTAAGAAGTTCAAGCTTGAATACTGCAAAATCATGACCACTCTTATGCATCCAACATACAATCTGAACAAGGAAGAAGAAAGCTCCAAAGTTTGTCAGGAGCTGTATAGAGGCATGATTGGTTACTTACTCTACTTTACATCTTCTAGGCCAAATATTTTGTTCAGTATGTGTATGTGTGAAAGATTTCAATCAGATCCTATGGAGACTCATTTAACTGATGTTAAAAGGATCTTTAGGTATCTGAAGGGAACAACTAATCTAGGGTTTCCCTATAAAAAATTCTATAGATTACAAGCTAGTTGGATTCCTCGATGCTGACTATGCTGGAGATAAAATTGAAAGGAAATCCACTAGTGGAATCTGTCAAGTCATAGGTGAAAACTTAATATGCTGGGCTAGTAAAAGACATGAAACTATTTCTTTGTCCCAACGTTTTAAAAACTGGACTGAAGATTGAACCATTGAAACTCGCAGTTTAAGGTTTAATTGGCTCAACTTATGGTCGAACCATTTACTAAATAAACTAATAATATGAAACTAAATTTCATAGATATGTCACACATAATCATACGTTCATAACTTAATAAAATAAATATTTCAAAAATATATTACAAAGTTAATACAACAATATCGATAATACATATAATAATAGAACATAGTTCTACAATTCATTTCAACCTTCATTTAAGAATAATTCGACCAAATTAAAGAATTACAATTAAAAAATTAAACTAATTCAAACTAAAACTAAAATAATAGAATATAATAACTAAAATAAAGTTCAAATAATTAAGAATACCTAAATTGAATAAGATAGAATATCAAAAATAAATAATACAATATACTTTATTAAACAACAGAAAAATGAATTTTCATTTGAACTACGACAAACAAGTTTTAATTGACAACAAACAATATTGACTTAAACGAAAATCAATATTTAGTTGGATATCATGACTACTTTTAAAAGAGACGGTGTGATTATGAAGTGTGGTTGAAAGAAAAACTATAATGGAGTGACAAAATTCAGAAGTTTGTATGGTTGTAAAAAAACATGGAATTCTTCTTTGTGATTGGAGAATGTATGTTAAGTTTTGATATTGACATATTAAAATTTTAAAAAATATTTAAAAAATGGTTAATTTTATGCTTTTTTTTTGAACCAGACGATTTTACAAAATCGGCTCCGGTTCTTTGGCTCAAATGGTTTTGGACGGTTCATTTCGGTTTTACTCCGGTTTTAAAAGGTTGATCCAACCAGATTCATCTCCGGTTTTCGGTCCAACCGCTTCGGTTCGATTTTTAAAACATTGCTTTGTCCATAACATAAGCATAATAAATCTCAGTTTCTAAATGATGCACACAACACCTCTGGATGAAATATCAGTTGGAAGACTATCAAATTTGTGGAAACAATATTCCCATCTTTTGTGATAATACTACTACCATATGTATAACTAAAAATCCAGTTTAACATTCTAGAACAAAACACATAGAAATAAAACATCATTTCATCAAAGATAATGTTCAGAAAGGTGTAATAGATATACAGTTTATTGATACATATCATCAATGGGCTGGTATATTTACCAATCCTCTTACAATATAAAGGTTTGATTTCATCAAAAATAATCTGAACATGCATTTTGTAGAAGATTAGTGCTTGCTTCTGAATAGAGGATCGAAGACTGACATGATCAGAAGCTACTATAATCAGAAGCTCTGAACTAGCTTCTAATGTGTTGAAGCCTATGAAGCATCTCATCCTTTGATGCTCAAAACTTAATTAGTTATTTCTGATGGCATATAATTGTTTTTTTAGTTAATTCTTTTTGTTGTCCACTTATGTGTCACAAATCTTAAAATTAGTTTGACTTGGTCCTATATCTGTTAAGTCTTTTGTTTGTGCTTATTTTCTCATTCTCCGAGCTATATTATCTGGGACTTAGTTTTTTAATTTTTGTAAAACAAAATCACGTCATGACTCTCCCATAGTCAAAAAATTGTTTTTCAAAAGTTTTAAAAAATTCTAGCTAAAAATGGTTGAAAACTACTGTGAAATCTCAATATCAGTGGTTAAATAAAAGGTTGTTAGTGCATAACAAGCGTTATTATAAGAAGATATGTGAAAAATATATGCTTTATTATTCAAAGAAAAGAAGTACAAGATACAAAATCAGGTTCTAAAGACAACAAATGCATCATTACAACTTATAATCTTCAGACTTGGCCATCTTCCTCGGTACAAGTTATACGGTAGTTAATCCAGTCTTGATCACCATCTGAGATGTACTCAATTTCTTCAACATGCTTCTTCTTCCTTTTAGGGTACCTCGTTGTTGTCTACGAAGTTTCCCCTATCTTGGAGGTTTTAATAGATGTGCTTGATCCCTCAGACTCTACAACATTATGAGCTTTTGCAGCTTAATCAGATCAGATTTTATCTTCCCTCAATTGCTTCTTCATAAGCTTGCTAATATCCTTAGTGTCATACGGTGAACTGGACTTTTTTGTGGTTTTAATCGCAATGTCGCGGTTAGCAAGAGTCGCCACCGACTTTTCTTTTATCCAATAAGGAAAGGTGGAAAAGAACAGGAAAAACCTTAATTTAGATTTTGGGTTCGGGAGGTACATTATACAAAGGGAAGGTGTTAGCACCCTTTGTATCCATGGTTATCCATGGGCTCTTAATTGCTCGATCACTTATATTATTTTTGTCTAAAAAAAAGTGTTTGTGAATTGTTTAGAAAAATTGTTTTGAAAAGAGAATTTAACTTTGTAATGATTCTTGTATGAATGTATACAAAGTGATTATCTCGTTTAGTTTTGAAAATTGTTTAGAAAAATATAACTCGGTAATGATTCTAGTATGAATGTATACCAAGTGGTGATTTTCTGAAGGTATTTTGAAAGGTGTGAGGTGTGAAAAAATGTTTTAGGTTGTGAGCCAGCAATTAAGAGTTATACCGACCCAAGGTCTTTATGAGTATTTCCTATCCTTATGAGGGTAAAACTGTCCTTATTATTGAGAAATAAGTAGTTTTATCCTTTGGATGTAAAAGGGTCATCGTAGGGTCATCGAAGGCAACAGTTACGAGGATACCTTAGCATTCGAAGGGACTATCATCTTTTAACCGTAGGCAACATCGGAGGGTCATCGAGGGACAAAGTTGTATATTCGAAGGCAACATCCGAGGGACTATAATTTATTTTATGATGATTTAACCGAAGGGTCTTTGCTAAGGGTATCCCCACGTTCGCGGGACATGACCGTAATATCGTAATCGTAAGGCAACAAAGAGGGGTCCAAGATCACTTATTCAAAGGCAAAGTTTTACAATTAATTATATAATTAGGATGAAACTCCACATTAAAATTATTAAAAATAATATATTAAAAAAAATTAATACATTAGAAATTAATACATTAAAAATTAATTTAGGGTGAAACTCCACAAGGGTATCCCACAACTAAAGTGGAATACCTAGCCAATAACCTTTTCCTGGGATATGCGAACCTTTACGAAACTCAAAAAAAAAAGAAACATGTCAGAACACCAAATCAGGGTGCAATCGAAGATTACACCGGAGAAATATCACAACAATAAATAGGATAGGATGAATAATGCATGGCTATGATAAAACATAAAAAAAAAGAATAGAAAAGTCAGCTACTGTCTCGTTCGCCTCTGCCTCGCCTAGCGAAGGCCAGGCGAATACTCGCCCCAGGCTCGCCTAGCGAGGTGCTAGCGAGCGGCCACGGATTTTGAATTTGAAAACAGCCCCATGTTAGGAACTTTGAATTTTATGGCATTTTATCACAGGAATAACATGGTCAAACATTCAGGGTATTCAGGCATATTTAAATTCCCATACGAAAGCAAATTATATATCAACAGTTTATCATGATGCATTATATATGTAGATATGGCCAATTGAAAGTATAAACAATAGAGATACGCAAACCTGTTTGTCAATTCAAGGTTGAAGGGATTGACCACTTGTAGTATCGGAATAAGTTAGGCAGCGGGAATTGGACGGCGATGGCTTCGGTGCAGATGGGCTGCCTTCAGGGTTTCTTTACTCTGAATTCTCCGGGTAGGCAGGGTTCCTATGCCAAAACTTCTATTCGTTCTTCTCTGTTCTCCTCCTCTTTTTTTTTCAGTGAATCTCCCAGTGTAACTCCAAGTGTCCTTTCCTCTACTGAAACTTCAGTATTTATAGACTGATTTAATTTGTTATATTTTATTTATTTATTTTAATTATTTAATTAATTAATTAATTAATTAATTAATTAAAAAAAATTTCTTTTTTTTTTTTTTTTTTTTTTTTTTTTTTTTTCGTTTTTTTTTTTTTTTTTTTATTACTGAAGTGCTGGTATTTATAGTGATAATGGTGACCTAATGGGCTCAGAATGAAGCCCGAAATTTTTGTTGTCTGTCAGCTTCGCTAGGCGAGCGCGTAGCAAACAGGCCAGTTTGGGCCATTTTCTGGATTGGGCCATCCGTGAGCTAGGCCTTTGTTTCTTCAAGATCAGTGTTATATATGAGTCGGAATGCCTTGCAAAATGTCTTGAAATATTAATGGGCAAATTTTGGGGTATGACAGCTGCCCCTGTTCAATATTCTTGGACCGAGAGAGTTAGAATGGTGTGTACGCCATTCGTGGTCTGGAGGTGGAAGATTATTGAACACTAGAATGCCCCAAAAATTTGCACTTGAGAATCGACAGTTGGTCTTGATGGAGATGGGCTTAAAGGTGCCATCCGGGAGGTTTGATGACGAAAGCTTCAGATCGCGCCGTATATTAGGCCAATTTGAAGACATGGGTGCCACACTGGGTCGTACGTTAGACCGTATAATGAGTCATCCATTAGGCTGCCGACTTCGCTGGGGAGTCGGAGTGTGTCATATGCTGTTGGGGATAAAGGGTCAGAATGGACCATACGCTAGATCGTATCTGAGTTGCAGAATGAGCCGTACGTTAGGCTGAATCTGATGACGAAAGGGTAGTCGTACGTTAGACTACACTTCAGAAATGTACCGTATGTTAGGTAGGATCTGATGATGAAAGGGTAGTCGTACGTTAGACTACACTTCAGAAATGTACCGTATGTTAGGTAGCATCTGAGGGGATGGACATCCGAACGGGTCGTACGTTAGACCGTCGCAGAATGAGTCGTCTGTTAGGCCGCATCTGATGATGAAAGCGGTAGTCGTACGCCAGACTACACTTCAGAAATGTACCGTACGTTAGGTAGCATATGAGGGTTGTAAGATCCAAACGGGTCGTACGTTAGACCGCGTTGGAGTTGCTGGAGTTCAGAATGGATCGTACGCTAGATCGTATCTGAGTTGCAGAATGAGCCGTACGTTAGGCTGTATCCGAAGAAGAAAGTAGTCGTACGCTAGACTACACCCCTGAACGTACCGTACGCTAGGCAGTATCCGAGGATTTGAAGGTCCAAATGGGTCGTACGTTAGACCGCATTGGAGTTGCTGAAGAAGTCATATGTTGGGCTGAATCAGAATGAACCGTACGTTAGGCTGTATCTGATAACCTGTATATGTTGTACTTGCAATAAATGTCTGGGATGGGCTTAGAGATGCCATCGTTAGGAGGATATCGAAGTGCTGTCAGAATGAATGTTCCCATGAACTGTATTTGAAATATGTATCTGAATCTTGAATGTGATTGATAAAGGTGTCTGTCTGAATGAACCTTTTATTTTGACTATATCAGGAGGATAAATAACCTGCAAAGAAAAGTTAGCTTCATGCTATGTCATGATGCATGAGATGTTTCGTGTTATGCTAAAATAAATGTGAATGTTGTATGCATGCGTATGCTGTGAAAGGATGTAATGAATGAGCTATGCGTATGAGAAGTTCTGCTTGGGGACTCTACTGGGGAAAATAAATCCCCATCTACTGATTTGAGACATTTGTGTCGATGACCCTTTCTCGGCTGGGGATGCTTGATTTCTGTCTGATGGTGGAAATATTCAGCAGAGTCGGGCTGGAGATGGATGAGATGATCAGCCTGTCTGGCGATGCCGACCTCTGTTGGGGAATAGCTGGCTGTGCCGGGGAATACTGCCAATTTCTTCTGGGAAAAATAGGCTTGCTGGGGAAGAGAATTGGTAGCGGATTCATTAGAAGCATGGTTAGACCTTATCCTCGATCCTGAAGTCTTGTAGTAATTGCTATTGCTATTCTATGCATGTATTTTGGTAAACATTGGTCATATTCAAATGCATATATTAATTCAAATTAAATCAATGGACGTTTACGCAAACAAACAGAAAAAAAAAAACAAAAGCATCTTTTGAAAGAAGGTTGTATTGATTTTGAAAGAAGGCCTATAAACAGGCAATTTGTGTACAAGGAGACAGAAATCCTAGTAAGAGGAAATTGTCGAAAACAAAGAGAAAGCTATGTGGAAGAAGTCCTATTGATTTTAAGTCTACTACTGTCATTATGTCTTCAAGCATCTCATCCCCTGCTGTCGGATGGAAGTGATTGGCTTGTTCAGTCCCTTGAACTTGGATGAAGTTGACTAAGAACGGGACATAGTCATACGCTTTAATCCCTAATTTTTGCCTGGACCGCCTTTTCAGGTTTTCAGTCCACCAGGATACCCTTTTTTGCCCAAGCCGCCTTTTCAGGTTTTCGACTTGCCGGTGTACTTTTTTTTATATATCCCTAATTTTTGCCCGAACCCTTTTGGTTCGCCGGGATGCCCTTACTTTTGCCTAGATGCGTCGATCTAGCGGGTCTCTTTTATGCGTAGTATTTTTTAACTATGTCCGTTCACGGGATGTGGGAAGTCTTCACCATCCATTGTAGCGAGTATCATGGCTCCACCTGAGAATACCTTCTTAACTACAAATGGCCCTTCGTATGTGGGAGTCCATTTGCCTCTGGGGTCAGTTTGTGGTAGGATGATGCGTTTGATTACCAAGTCGCCAATTTGATACACTTGTCTCTTGACCTTTTTGTTGAATGCCCTGGTCATGCGCTTCTGATATATCTGCCCGTGACATACAGCCGCAAGTCTCTTCTCATCCATCAAATTTATCTGATCGAGTCGAGTCTGAATCCATTCGTCTTCGTCTAAGCCCGCCTCTTTCATGATCCTTAGAGAGGGAATCTGAACCTCTACTGGTAAAACGGCTTCCATTCCGTAGACTAAAGAGAAAGGAGTTGCCCCTGTCGGAGTTCGTACCGAAGTACGATAACCATGAAGAGCAAATGGTAACATCTCATGCCAGTCTTTGTATGTTACCGTCATCTTTTGTATAATCTTCTTAATATTCTTATTAGCCGCTTCTACAGCGCCGTTCATCTTTGGCCGGTACGGAGAAGAGTTATGGTGTTTTATTTTGAACTGCGTGCAGAGTTCAGTAATCATCTTGTTGTTCAAATTAGTGCCATTGTCAGTGATAATCCTCTCAGGGACGCCGTATCGGCAGATGAGGCTGTTCTTGATGAATCGTGCCACCACATTCTTAGTAACAGAAGCAAATGAGGCTGCCTCCACCCACTTTGTGAAGTAATCAATAGCAACAAGGATGAAACGATGTCCATTAGAGGCGGTAGGTTTAATTTCGCCAATCACATCAATGCCCCACATTGCAAAGGGCCACGGCGCGGTCAACACGTTTAATGGAGCAGGAGGCACATGTACTTTATCCGCATAGATCTGGCACTTATGACAAGTTCTGGAGTGATGGTGGCAATCAGTTTCCATGGTAGACCAATAATACCCTGACCTCAGAATCTTCTTGGCCATTGTATGTCCACTAGAATGAGTCCCAAAGATACCGTCGTGCATGTCTTCCATAATCTTCTCTGATTCCTTTCTATCCACACAGCGAAGCAAAGTCGAATCATGGTTACGTTTGTACAATATTCCATTACTCAAAAAGAATTTAGCGGAGAACTTCCTCAAAATTTCCTGTCATTGATGGATGTCCCTTCAGGGTATTCTTGAGCTTCTAAATATCTTTTTATCTCGTGGTACCAAGGCTTCTCTTCTACTTCATCAGCGTTAAGTTCATAACAATATGCTGGTTCGTCTAGTCGTTCAATGGTAATCCGGGGAGCTTCATTGTCCCATCTGACTCTGAACATAGATGACATGGTAGCTAATGCGTCTGCCAACTGGTTCTCCTCTCGTGGAATATATTCGAATGTGATCTCTTCAAAGTATGGGATTAATGTCAACACCCGTTCTCGATAAGGGATGAGATTCGGATGTTTAGTGTCCCATTCTCCTTTGACCTGACTGATTACCAAGGCTGAGTCTCCGTACACCTTCAAGAACTTGATTCTTAGGTCTATAGCAGCTCTGAGTCCCAAAATACACGCTTCATACTCAGCCATATTGTTGGTGCATTCAAAACATAGTCTAGCGGTGAAAGGCGTATGGCCACCCTTGGGGAAAATGATCACGACGCCAATACCGTTGCCCAATGCGTTAGACGATCCATCAAAAACCATAGTCCATCGGGATCCCACTTCGGGTCCTTCCTCTGGTCCAGGTTCTTCATAATCAGTAACAAGCATGACATCCTCATCTGGGAACTCAAAATTCATAGACTGATAATCATTCACTGCCTGATGAGCCAAATGATCAGCTAGCACGCTTCCTTTGATTGCTTTTTGGGTGGTATACTGGATATCATACTCTGTTAAAATCATCTGCCATCTTGCTATTCTTCCGGAGAGGGCGGGTTTCTCAAATATGTATTTGATAGGATCCATCTTAGAAATCAACAAAGTGGTGTGATTCAACATATACTGTCTTAGTCGGCGAGCAGCCCAGGCCAAAGCACAACAAGTTTTCTCGAGCAGTGAGTATCTTGTTTCACAGTCGGTAAACTTTTTGCTAAGGTAGTATATGGCATGCTCTTTTCGACCAGACTCGTCATGTTGCCCCAACACGCATCCCATTGAGTTTTCTAAAACGGTCAAATACATGATTAGAGGTCTTCCCTCAACTGGTGGTACCAGAATCGGAGGTTTTTGTCAAAAGCTTCTTGACATTCATCATTCCATATCATCTCCTGATTTTTTCTCAGTAACTTGAAGATGGGTTTGCAAGTAGCGGTCAAATGGGAAATAAACCGGGCAATGTAATTCAAACGTCCCAAGAAACCTCTGACTTCTTTATCCGTACGGGGAACTGGCATTTCTTGAATAGCTCTCACCTTGGCCGGGTCAACCTCAATACCTTTACCACTGACAATAAAGCCCAAGAGTTTACCGGATCTTACTCCAAAGGTGCATTTGTTCGGGTTCAATCTCAACTTGTATTTCTTCAGCCTCTCAAACAGTTTGTATAAATGATCGAGATGTTCTTCTTCAGTATGAGACCTGGCTATCATATCGTCCACATATACTTCTATTTCATGATGGATCATGTCATGGAACAAAACCACCATAGCACGCTGGTACGTTGCTCCTGCGTTCTTTAAACCAAACGGCATTACTTTATAACAGAAGGTGCCCCATTGCGTCACAAACGTAGTCTTCTCCATGTCCTCAGGTGCCATTTTGATCTGGTTATAACCCGAGAATCCATCCATGAAGGAGAATACCTTGTGTTGAGCGGTGTTGTCTACCAGAACATCAATGTGTGGCAGTGGGAAATCATCCTTGGGACTCGCTCTATTCAAATCTCTGTAATCCACACACATTCGCACCTTACCATCCTTCTTTGGCACTGGTACCACATTAGCAACCCATTGAGGATAAGAAGTAACCGCCAGAAAACCAGCATCGAATTGTTTCATGACTTCGACCTTGATTTTCTCGGACATTTCAGGACGCATGCGACGAACCTTTTGCTTAACAGGACGACAATCTTCCTTCGTCGGCAAACGATGCACTACTATATCGGTATCCAGCCCTGGCATGTCTTCGTAAGACCAAGCAAAAATCTCCACATAGTCATGTAGCATCTGAATCAATCTTCCTTGATACTGCTTTCCAAGCCTGCTCCTATTTTGACTTCTCTCTTGTCCACCTCGGTACCCAGATTTACAGTCTCAACTGACTCCTCATGCGGCTGTATAGTCCTTTCTTCTTGTAGTAACAGTCTGGCAAGTTCTTCAGGTACTTCACAATCTTCCTCACTTCCATCTTCGGCTCGGTAGATCGGATTTTCAAAGTCATAATGAACAGTAGTAGAACTATTATCAACAGGATCCAGAGTGGATAGGGATCTGCAATTCGTTACGTGCGTGTGTGTAAGAAAACATAGCTTGTTTGAAAGATAATAGGAAAGACAAAGAGCGCAATATTTGAATGCAAAACGTCCATTGATTTATTGAATATAAATATGCTTATGAAAATGACAAAACCCTAACAAATTAGCCATTGTGCCTCGGGCATAGACACAATGCTTTAAGAAGTTTGATTGTAAAAGAAAATTAAAATTTGCAATTCTAGAATAAACAATAACAATTACTCCTGACTAAAGGAAATCGGGATAATGTCTTCAGTCTTCCAATTGTTGAGTCCGTCACCAATTGTTGGGAAAATCCAGCTATCCAAGTCGCAATCACTATCAGCATCTTCCATAGCATTAATCTGATTTTTGACTATCTTTCCAGAGTTAAACCCCAGGCCAGCTTTATCAGACTTGTACGGTACATTGATCAGTTGACCCCAACCAGCACGATCACCATTTTCAATCGCGGCTTGAGCATCTTTCAGAGAGATCATGACAGGGGGAGCACGAACAACCTTGGGCACAAGGGGAGTTGGCTTAAGGACAGGACTGGGTGGAGGAACCACTTCAAATGACTGAGAAGGAGTCTCAAAGAATTCACCATCCATCTCGACGTATTTGAAGGCTTGCACACTACTGACAATATACTCTTCTTCTCCACATACAGTGACAACCATGCCTGCTATTGGATACTTCAGCTTTTGATGAAGCGACGAAGCTACCGCACCTGCCCCATGGATCCAAGGGCGCCCCAACAAGCAGGAGTAGGCGGGACGAATGTCCATCACGTGAAAGGTAGTGTTGAAGACTTGAGGTCCTATCTTGATAGGGAGAACCCACTTCACCATAGACAACACTCTTCGCACCATCGTAAGCACGCACCACAACATCACTAGGTTTCAGTTCAATGCCTTTGTAGTCAAATTTATCGAGTACAGCTTTCGGGAGCACATTCAAGGAAGAGCCGTTGTCGATCAACACGTGAGCCAGGGTGATCCCCTCACACTCGATGGAGATATGCAGAGCTTTATTGTGATTCTTTCCTGCTGGCGTCAGGTCAGCATCGGAAAAGCCTAGGCCATTGTCAACAGTCAAATTAGCAACATAATGTTCGAATTGATCGACGGATGTTTCTTGAGGCACATGAGCGGTCTTCAAGAATTTCATCAATGCATTGGCATGGGATTCAGAGGATAATAACAAGGACAACATTGAGATTTTAAACGGAGTATGCCCCAATTGTTCCACTACATCAAAATCGCTCTTACGGATGATTTTCAGCATCTCTTCCATTTCCTGTTTGGCAACATCTTCAGAAGTAACTTCGACCGATGTCTCTGACTGAGGAGGATTGACTGGTCTTTTTCCTCGAATTTCGGGAGCGGGAGGTGAGATTTCTGGGGAGTAGATCCTTCCACTTCGAGTAACTTTACTAGTCCCCACAATATCATTAGGATTAGCAGAACTACCAACCTGCTTTATGCCATGGATGTAAACGTCGCCTCCATAGTTCCACGGAATAGCTTTGCTGGAGGAATATGGCACGGGGCCAGGTGCGGTAATAATCAGGGGAGCCACTTTGGGCTCAGCGGTAATCTTCACAGGCACTCTAGTAGCGGTAATCTTCACTGGAGCTTTGGACCTAGCAATCACAGATACCTCTTCAATAGAGTTGTCCACCTTAGGAACCCTTTCAAATAGAATTGTACGATCATCCATCAGCCGTTGAATGCCGTTCTTCAACTTCAAACAATCATTGGGTCGGAGTACACAGAGATCGCAATCTTCAGCACAACCTGGAAATAAACCAGCTTGCAATAAATTCTTCTTAACGATCAGGAGAGGAGATGCTAAATCAGCAACGTCAGTAACGTGAGAATTGTCGTCCACAACATTAACATTCTGGTCATGATTAGGCATAGGTGCTGTGATGACATTGGGGGTCGCGGAGGATCAAATTCAATTTCTCCAGCGTCGATCATATCCTGAATCTTGTTCTTCAACAACCAGCAATCATTCGTATCATGCCCGGGGCTATTGGAGTGATAGGCACACCTGGCGTTGGGATTATAACGAGGAGAAGTAGTGTTGGGATTTGCAGGAGGGCCTCTGAGGGTAATCAAATTGGCCTTTAACATACTCTGCAGTGCTTGGGTTAAAGTCATATTGATCTTGGTAAACTGTCTTCTCGACCTGTCTTGTCTGTGTTGGAAGTTCTGAGATGGCGGTGCGGCAATTGTAACTGCCCCAACAGTATGGTCACGATTCTTCTTGTTATGCTTCCTCTCACTGTACACAGCATTTGATTCACTCTTTCCCTGATAGGACTTTTTGGTGCTTGCAGAAGTAGCTGCCTGTATCTTTCCACTTCGAATGCCGCTTTCAACCCGTTCACCTGTCAAGATAAGTTCAGTGAAACCTGACGAGGAACTTCCCAGTAGATGGCTGTAGAATGGGCCAGTCAGTGTACCCATGAACATGTCCACTAACTCTCGATCAGTCATAGGGGGTTTGACTCTGCCAGCCAAATCTCTCCACTTTTGAGCATATTCTTTGAAACTTTCTTTAGAGCCCATAGTCATATTTTGTAGCTGTAGCCGAGTAGGCGCTAACTCAGAATTATACTGGTAGTGCTTGTAGAAAGCTGTTGCTAAATCAGTCCATGTGCGGATGTTAGAGCTCTCAAGCTGATAATACCACTCTAACTGTGTGCCAGACAGACTCTCTTGGAAGAAATGGATCCACAGTTTCTTATCAGTAGTGTGCGGCTGAATCTTTCTCACATAAGCCCTTAGATGCATCTGAGGACAAGAGGCACCATCATACTTAGTGAAAATGGGAACCTTGAATTTGCGGGGAATGACCACATCAGAGACCAGACCCAAGTTTTCGAAATCCAGACCGGGCACTTTCTGCCCCTCCATAGCTAGCATACGTTCTTCCAGCAACTTGTACTTATCATCCTTCGGAGAGTACTGTTCATGTTCATAATCTTCATCGTCGTCCTCAGAATTGACGAGATTAGGATTCTCATCTTCCGAATCATTCTCGGTCTCTTCTTCTGAATCCTTCGGAATTCTAATCTTGACTCCTGTAACCTGTCCCTTAAGCCTTTCCCCGGGTTGATGTAACCCACAGGTTTCTGGTCCTTCTTCTTCTCCATCAAAAGAGCTTTCAGTTCTTCCTGCCCCTTAGATAAGCTCAGCATCATTTCCTGGAATTGAGCATTTTGGGCCTGGAGATCTTTGACAGTTTGTTCGAGAGCCATTGTTCAATCTGTTTGAATCTGCTGGAATCTGTTTGATAGGAAAATCGTGAGAACACTGATCCTTTAGAATACCTGTTATGCGATGCAATGCAATGTATGAAATGTTTTCAAGGACTTTCGGGATTTAACTTTGCATAAACTAACAAAAAGAGCTTTTTTTTTCTTTTCTCTTTTGTTTTTGCTTTTGTTTTTGTTTTTTCTGTTTTTTTTAGCATAGTTAAATCCCTAAATCCTTGAAATGGTTAGTACAATGCCATGATGTTATGATGTTATGTTGTTATGATGTCATGTTGTTAGATAAATAACAAGCACAAGCAAGTCACACAACAATCATTCCTAGGTTTTAAGGCTTGCGTGAGTTCCATAGGTAAATACCCTCCCCACTGAAGTTTGGTTGGTTCAACCTGTCTTAGAATAGTAACCGGGTTCTAGAAGGATCTCAAATCATTGACCTTTCCTTAAGTCCACTTCAGTGCAACACCAAGTGGTTGACCGAAGCTTCCCTAAAGTCCAATCTCAAAGAGTGTAGTATCGAGTCTCAACCAACTCCAGTCGGAACCGAAGCCAGTTATCTCACTACTTTCTAATGGCCAGGATGAGTCAATTAGGGTTCTAAAGGTCTGGTTAATGCTTTTATGACACCACGCGAATGCCAAATATTTCCTCAACTAACATGAGGAACATCAGGACATCCAAAGTGCCACATTAACCGTAGCCATCATTTTGACCATTCCAGTATACGCCGGACAGTCGCGATGATCTCTTGCTACTTACCTAAGGTACACTAGATCCGGGTGTAGGATCTTTCACTCAAGCATAACATACCCAAGCAATCCCTTAAAAATAAATCAGACAAATTGAATAAGTGATCTTGTTTTTAAGGTAACCTCTCTTTTTAAGGTCCCCAGCAGAGTCACCAGTTCTGTCATACGGTGAACTGGACTTTTTTGTGGTTTTAATCGCAATGTCGCGGTTAGCAAGAGTCGCCACCGACTTTTCTTTTATCCAATAAGGAAAGGTGGAAAAGAACAGGAAAAACCTTAATTTAGATTTTGGGTTCGGGAGGTACATTATACAAAGGGAAGGTGTTAGCACCCTTTGTATCCATGGTTATCCATGGGCTCTTAATTGCTCGATCACTTATATTATTTTTGTCTAAAAAAAAGTGTTTGTGAATTGTTTAGAAAAATTGTTTTGAAAAGAGAATTTAACTTTGTAATGATTCTTGTATGAATGTATACAAAGTGATTATCTCGTTTAGTTTTGAAAATTGTTTAGAAAAATATAACTCGGTAATGATTCTAGTATGAATGTATACCAAGTGGTGATTTTCTGAAGGTATTTTGAAAGGTGTGAGGTGTGAAAAAATGTTTTAGGTTGTGAGCCAGCAATTAAGAGTTATACCGACCCAAGGTCTTTATGAGTATTTCCTATCCTTATGAGGGTAAAACTGTCCTTATTATTGAGAAATAAGTAGTTTTATCCTTTGGATGTAAAAGGGTCATCGTAGGGTCATCGATTGGTCATTGAAGGCAACAGTTACGAGGATACCTTAGCATTCGAAGGGACTATCATCTTTTAACCGTAGGCAACATCGGAGGGTCATCGAGGGACAAAGTTGTATATTCGAAGGCAACATCCGAGGGACTATAATTTATTTTATGATGATTTAACCGAAGGGTCTTTGCTAAGGGTATCCCCACGTTCGCGGGACATGACCGTAATATCGTAATCGTAAGGCAACAAAGAGGGGTCCAAGATCACTTATTCAAAGGCAAAGTTTTACAATTAATTATATAATTAGGATGAAACTCCACATTAAAATTATTAAAAATAATATATTAAAAAAAATTAATACATTAGAAATTAATACATTAAAAATTAATTTAGGGTGAAACTCCACAAGGGTATCCCACAACTAAAGTGGAATACCTAGCCAATAACCTTTTCTGGGATATGCGAACCTTTACGAAACTAAAAAAAAAAAGAAACATGTCAGAACACCAAATCAGGGTGCAATCGAAGATTACACCGGAGAAATATCACAACAATAAATAGGATAGGATGAATAATGCATGGCTATGATAAAACATAAAAAAAAAGAATAGAAAAGTCAGCTACTGTCTCGTTCGCCTCTGCCTCGCCTAGCGAAGGCCAGGCGAATACTCGCCCCAGGCTCGCCTAGCGAGGTGCTAGCGAGCGGCCACAGATTTTGAATTTGAAAACAGCCCCATGTTAGGAACTTTGAATTTTATGGCATTTTATCACAGGAATAACATGGTCAAACATTCAGGGTATTCAGGCATATTTAAATTCCCATACGAAAGCAAATTATATATCAACATTTTATCATGATGCATTATATATGTAGATATGGCCAATTGAAAGTATAAACAATAGAGATACGCAAACCTGTTTGCCAATTCAAGGTTGAAGGGATTGACCACTTGTAGTATCGGAATAAGTTAGGCAGCGGGAATTGGACGGCGATGGCTTCGGTGCAGATGGGCTGCCTTCAGGGTTTCTTTACTCTGAATTCTCCGGGTAGGCAGGGTTCCTATGCCAAAACTTCTATTCGTTCTTCTCTGTTCTCCTCCTCTTTTTTTTTCAGTGAATCTCCCAGTGTAACTCCAAGTGTCCTTTCCTCTACTGAAACTTCAGTATTTATAGACTGATTTCGTGGGTAATGGGCTTGGAATGAGGGAGACCCAAGTCCAAAATAATTTGTTATATTTTATTTATTTATTTTAATTAATTAAATTTTTTTTTTTTTTTTTTTTTCGTTTTTCGTTTTTTTTTTCGTTTTTTTTTATTACTGAAGTGCTGGTATTTATAGTAATAATGGTGACCTAATGGGCTCAGAATGAAGCCCGAAATTTTTGTTGTCTGTCAGCTTCGCTAGGCGAGCGCGTAGCGAACAGGCCAGTTTGGGCCATTTTCTGGATTGGGCCATCCGTGAGCTGGGCCTTTGTTTCTTCAAGATCAGTGTTATATATGAGTCGGAATGCCTTGCAAAATGTCTTGAAATATTAATGGGCAAATTTTGGGGTATGACACTTAGCAAAGTCTTTCCTCAAATTCTTATCTTGCTTTGGATTGCCCATACTTCTTGAAAAGATAGAAGTTTGGAAGAAGAGGAATATGATCTTGGTGTTCATGGAAATCTACTCTTTATAGCCTGTCTAGGATAATGCATAGTCATTTTTGATCCATGTGCCTTAGTAAACATAGGAAAGAGAAACTGGTCTTGGTCTTCGAGCACGTCTCCCAAAGTTCTAATCCCTACCTATCTATGCTTATTTGTCAGAACTGAGATTTTGACCCTCTTGAAAATTGAAGATGCTTTTATCAACCATCTGACCAATTTTCTTTTAAATAATTCTTTGATTAAAAGGAAGTAAAAGCTGATTTTAACCCATTTTTATTCAGAATTATTTTTCCATACATTATTTTTCTTCAAAAAATTTTCTTTCCCTTATTTTCTATCTTTTTGTTGATGACAAAAGGGGGAGAGATACAAAGTATTTAAGCACCTGCATCTGATGAGCACTTTGTGCTTAATTTTTGAAGATGAATGTTATTATGTTAAAGGAATTTAATTAACCTAGATAGGACTTATGGGGGGCTCACAAACCTCACCCTCTGGACTATCATACTCAAGGGGAGCTTGCAAACCTTTAATCCTGAAGTCAATAAGCTAATTCGATCAATAACAATTGATCTTAAATACTATTGTTTGTCATCATAAAAAATGGGGGATATTATTGGAACACAATTGGTTAATACCATATCCCTTGGGTTTTGATGCTAACAAAGTATTTAAGTAACAATTGGGTATTCTAACATCTGATCAAGAATGCATGAATATATCATTTAGAACAAATAAAGAAATGCTTAAGGAATTTGAATTTGAAGATCATACTCTACCTCTGAAGATCACTTCTGAAGACTCTACCTCTGATGGAGATCCAGACTCTGAAGAAAGCCAGCCTCTGGTGACCCAGACTCTGAAGCTTTAGAAGCCAAGAAGAGGACTCTGATATGATCATCCTCTGAAGAGTGAAGTATGAAGGAAAGTCAGCCTTTGAAGCAAGCTCTTTTACCAATTCAACTTTAACAGAATCAAAACCTTTTTTATCACGTGAAGACTTAAGGAAATACCTCTCTCTTGGCTTTCTGAGCTTCAACGGATCATTCCTCTTGTAGAAAGGTGTTTGCTTGATGTATCTAATCAAGTACAAAGGCTATCAAACCTTTATGTGAAAGTCTTCAATGTCTCTTTTCTATCTTCTCTATATAAGGAGCTATAGACCTAAGAAGAAGACTACTACACAACAATACACCATACTACCCAAGACTCTGAAACTTGACATTCAAAGAGAAACTACTCTGTCAAAACTATTAGACTTATAACATCTTAACATTGTGTATATTTTAGAAGTTCTTAAGTCTTAGAGTCTTTCTAATTTGTATTTTTTACACCTTTAATTGTATATCAAGTGTAAGTTATTACCTAAATCTCTTACCAATTTGTTATAGAGTCAGAATTCTATTTCTTTAGTTCTCGAGCATTTGAAATCTTTAGCTTGTGTGTTAGAGAAAGGAAGTCTTGAGATTATGGGCTCGAGCAAGAAAGTATCAAACTTGTGTCTTTGAACAAGGAAATGTTATACCTGTGTGTGTAAGCAAAAAAGTCTCTTGCTTGAGTGCTTGAGCATTTGTAATCAGATTTGGCTATAGTGAAATATCCTTGGATGTACAAGGGGATTGGAAAACTCTCAAGTTGTGTGAGGAACCAGGATAAAATGTTGGTGTTCTTTCTTTTACTTTTCTGCTTCTGTACATACTTATTCCGCTGCTGTCAACTCTGATAATCCAAATCAGAATCTCATTCAAAATCTCGTTCAAAATCTGATAAGGTCTTTCAAAAGTCAAACTTAGTTTCTAAATCAGACACTGAACCTTGCATTCATACACTGATAAAGAACTATCATAAGAAGAAGTTGTCAAGGCTTAAAATAAGAAAAAGTGAACACAATATAACCCCCCCATTCTTGTGTTTTTCTCACCTTTAGAATCTATCCAGTTGGACAACAATTCCACCATGGCTGTAATGGGAATATGTAACATAAGGTTAAGCATGAGTTATGTAAAACATATTGTTACTGGAGTATTTCTTGTGCCATAATTAAGGAATAACTTGCTAAGTATTAGGAAAATGCAAGAGAAAGGGAGCAGTATTCTGTTTCAACATGGGAGATGCAAGGTTTTCCATCCTAAACATGGTCTAATAATGGAAACAGAATATCTTCAACTCAAATGTTCATGTTGCATTCCATACCTCAACCTGCAAAACACACATGCTTTCACACAGTTACAGAATATATAATGCATCTTTGGCACCACAGGTATGGACACTTGAGTTTTAATGGTTTAAACACGCTTCAGCAGAAGAGCATGGTAAATGGCTTACCAAAATTAAAGTCACCAAACAGGTTGTGCAAGGACTGTTTGGTAGGGAAGCAACCAAGATATTCATTCCCAAAGAAGAGCGCTTGGAGGGCTACACAAATTCTATAACTAATACATGTTGATATTTATGGACCAATCAAACCTATATCTAACAGCAAGAAGACGCATCTGATCACTTTTATCAATGATTTCAGTAGAAAAGCATGGATTTATTTCTTAATAGAAAAATCAGAAGCATTTTCAGTTTTAATTTTTTTTAAGATTCATGTTGAAAAGGAAGCAAATTCATTTATCAGAGGCTTGCACACTGACCGTGGGGGACAATTTACATCACGCGAATTCACAATTTTTTATGGTGAAAATGGTATACAAAGGAAACTAACAACTGCATATACGCCGCAATAGAACATGGTTGCAGAACAAAAGAACAAAAGCATTATGAACATGCTCTCAGAGAAGAGAATGCCCAAAATCTTCTGGCCTGAAGCTATAAATTGGTCCATGCATGTCTTGAATTGAATTCCAACGTTAGTAGTGAGGAATAAAACACTAAAAGAAGCTTGGAGCGAGATCAAGCCTTGGATTAAGTATTTTAGTTTTTTGGATGTATTTCCCATGTTCATGTACCTCGTGCTAAAATAACTAAGCTAGATGATAAAAGTTTGCGTTGTGTTTTGTTGGGGGTCAGTGAAGTATCAAAAGCATACATTCTTTATGATCTGATTTCACAAAAGATCATAACAAGTAGGGATGTTGTTTTTGAAGAAGATCAGGGATGGGATTGGGATAAGAAGTATGAAGAAGTCATCTCATGTGACTTAGATTGAGGCGATAAGGATGTGGAAGTTAATGTGGATGAAGAAATTGAAGTCAGGCATGAATCTGATCATATTATTAATACAGAAGATAACACTTCCAATCCCAATCAATGAAGGTGTAGAAGACCACCACTTTGGGTGGAAGAATGTAAAAGTGGAGAAATACCTACAGACGAAAATGTTGATATTAATTTGACCATGTTTGCAGCTGATGATGGTGTTCCTACTCACTTTGATGATGTTGTTAAAATTGAAGAATGGAGGAAAGCCATGTATGTGGAGATGAAGGCAATTAAAATAAATGGCACATGGAAATTGACGGAATTACCTAAAGAAGCAAATAAAGTTGGAGTGAAGTGGGTTTATAAGAAAAAAATCGAAGAGAATGGAGAAAGGGACAAGCACACAACAAGGCTAGTAGTGAATGGGTATTATTTACTGTGATTTTTGGTAATAATCGCTAGTCTTAAAGATTATTACTTGCAGGATCAACTAGTGAATCCTAGGACATATTATGCATAAATTCTATAAGTAATTTTTGATGGTTCATGAGTTCGACAAACAAAATATAAATTAAGTAAAGATACCGACTGGGTCGGAAGAAAAAATTATATTAAATAAATGTAAAGGCGATGAAAGTAAAGTAAATACTCAAGAATTATGTAAATGGTTTCAATTAAGTGAGTAAAAGATGGTGTACAAGATCATACATTGCCTCACAAACTTGTTTCTCTCTTTGACGCAGGTACTTTAAGTTCTAAAGAGTTTTTGTATTGATTTTTCACACCTAATCCCTATGCAAAGACTATTTATATATATATACTAGTGAAAACATAACTGTCTTCGACAGTTGTGACTTGCATGCTTAACACATACCCTTCTACGTGGTCTTAGGGCTGATGGATGACTCTCACGTGTCTTCAACGTCCATATATCTTCAATTGGAAATTACTTCATTTTATCCTTTTATAAGTGGTCGAAGTTAGCTTCCCTTAAGCATTTGCCAAAATATGCTAAGTCCCACACATGTGAAACCAAACATGTAGAAGTTAACCAAACATTGGTCAAACCAAGTACCACTAGGAAGCTTCAAACCTGGCTATATCTCCTTTCGACATTAACTTTCTTCGTCGAACTAGCTATATTGAAACACTGGCTAACAAATTGCCCCCCCCCCCCTAAAAATGCCACTTTCGATCGGGCCTTTAGTGAAAGAGAAAGGTGGCATTTTTTGAAAATACTTTGACACTATTCAAAGTAGTGCATTGGCGTCACTGCAATCATGACAATTTTTCCTAAACATCTTCTCAGTGCGATGCATGTATATGAGTTATCATTACTACACTTTCCTAGGAAGGACTTGGCCCATAAAATCTTCAACTCCACACATTTCCATTAACTCCTCTGAAACGAAAAAGTCACACTTGGCTAGGGCACCCGCGTGCTTGCTTTTGAGAAGAGGGTAGCGATGGTTATTCCCCTTAGAAAAAATCTATAAAAAATCCAACAAATCTTTCTTCAAACTTTCTCCGTTTCAACCCTTAAAATCTCCATAGCCAAAATTCTTTCAGTCAAAGCTTCTTCCTACATTATTTTCACCAAAAGTGGAAACATCATCCAATGCAGTCACACTCCTAGTTCCTTTGGCTTCTACCATGAAATCTCACATTCATGTTGGAGAGAAATCCTCTACGCAAGAGCCTTCTTTGGAAGAAGAGAAAGCTCTAATATGGAAATCACATGTAATGATCCCATTCACTATCTCTGATAATGTTCATGTTTTTATGGGACCGTTGCCTGATTCTTCTGTTGAGTCCAAAAAAGTGAAGGAACTCTTTCCTTGTTACCATCATTCCAAAGCCTGCGTTTTCTTGGATATCCCTTATGAAATGGGTTTCATGAGTTCACACATCCGTGTATTCCATGATGTGCCCTATGTCAATCAAAACACTTACTTTGAATGGATAAACAAAGTTGAAGCCAAAGGGCTCCGTTTTGGAAAGATTGGGGGTTGCATGAGTTCCACATGATCGTCATGATTAATTGTTCCTTCATAGGTCCTCATTCCTAACGGTTTATACAACTTCTCCTAACGGGGTACTCGTTAATTCTTCAACTGAAAGAGTTTTGGAAGGAGATGTTTTTGCCCCTATGAATCACTGAAGGATAAGGACCGCGAGGCATGTCGGTGATGGTGGTCGTGATTCTTGTTCAATTTCCTTCACGATCTGATTTAGACAAAGAATGCCTTCTCGGTGTTGGGAAACATGTTTTGTGCCTGCGCTATCCTTGAGGTCGCTGATACCTAGAGGAATCGTCATTGTTATTTGTAACTATGTCATTGTGGATTCTGAGCAGTAGGAAATGATCGAGATGTGAAATCTCAGCTCCTCAGAGTTTTTTGTTTTGAAAATTTAGGGTTGCAGATTGTCTCTTTACCGCTATGAGCAAGTCTTTCAACAAAATGTTTGTTTCAAAATATGTTGTCTGATGCATTAGAGTTAAGACCTGAAGTACGTTATGACCATTCTCTTGGTGTGGATCTAAGTTTCCTTCCACCTTTGCTAAAGGTTTTCATTCAACGTTGGGATATAAATTGTCTCAATAGTTGGTGGAGGTTGGATTTGATTTTCCAGGGTTCATGAGGATGTCGTGAGTCCCTCCTCAGGGTTATGGTTTCTCCGCATGAATTCACTAGCAACGAATCATAAATGATTGGAGTTATGAGTTATTATTTTTTCCAAATTTGTCGCCTGGCGTTTGAGTAAATAGTTTAAAACTAAATTTCGTTCCCACTGACGACACTAATAATTCTCCCTATAAGGAATTGTTCACCTGGTAATGAAGTTAGTCAGATTTAGGTAGCTAGTTTCGAGAAGAGACGTTATAAGTTGTTCGTCTGTCTTATTAGGAATGAGTGGCACATGAAAACACTTTGACGTTCAAGTTAGTGAATATCGCATGCTAGAGGCATTTAGATTAGAAAATTGTGTGTACCTTGATTTGACATATATATAGTCCCATATATATAGGGTTTTCTAGGGTTTCTGGAGACCTAGAATCTTCAGATGTAAAATCGTCATCCAAATAGAAAAGTATATGAGTGTAATTCGTTCTATCATTTGATATTTTTTCTTCAATCATTTGTTTGGATCAAGTATCACCATACGACAAGTCAATGTTTGTTCTCGAGTCCTAAAACCTTCCTTTAATTTATCGTTATGTATAAGATATTTTTTCCTTGACATCGTCGTTTTGACGTTACCGGAGTATGACAACACAAAGGCCTTTTATTTTCATTAGATTTCACACTTTTGAGTTTCATGTCTGAAAAAGAGTAAAACGTATGGTAATTTTAATAACATTTTTTCTCTATACGTTATCGTTTATTTTCTCTCTAGATGTCAATGTTTAGAAGGGAGGTGTGTGATTTTTGGAATAATTTTTTTTAACTTATTTAAAATAAAAGGTATTTAGGTTATTAACTGTTTGGAAGAGGGAGGAAGGTATAGATAAAGAGGGGATAAGAACTAAACTTCCCATTAATATTTAAACCAACATCGTCAAGTAATAGATTGGGCATATCACAGCTATAGTGGAGAACTTCTGTAATTTGCCAAAGCTGTGTATAAACTATATAAACTGTATAAACTATCAGTGATACTTGTATATAACTACTAGTCTACTCGTATATATACATATATATTAAGAAGGAAAAGTAGGGTGAAAAAAGTATGACGTATATAAAAGTTCGAACATTCAAAATTTGCCATTTCTTATCAATTTTCTGTGTTCTGCTCATTCACATATACTTCCAAAAAAAACAAACAAGGATGCAAACAGAAGAATGATAATTTTTTAATTACGTACAAGTAAAGAATGTAACAAGAAAATAAAACATTACTTCAACAACGTGGGACAAATTCGAAACAGAACTATACGTGTCCAACTGAATTTATATGTACGTCAATTAAAAATCATGGACACTGAGGATTATTCCCGGGCCCACCATAATAGAAATATGTACCCCATTCGTTACTATAGGAGCTTTGAATATCGTAACAGTTTGTGTTTTCTGCTAGCGTTGAAATGCTTTGCACTGAGCTAAGAGTGTTATCAATGTCCACAATCTCGAGATTGCGAAAGTAGCTCGCTTTTCCGAATCCGTCTTCGGCGAAATGGCCGGAGCCCATTTGGGTGGAGGTGTGTCGGCCGTTGGAGCGCGAGTTCACCACCTCGCCGCCCCATTCCACCATGGTGGCGTGACCGGCGAGATGTGTGAATAGCTCTGCTGGCCAATATCCTACCAATGTGTTGTCGCCGAAACTCATCCACCAGTTTCCTACCTTTGGATCCTAATTCAAATTCACAACAACATAAACATGAAAAAATATTTTTTTTTATGTGAAAAGGATTTTTGCATGTGGAAGAAATATAGACCTTCCAAATGAGGATTGAAATGTCGTATTGGTTGCCGGCATAAGAAGAGACAGGAGAAATTGCAGCACCAATAGCTATCTTGCTATTGGTTTGAATAAAACCAGCACAAAGAAGATTGTAACATCCTGTTGCTTGATAAGAGTCACTCTGCATAAAAGAAAAAGAAAAACTTTCAAGAGTTATAAAGCATCACAAATGTTCCATTTGATTAATGGTAACTAAATTGTAGTTGAAATCAATAACTATAGCTGAAGTTGATTTACTCTTATAATGTCCCCTTTTCTTTCTTTATTTATTTTTAAATGATAGAACATCATTGCATATTAGACTTGTTCATCTAACTTAAACTATGAGAAATAATATAATGATATTTAAAAAAATTAATTCTTATTTTGATAAATAATACACATGATACTCTAGTTTTACTACAATCAATACACAAATTTTAGTGAAAATGGGTAAAAACATTCTTACAAAAATGTAAATACGGTAGTGACTTTAATACAAGAAAGTGTTACAAATAACATGATTTTTTATTTTAATTGTTTTGCAATTAATTTTTTTATTCACCACCTTAAACCTTAAACCGTTAGACATTACTAAAATATAAAGTCAGTTAAAAAAAGTAATTATAAATAACTGTCCAGTAGAAACACGAAATATTGAAAAGTAAAAAAGTTTTGTTTTATATCAATTTATATTGTGATATATAAATCTGATATATTTATACCGAAGGTATAAATTAATCTGGTGCAAACTATTTGTCCCCGCCAAATTTAGGTAAAAATTCGGTGTATCAATTTTTGTTCTCTTCCTAAATTTGATGGTCTTGTTTTTATTTTATTTTTTATTTTTACAAAATGTCTTAAACAAAAGAATAGGTCATCCAAATGATTTTACATAATTCTTCAACATTATAAGTATGTTTCACTTACATATTTTATTTGAATTTTTGAAAATTTTAATCTAATTATAGAAGTTTATGGATGATTTATTTTATGTTATAATTGATAGATATCTTTCTCCTAAACAAAAGTGTTATAATTATCGTTTGTTCTAATACAACAATTGAGCTAAGAGGTATGAGCAATAAATTTGTCATTGGTTATAAGAGAGTGGAAAATTACAAGAACAAGAAAAGTTTGAAGTTACTTGTAGCAGAAGGTTTACGTGTCTTTTTTGGTTGAGATCTATGTCAAGTGGTGGTTGTGGTTGGAACATAAATGTTAGATATGATATTCACAACTATTGTCTAGTTAATTATTTAGACGGTCATGACATACTAGGTCATCCAAAAACCGAAGAAAGACAGTTTGTGAATGACATGACAAAGTACAACATGACGTCGAGATACATAATAAGTACATTGAAAGATAGCAATGATGAGAATCTAACGAGTGTTGGTCATGTATATAGAGTAAGAGCTACATATTAGTCTACTCTTAAGGCTCATCACGGAAATGCCACATTTGTTAAGTTTAATGCACAAATAGAGATATTTATGTTGGACAAGAGGATTCAGATGTGGGTTATATATTTTGTACACATCTTGATTCAATGAAGCTTTTAAAAATGTTTCATCTACTTTTGATCTTTGACTGCACATATAAAACAAAGATATATAGGATACCATTGTTGTGTTATATCAACTAAGTTAGTATTCTATATTGGATTACTTGTAATTTGAAAGGGAGAAAAATTTCTCATGGCCACAAGAAAAGTTGAAGGAGTTGTTCACACCGGAGAAATTATTTCCCAAGGTCATGGTGATTGATTGAGAACTTGTCCTAATGAAATCTATTGAAGTTGTTTTCCATCCTCGATCCACCTCTTATTTATTTTTCATGTTGCGAAAAATATTGGTGTAAAGTGCAAAGAGTTTGCTGAGGTTAATAAACCAGAGCATGTTATAGAAATATGGAATAAGGACATGTATTTAAAGATGATGTTTTAGTATGAGAAATACTTTAACCATTTTGAGCTAGTATGTGCTAATATGTGCGCAAAAGCTGTTATGCAGTCAACACCATGTTAAAGCTGCAACTTAGTGTAACTAAAGTATCATTTCAAAAAAGTATTGTGAACATTGAGCATTAACATAACACACCTTTTTATTTGAGATTTCATGGCTTTATCTCAAGACATTGTAAACATGACTTTGTGAAAGAGTTTGAATGAGTGAAAAGAGTTAGTGTTGACAAAGTTGTATGTCGATCTTTAATTAAGACATCACATAGTCTTTGAGTAAACATCACATTCTTCCCACTTGTATTATATTCGTCTAGATATGTGAGTAGATATAAACTTATTTCAGTTGGTTTTGTCAATAATAGACATTATGTTCAGTTGAAGTTTAAGCCTCATTTCCCATTGTCTCCAACCATTTATCGTTGGAGAGAGAGTTGTAGTGAAGGAGAAAGAGAATGAGAAATAACATATAAGAGAATAGGAAAAAGAAATCAGTGAGTCAATGTGATATTTGCACTGTCTTGAGACGAAGCCATGAAATCTAATAAAAAAGAGTTTTATGTAGATGTTCAATGCTTATAACACTTTTTTGAAATGATATTTTAATTGCACCTAGTTATAACTATAACATGGTTTGACAACTTCCTAGCTTCTGCATAGATATCAATACATACTAGTTAAAAATGTTGCAAGTTTTTCCCATATTCAAACACCCTCTTTGAATACATGAACTTATTCCATATTTTTATTACATGCTATTGTCTATTAACCTTAACAAACTCATTGAATTTTGCACCAACATTTTTCACAACATAGAAAAGACATAAGAGATGAACCAAGGATAGGAAAACAACTTCAATGACATTCATCAGTGTCCATATGAAGTTTAACTCTCTATCATGTTCCAAGTAAACAAACTCAATTGAGAATGTCAACTCAGTTGACATAATACCAAAAATCTAATGTCAACTCAGTTTACATGCAGTCAAAGATTAAAACTAGATGAAACACATTCAAAAGCTTCACTGAATTATGATGTGTCCAAAATATATCACCTATAACATCCGAGTCCTTCTATTTTCTATTTTCAGGTATAACACAAATACTTATCATTATGAAGTAAACTTAAAAAATGATGCATTTTTCGTGAATGCAACTCTAAGTGTGAATCAATATGTAGCTCTTTCTCTATACACACGCCTGACACTTGTTAGATTCTCAAATTCCTATCTTTCAGTGTACCGATTATGTACATTGACGTCATGTTGTACTTTGTCACTTCATTTACAAACTGCCTTACTTCGGGATTTAGACGTTCTAGTGTGTCATGATCGTCTAAATCTTCAGTTAGACCATGGTTGTGAATATCACATCCAACCTTTATGTTCCAACCACAACTACTTGACTCATAAATTAAGAAAAAAGACACTCAAACCTTCTATTATAAGTAACTTTCGACATTTCTTATTCTTATAATTTCTTCCCCTCTCACAACTAAGAATTAGTCTATCGCTCATGCCCCTTAGCACATTTAATGTATTAGAATGAATGGTAACTACTATAAACTTTTGCCCAATATATTGTGTCCATGATAACATATCTACCTAAAAGAAAAACATCTATCAATTATAATATAAAATGAATTATTCATAGACTTTCATAATTTTATTAAACTAAAGCGTGCAAGTAAAACATAGCTTTGTAGTAGTGAAGAATAATGTAAAATCTTCTAGAGCCACATTGATCTCATATTCATTCATTTAAGATATTTTAACAAAAGAAGCAAAGCCACCAAATTCATGAAAGGAAAAAAAATTGGTGCATTAAAAATGTGTACAAATATGTTTTTTATTTAGATCAAAACTATAGTAATAAATACCTCCTATTCATTTGAGAATTGAGAAAATCCTTTTAATTTATTTTTTAAGATAGTTTTCAAAAATATCTGTAAAAATTTTGAGTTGTAAATTATAAGTGGATTATTATTGAGAATTTAAAAATATATAAGGCATGTAACTTATGGGTGACAAATATAAATAAATCTTGCAATTTAAGATGAAGTGGAGGAAAGAAAAAGAAGAAATCTGACCGTCCAATAAGTGAATAATCTAGGTCTGGTGTCACCATAAAGCTCCGGACTGACCTGACTAGTAGAATAATCAAAATTTTAGAGACTATTTCATCAAATTAATTACTAATATTTTTATAAATCGAATATAATAATATGTGCCGTGTCACAGTAAGTATCACATAGTATAGTCTAATTAATTAATTAATTCATGAAATGTTGGTTGCTTCATTCAAGGAACCAATTGAAAATGAGTGTATTTATATTTATATATACCACCGTCAGATAATAAATATATATATTTTTAAATATTTGTTTGTAACTAGATTAAATAATTGAATTAGAATTTATTAGGAGTACCTGCCATCCAGCTTCAATGCTGTTAAGATCAGGACCATCGAACGATCCAGAAAGAACCCAAATTTGCGAGAGACTAAACTCGTTCATCACTTCAATTGATGGGTCCCACACGCTTATCGATGCTTTTGCACCGTACATCTCTTGTGATGATGATCCAGTGTATGCTATCGCATGCTACACACACCAACAATTTATTTAATTAATTATTAATTTAAATTCATATAATTAGTGCAAAGTCTTCTTCCATCAATAAACTACTACTATTATGATTAAATAAAAACAAAGTTTAAGAGTGTAAGAAAAGATAATATCAGTTGAAGTACGAACAAAGCAATCTTTTTGAATTACAACTGTATGGAGTGTTGAAAAGAAAATTGGCATTTTTTAATTATTATTTTTCTTTTTCAAAAGTTGTTTAATATAATGAGAAGATAACAACTTGAAGCTTAATCAATAATCAAGGGAACAACTTGAATCATTTGATTAGCTAGATAGATAGATCTATCTGTGAAAACAACATTTTATATGATATTTTATACTATTTCAACCCTTGCATACATGATTTAGTTATTATCACCTCTAAATCCTTCATTTTTATTTTTATTTCTTGAATCAAGAACAACTACAATAAATGACAGAAAAAATTTAAACTGCGGTATGTTTAGGCTAATTCAAATCTAAACTTTTTAATTAAGTTGAAAGAGATCTTTACTATATTATTTCATTTAAATGTGTTATAACAATGTATTTGAATTTAATAATTTAATTTATATTATCAATGTAAATATTTTTTCACAAAACAATTTAAGAATATTATACATTATCATTCATAATTTGTTGATAATGTAAAACACAATGTAAATGCATCAAAATTATTCTAAAGTATATTCATGTAACAAAATCAGTAATATTATTCTAAGGAACCATATATGTACCTCATGACCATTGCCGGCGGAGAGTATATCAGGCTCAGGGGCATTACTCCGGCGAGCGACCGGAATTTGTGTCCGTTGTTTCTTACCATAATCATACAAAGACTTTGCCCTCAACACATCATGCACCATACTCCTCCGTATCGGAACAGTCCCCTTAGGACACCTTGTTCCGTTTCGGTGCCACATTTGCCACACATCTCTTCTTACCCTCCCTTTTCCTTCTCCACCCCCCACATTAGTCTCAGTATTGTTATTACTATCACCATTTTGTTCACTCTTCACTTTCATCCCTCTTGGCATCTCACTAGGCATTTTCTGTATTAATAAAAAAAAGTTTTACCAAATGGATTTTATAAAAATGGATTAAATACAATTTACATTAAATATATACTGTATGTAATAATTCAATAGTCAACATGAATTGAAAATAAAAAATAAAGAAATTAAATACTAATTGTACCTGGATCTTGTGATTTTTTAAAAGTGGGTGATCCAAAGCTAATTGTTTTCTTTTGTGGACACAATCTATAAGATCGCCATCTGGGCTCTGAAATTAATTTCATCCAAAACAAAACAAATAAGACATTTAATAAATACATTAATGGCTAATTAACAAAAACATTAAAATCTCAACCACTATAACAAACAGAAACATTAATGACAATAAATAACATTACCTCTATGGTGAGAACAGGAACCTTGTTAATATTTTCCAAGTGGTTATTAATCCTTTCAAGCCTCAAGCTACTGATTTGTTTATACCTTGTGTAATTTTGGATAGTAGATGATGAAGATGATGATGATTCAGCCATGAAATACAAAAAGCACAAATACAAAAATATGATTTTCATGTGCATTACCATGCTCAAAAAACAACAAGTGGAAAGGAAAAAGGTGGAAAATGACTTGTTTTGCCTCTAACTTTCCGTGGTGAAAATATTAATGATAAAGAGGGAAAGGTTGGTGAGATGAATTTATAACAAAGGTGTTGTCTTGTTCATAGATTGTTTTGAGCTTTCAACATCATGAAGATCGTGATTGTGTGCATTTGATTCATGTATTGATGAAGCTCAGCTAGTTATGCAGTTTGAAGAATTAAATTTTTGAGAATGAATAAGGGTGAGTTTGTGTGAGGAAGAGAAATAGAAGAAAGGGTGTGGTTTGAAATTATGAAAGGTAGACCTACCCAACTGAAACAATCACCCTTTTATTGCACTTCTTCAATGTGTATCTGCCACCATACACTTCGCCATTAATACTTCTCAACTCTAATTTTTAGACTTTTAGTTTCTCTTCATTTTTTTATTATTTGTGTGTATATACACACTACCATCCTCTTAATATATATGTCCTATTTTAAAATAAAAAAGTACTTTTTTTTATAGTCTCCAAATGATAACATGAATGTTAAGTAACTAGCAAATGATCATATCATATAGTAAAGTCATATAAAAGCAATTACATAAATATGTTCAACTTAGATTTTTCGCATAATTCAAAATAGGTAGAAGTGTTGATAAAAAAGATATGATAAAGTACGGTCCATATTAGGGTTGAAACCGGCATCTTGTGTCGCTCTCTCTAGCTTTGCTTTCCTTCACAGTCTCTCCATCCTTTTGCTTAACCTTTTTCTTAAACTCTGACGAATTAAATGGCACCCAGTTGGTAGAAGCCTACGCCTTTAACCTTTTGAGTTTTCCACGTGGGGCTGACATACTTTTCAATTTCATTTCAGTGCCTATTTTTTTATGAATGAATGATATTTGAATATTTAAAATCAATAGCTTAAAAGGTGTTTTCTATTTTTATTTTAACTTATATGAGTGTATTTTTTTAAAATTTGTAAAAGTATATATATATATATATATATATATATATATATATATATATATATATATATATATATATATATATATATATATATATATATATATATATATATATATATATATATATATATATATATATATATATATATATATATATATATAAAGGTCAAATTCATAATTTTGTATGATCAAATTGACCGATATGTTTATATTTATAAGAAGTTCTACACCGCAACCTGACTATGTTCATTTTAATAATTGAAATTCATCTAACAATTTCCTGCAGAGAGTATTATATTTATCGGGGTAGTTTTAGTAATATAACTATGATTCTAAGTCACACCAAGGTATAATTCATTACACATTTGTAAGTTCTTCTTCTATAATTTTACTGACTTGAGCATTGGCGTATCAACCTTGCAAATTCACTTTTTCTTTGTTCGTCGTAGACCTCCATCACTATGTCAGAGACCATTCACATTAGAATTTACCAATCTAATATCGATTTTTTGTTTCACATCATAATAGTAGCACCATAAGTGGAAACCATTTCTTGATTCTCACAAAATACCACGCCAAACTGCTGAGTTTGGACTCCCTTTCTATGTGAAGAAATGCCCAAATATGATTAACCTATTTGTCTCACTTATTTAAGTGGAGAAGATCAATTTAGGGTTGAGAGAGATTGAGAGAGATAGAGAGAAAATAAGGATTCAAAAGAGAGAAAAAATGAGAGAAACTCATTCCCGTTTTTCTGCAACCAGTCTCACTAAATCGACGATCCTCGATTTGTTAACCGTCAGTGTCGCGGCTGGAAAATTGACAGAATTGTCACCATCCTTTTTTCGTTTCTAAGGAATAGGGAAATAGTGAGACAATCTAATATATACAGGTGGGATGTTATGTTTGGGAGTCAATTAAGTAAGGGAAGGTGCTAAACACCCCTTACCTCCATTGTATTCAATGCGATCCTCATTAATTCTAGGGTTAGTGTGTGTTTCTAAGGATGTTTGCTTAATTATCAATTAATTGTTAATTATTTGCTATATTTATAGAGATTTTTTTTTATTAAAACAGGCGGGAGACCAGAGAAGATTTTTCATTGTCGTACTCGCTAGAGTTTACAACCTTATGTCTACGTATCTTCACATTAGGCGAGGGATTAGAGTACTATAATTATTGTATAAAAAAATTGTTTGTTGATTGTTTTTATCCCTTGAAAATTCTCACGCATCGGGGGTAGAGAAGTGATTGATTTTAAGAAAATGCCTCAATACGCTAGGATAAAGGACTTACCATTTGAGGTGTGTTGAATTAATTTTATCCCTTAATCATTTTACAAAAATAGAATATTTAATTTATTTAAGAAAATAAATTAGTGATTATACTTGAATATTAGACATAACCCTTATCCCTGATTTTATCCCTTAAAAACCCTAGAATTTTATCCGTTGTTTTATCCCATACTCTTATCCCATTGATTATCATCTCATTTGATTGCAAAAATATAATTTAATTTGATTAGGAAAATAAATCAAATGAGATGCAATATGATGTATCCATTAATCCAATTTTATCCCTAATTTTCATCCCTTAAGACCTTAGAAATTATCCTTAATTTTATCTCATGTTTCTTGATTTAATTAATCATAATTTTAATAATATAAATCCCTAATTTTGTTAAATGTGAATATTATAATTGATTAATCAAATTAATCCCAATTTAATTAATCAATCCACCAATAAATAGATTCAACTAAAAAATAAATTAAATCGCGGATAATTAAAATTTAAAAGACCCTAATTACTGGTTTAAATAAATTAATCATAATATTTATAAATTAATAATCAAAATTAATAATTAAATAAAGTTAATTAACTAGAAAAATAAATCAGAAAAAAACTAAGGGGTGTATGTTGAAATAAGTTAGCAATGGGTTTGAAAATGAGGGGTGTGATTAGTAAGGGTTGGAAAACCCATTGCTTTCTGAAGCCCACAGGCCAGGGGGTCCATGTGGAGGGAGTCAATGGTTGACTCTCTCTGTATCTCTTGATCAAGATCGAAAGGACAACGTTGGGTTGAATCCAGGCCCTTGATACCGTTGACTCAGTCAAAGTATATGGAAGAGAAGACCATGATTAAGAGTCAACGCGGGAACATGGTAAGCAAACACGCACCACAGAGGTCAAAGTCCTCTAATCGCGTGGCTATCAGAGGGCCACACATCCTCAATCAAGCCACTGATGGAGGGAGCATTTAATTCGTCTTCCTTTAGACCCCTCCTCATTTCTCTATTTTCACTCTTTCTCTTTACCCTTCCCCTTCTCTCTACTCTCCGTGTCTATCTCTTCTTATCCAAACCCTTCTCCGGCCACCCTTTTCTACCTTCCACCACCCTTCCCCAAATTCTTGTTGAACTTCAATCGAAATCTTCATATCTTCAACCCAACTTTTCCAGATCTCCCTCAACCTTCATATTTGGGTTCCCTAGATGAACCCTAAGCAATCTTTAACCTAAAACCACTTCAACCCGAAGAACCCTAGTACATGTTCAATGAGAACCCTAACAATCCCCATGAACCTTAACCTTCCCAGATGAACCCTAGGTTCATATGATGAACCTTAATTCTGAAATTTCCAAGAAATAAAAAATATTCCTCAAATCAACCAAATCAAAACATCATATTTACAAAATCAAAATAAAAGATCCTAAACCCAACATTCAAACGAAACTGAACCTTACATTTTTCCAGCATATTACAACACAACAATTAATATATGCAGATAAAGGTAGGCGAATGAACAAGAAACTAACCCTTGGGTTATCCAATTGACCTAAGTGAAGCCGGACGGGGCTATCTAAACCAAACAAAGTCCAATAAAAAAACGCTAGTAAACTAAATATTTTTTTAAAAATATGAACTAATTAAAATTTAACTATAAACTAATTAAACTTTTAAAAGTTAAAAAATAAATAATTAAAAGGTTATGAACTAATTAACTTTTATGCAAATTGATCTTCTTCTTAACTTGTAACAAGAAAGCCCCATTAACTTATTAATCTAATTAGTTAACTAATTAACTTAACAACCTAAATTAGACTTAATTAGTAAGCTCTAATTAACCTCACTAATATTAATCCCTCAACTTGAACTTGAACTAATGACTTTACTAATATTAATCCAAGTCCAATTAGCCATAATACCATCTAAACACAAATTTAGCAACCTAATTAATCTTGAGCAAAAACTAAAAAAACAAATAACCCTCATTATCTAATAATACTAACTGGTTATTGTTAAATGTCCAAAATGGAGCCAAGGTTAGAAAAGTCAAAATGGTCCTCCTTTGACTTTTCAAGTCATCGGGGTTGACTAGATGACTTATATTGTTTAATAGATAAAAAGATGAGGTGGTCAAAATTCGGGATACGACAGTCAATTTGAGCTCAAATATGGAGGGCATGTTCATAACACATGTATCTAACTTTTGACCGTTTAGAATTTCCAAAAAAATGTTTGAGGTGAGAGTTATTTGCTTTCGCATTGAAGTTGCAGATTTGAGAAATTTTCAGTTTTTTGATTCTTATTTGTAAGCTAGTTTATTTTATGATTTGCTGTCGTTAGCACTAATTTGTGAACCATTTTAAGACTCTCTTGTACCCTTAATTAATTATAGTGGAGTTATTTCTTTGGTCTGGACGAATCATGGTTTTTACTCTCATATTGAGGGGTTTCCACATTAAAAATATCGGTGTTTTTTGTGCCTTTATTTGTTCGATTTGTCATCTTATATTTGTTGTTGATCCTCAAGGTTCCTACAAGTCTTAGGAATTTTATATTCTCTGCATATAAGTCTGTTGTTGTATCTTAATTTCCTATCAGAGTGGTATCAGAGCTCTTGGTTAAGGGTTATTTTACTTGTTTGAATGATGGAGTCAAATACAAAGATGAAGATGATATTGTTGGATGGTTCTAATTATAATTTATGAAAGGGCACGATGAAAAACTTACTATTTATGAAGAAATTGCAGTTATCAATTTTTAGTTCCGCAAAGTCGGATTTTGTGTTTGATGAAGAATGGGAGTTTGAACATCAACAGGTATGTGGTTTTATTCGACAATATGTAGAAGATAATGTTTATAATCATATTGCTAATGAGACACATTCAAAAAAATTGTGGGAGAAGATAGAGTCCTTGTATGCCTCTAAGTAAGGGAATAATAAATTGTTCTTATTAAATAGCTTCATAAGTTTGAAGTATAAGGGGGGGGGGACTTCTATTTCAGATCACTTGAGTGAATTTTGAGGCTCCTTGATCAAATGTCAAGAATGAGTATCAAATTTGATGATGAACTTTTGGGATTATTTATATTGCTATCTTTACTAGAGTCTTGGGAGACATTTCGGGTTTCTATCACAAGTTCTTCTCCTAGAGGTGTTGCTTCTTTGGAAACGACTAAGGGTGGTATTCTTAATAAGGAAATGAGAAGGAAAACATAGGGTTTTTAATCTTAATCCGATGTACTTGTCACGGAAGAATAAAGGAAAAGTCATAAAAAGTAACCGAAGGATGGTAGAAAGAATAACATAAGCAAGTCCAAGCCGCAATAGAAGAATCGAGAGTGTCATTATTGTCACAAAATATGACACATACAGAAGAACTGCTATCAGTGGAAAAGAGATAACAACGACAAGAAGGGTAAGTTTAACCAAAGAGACCATGAAGATCATGATGATGATCGTGTTACTACTGCTACTAGTGATGATCTTGTTATTCTTCGTGATCATGAGTATGTTAATCTTGTATCAGATGAGAACATGTAGATGATTGGCAATGGTGCTACATTGCATGCTACACCAAGAAAGGATTTCTTCACATCTTATACTTATGGTGATTTTGGAGTGTTAAAGATGGGTAATAATGGTGTATCTAAGGTAATTAAAGTTGGTGATGTTTGCTTGCAAACCAACATGGGAATGCAATTGTTGCTTATAGGTGTCAAACATGCTCCAGATGTTAGCTTTAATTTTATCTCTGTGCATATGCTAGATGATTATGGTTATGATAATCACTTTGGTTCTGGAAAGTGGAAACTCAACAAAGGTAACTTGATTGTGGCTATATGAGAAAGTTTTCTAAACTGTAGTGGACAAAAGATTTGGTTGCTAGGGACAGTGTGAATTCTATCGACATGGAAACATCTTTGTGGCACCGAAGACTTAGTCATATTAGTGAAAATGGGCTTACTATTTTGGCCAAAAAGAATGTTCTTTCTGGATTAAAAAATGCAGATTTAGAGAAGTCTTATCATTGCATGGATGGTAATCAGACTAGAGTATCTTTCAAGAGAAATCCTCCCTCAAGGAAGTCAAGGTTGCTTCAATTGGTACATTCTGATGTTTGTGGTTCATTAAAGGTAAAATCCTTTAGTGGTGCACTTTATTTTTTTTACCTTTATTGATGATTGCTTCGGGAAACTATGAGTTTATGCCTTGAATACAAAAGACCAAGTGTTGGAAAAGTTCAAAGAATTCCATGCTTTGGTTGAGAGGCGGACATGGGAGAAGCTAAAATGTGTTCGTTTAGAAAATAATGGAGAGTATTGTGGACCATTTGATTCCTATTGCAAGCAACATGGTATTGCACATGAAAAGACTCCTCCTAAAACTCCTCAATTGAATGGTTTAGAGGAGAGGATGAATCAAAAACTAATTGAGAGAGTAAGGTGTATGCTCTCTACAGGTAAGTTTCCTAATCATTATTTGGGCGAGGCACTTCAGACGATGGTGCATGTTCTTAATCTCACTCCTACTATTGCTTTGAATAGTGATGTTCCAGATAAAATTTGGTTTGGAAAGAATGTCAAGTATGATCATTTGAGAGTCTTTGGTTGTAAGGCTTTTGTGCATATTCTAAAGTATGAAAGATACAAATTGGATGAAAAGTCAAAATAATGTATCTTCATCTGCTATGGGCAAGATGAGTTTGGTTACATGTTGTATGATCCTGTAGGGAAGAAGCTTATTCGAAGTCGCGATGTGGTGTTTATGGAAGACCAAACTATTGAAAACATTGATAAGGTAGAGAAGGCTACACCCAAGAAAGATATAATTTTGTCTAATGTTAATCCAGTTCAGTTACCTAGTCATAATTTAGACGCTATTAGTGGTGATGATCATAATGGTGATCCATATGATTGATGATATATGTTGATGCTATGATTATCATAGGGAAAAGTATTTCTAACATTAATAGGTTAAAAAAGAAATTAGGAGAGTCATTTGCAATGAAAGACATGGGAGCAGCTAAACATATTCTTAGCATTAGAATCATGCATGATAGAAAAGAGAAGAAACCTTGGATGCCACAAGAACATTATATCAAAAGAGTGCTACAAAGATTCAAAATGGAAAGTTCTAAGGCGGTAAGCACTCCTCTTGCTACTCATTTCAAGTTGAGTTCTAATAAAAGTCATTCAAGTGAAGATGAAGTGTTTGATATGAAACATGTTCCTTATGCGTATGTTGTTGGTAGTTTGATGTATGCAATGGTGTGTACAAGACCAGATATAACACATGTTGTTGGTACAGTCAATAGATATTTATCAAATTCAGGCATTGAGCATTAGAATGTCGTTAAATGGATTTTAAGGTATCTTTGCGGTATTACTTCTGCGAGGCTTTGTTTTGGAGGAGATAATACTACTCTAATGGGGTACTAGGACTCTGATATGGCTGGAGACATTGATTCCAGAAAGTCCACTCTGGGCTACATGATTAAATTTCCAGGGGAGTTGTGGCTTGGTAGTCCAGATTGCAAAAGTGTGTAGCATTGTCTACTATATAGGCCGAGTCCATTGTAATTATCGAAGCATGAAAAGAGTTATTATGGTTGAAGAAATTTTTGCAGGAGCTTGGTTTTGTTAAAGACAAATCTACGTTATTTGTTTATAGTCAAACTGCTATTCATCTTGGTAAGAATCTGACTTTTCATAATAGGTCCAAACACTTTGATGTGAGATATCATTGGATACATGGTGTTTTGGATGCTAAGTTGTTGGAGTTAGCTAAATTTCATACAGGCGATAATGGTTATGATATGATGACTAAAGCATTACCAAGAGGGGAATTTGAAGCTTGTTGTGATATTGTTGGTTTTGCGATTTCCTCCACATAGTTGTAAGGGGGAGATTTGTTGGGTTTAGGCTCCCTTCTTATATGGAGAAAGACCCGAATATGATTAGCCCATTTGTATAACTTATTTAAGTGGAAATAATCAATTTAGGGTTGAGAGAGATTGAGAGAGATAGATAGAAATAAGGATTCAAAAGAAAGAAAAGATGAGAGAAACTCATTCCCGTTTTTATGCAACCAATACCACTAAATTGCTGATCCCTGATTCGTTAACCGTTGGATCGAGCTCAAATTTAGAACGAATGTTCGTAACACATGTATTTAACTTTTGATCGTTAAGAATTTCAAAACAACATATGAGGTGAGAGTTATCTGCTTCGCATACAGATTTGGGAAATGTTTCAGATTTTTGATTCTTATTTGTAAGCTAGTTTGCTTTGTGATTTGCGGTTGTTAGCACTAGTTTGTGAATCACTTTAAGAATTCTGTGTACCCTTAATTGATTATAGTGGAGTTATTTCTTTGGTCTGGACGACTCATAGTTTTTAGTCTCATATTTAGGGGTTTTCCACGCTAAAAATATCGGTGTTCTTTTGTGCCTTTATTTGTTCAATTTGTCGTCTTATATTTGTTGTTTATCCTCAAGGTTCCTACAAGTCTGGGGAATTTTATATCCGGTGCGTATTGGTCTGTTATTGTGTCTTAATTTCCCATCATGTCACACCAAGATATAATTCATTACACATTTGTAAGTTTTTCTTTTATAACTTTACTGACTTGAGCATTGAAGTGTCAACCTTGCAGACACACCCCTTGTTTGTTTATCGTAGACCTTCACCACTGTGTCAGAGACCATTCACATTAGACTTCACCAATCTAATATTGATTTTTTGTTTCATATCATAATAGTGGCTCCATCAGTGGAAAACGTTTCTTGATTCTCACAAAATACCACGTCAAACTTTTATGATTTTCTCCGTTGTGTTTCCAGAACCGTTTCTAATAATTGATATTCTCATCGTTAACTTCTATTATTGTCAAAGCTTCCAAAGCGACTCGACTTGTAACTCATTGCAACAGTGAACATACACCTGACACCATCACATTGTTCCTCACCCTCGTATCTAAGGAGTCACTTTCCCTCTCTTTGGAAAATGGTCTACTTCTGGTCATTTCCTTATTTGTTGCCTCTCTCAAGACCATGATCTCTCAATTGGTTGGATATGTAATTTTTCAGGTTTGTCATCATTCCATTCGTTTCAAAAGAAACTACAAGGACAAACGTCAAAGTAACCTCTGCTCCCGCGTCAATTGCAATTGTAGGAACCAAAAATTTCTTAAAACCTACGACAACTCCAAGAAACACTCAAAATGTAAGGCCCAAACAAACTCATAATCAACATCTATATTCTGGTGCACCGGCAAAATACACATCTTCTCCGTATAGAAGAAAACAAACAAAAAGTTCTATTATAAGTTGATACTCAACTAGAAGTACTGCAACGCGGTAAGCTCAGGGCCACACCTAAGGCCATTCCTGGTGACACCACATTACAACAAAGAGAGCTCCTAAATCACCGGAGTGTTGCCACCATCAGGGTTATAACTCTTACTCTCATGACTCACACGGTGATGATACCCGCACTCCTCTTGAATATTATCGTCCTAGAAGATTCCTTTTGCACCACTCTCAAAGGAGAAATGGGCTAGGGACCACCCACCATGATCCCTTTCATCACTGGAAAAATCCATTTACCAAGCACATTGTTGACTGCATAATTTCTAAATCCCTCGAGAAACCACCAAAGTTAGACAATTACGACAAAATTGAGGATCCAAATGAACATGTAGAGCATGTAGACATTATGCTCAACTATCACCATGCTAGAAGCATTGAGAAATTCTAGTTATTTGTATTAACTCTCAAACGGGTTGTCATGATATGGTTCAAAAGGTCAATTACATATTATCTAACACCTTCTCTCAAACTCACAATACATTAGCCTAAAGCATTAACAATTTGATGTATAACAACATACTCAGTAATAAACAATATAAATTTAAGAGTTTAACACTCTCCTTCAAATTAAAGTTTTCTAAAATTTAACCTTGTTAAAAAATAACCCTAAAAATAAGAGAACAACTTAAATAAACTAATATCATAACCTAGCGGTTTAACATCATGATTTTTGAATATAACCAATAATTAAAAATCAAGATAAATACATTCCCAAATTTTGTGAACTTAACATCGAAAGCAACAATTATTTCAAGAAGGATCAAACCAAGCTTTAATACCATGTTAACAATGGAGATGACAAAGTAAGAAAAGAGGAAGATACTAGGGTTTAAATAATTTGAATAACATTCACTGTGAAAATAAGGGATACAAAGAGAATATATTGTAAAACATAAATAGACTAAACTATCATATACTCAATTATAACAAAAGGTTCATTACATATTGTTCTTGCTAAACACTATTTGGAGAAACTTCCCTGAAGCTAGTCAGGTGAAGCCATAATCGCCCTATTTTTTAAGAGGTATTTATTGTCAACTTCCTCTTTGGGAAGTATCCTTTTTATACTCGTCCCCTCATCAATGACCCTTAAAGGTAGGCCTCTTCATATCCTATGTTAAAGTAATCTATGATAACGCCCACCGTCTTCCTTGAGTAACGCCTATTTCTTAATTTCTGTAAATCTCATGCAATCATGGAGATGTTTTATAACCATCCTCTACGACTGTTCATGTTGCTTCCTGTCACCCTTCTAGGGATCAGGTCTGACTTGTTCACCTACCAAAGCCCTCACGTGACCGTATCCGACTTGCTTACATCTCATAATAATATCTCCTTGATTGGGGTCTCACCTGCTTAGGGTTTATGCCATCCAACGTGTTACCCTTTTGTGCTCGACTTACATAAGCTCGATCTTTTGAAATTCCGGGATGTATATAAGCCCCTCAATCATGAGGTCCAATAGGATTGAAGTGTTCGGACAAGAAAATCTTGGAATTCCTTCTGCCCTGATCCGATCACCTATTTCGGCGAGTGACTGTGTGTTAGCAATTTTAATGATGACAAATTTTTATCTTTCCTTGTCATGATGGTTTTTTTTTATGGTAAACTTGTCATCATTGTTTTTGTTAATATAACTTCTTGACCGTTGAAAACATATTACAATAAAAGAAATTATTTCTTCATCTGTTTATTCGCCCAAGCAATTGACCTTTCTTTCAAGCGTTGCTGACGAGTTTCATTTTAGCTTCCACAATCAATCATTCTCCCTGCAAGCTAAATCCCCAGGTATTTTTTTCCCTTTATCTCTCTTTTTATTCTTTCTTATGGTTATAATACATAATTGTGATGACTAGAGAGAGTTCTCGACTTCCTTTTTTAAGTGATGACAATCTTCAGTATGATGGCCTTTCATATGATGGTCTTTCATATGATGGTAGGCACATCACGCTCCTTCATCCTTTCCTAGCACAACATTGACCCTCTTGGGATGAATAGATTTGAGTATCAACTTGAGATGATACACTTGCCTTAAAATGTTTGCATGCTTTGCATTGAGAGAGGTGAAATTCTCAGAGAAGTTGTTAACCTTTCCATTGACCCGTGCTTGTGGTGCTCTCTCCTGAGCCCGGATCTTTCGTGTCTAGATTTCATTTTTTCTTTAGCATCCCGATATATTTCTCCATGTTACTCTCCCCCCTTTTACATAATGTTCCTCTATGCTCATGACCTAATCCATGCTAGTGGCCAGCTTATGCGCCAATGAATCATTAAAGTGACCGACCTTTAGACCGTTTTGGAAAGCTCCTACGAACATCTCCTGATTTGGATGAGAGAATTTTATGGTTTCTTCATTGAATTGCGCCATATATTCTTGGAGGGACTCTGATGGCCCCAGGAGAATATTGAATAAACGGGTGGTAGTCACCTTTCTATGCTTGCTGGCAGAGAAATATTGTACCATTTTTTAGTCAAGTCCTGGTAGCTGATAACTAATAGTCTAGGCAGACTCTTGTACCAACACAATGCTACATCTTTGAACGTTCCTGCCATGAGTTTGAATTTTGTGGAGTCGAAAGCCTTGACTATTGACATTGGATTGTTGATTGATATTATGTGTTTATAAGGATCACTTTTTTCATCGAAGGATAGAAAAGGTGGTGGCTTAAAATTTTCTGGGACATGGTCACCCCAAATCGCTTCTGATAGAGGTTGAGTATCAAATAGTTCTTCCTTATCTTCCCCTTCCTTAGTGCTTTGTGATTTCTAAAGACTACCAACAACATCACTATAGTTTTCTCCTGGGAGATAGTGAGAATCTAGCTCTTCCTGAAGAAGGTATTCCCGACAAGTGTTAACGCCAAACATCGCACCCACTAAAGTTCTCAAAACCTCAAGGAGGTACCGAGAAACCAAAATCACCTTTTCAAGAGAAGACGAAGTTGGATTTTTTCATCGTAATAATGATCCATTAGTCATCACAATTTAGTATACCAATTGGGATGTGAAACGAGTGTTGATCTGCCCTAGAAGCTCAGTAGATATTTTGTTCTAGAGTGTCTTCCAGTGGCTCTAGCTTGATCCCAATAGAATCAGATCCTTTCAAGGATCCTTGATTAGCCTTTCAAGCGAGCACGTAAAGGTCAAGGGCGACATCACACTCAAAATAATATTAGAATGAAGGGCGCACACGGTAACCATCAAAGTGATGTATCTTGTGGTAGACACCACATCATCTTACAACAACATCCTAGGAAGGCCCAATCTCAACCTGTTGGTGTCGGTCTTGTCCATCCTTCATTTAATCCTCAAATACCCATTACTTGATATGCACGTGGGTAGGATTAAAGGGGATCAAGCAATCGCCAAAGAATATTACTAGAGTATTCCCTCCATATTCATCCTGGGTATTATCCTGTGGCCAAAAATAGATGAAGGTGATATAGCAATATGTGAACCTAAGTTTGGGGCACATAGTGAAAATATTACCCCAACAAAATATTGAAAAGAGGTCCAGATTAGGCATTTGCATCACCAAGTCACCATGTTAGGTACCTTTTTGTCTGAGTCTAAAGAAGAGGATTTGATCTCCCTATTTAGGAAGAACACAACTAGTTAGTTTGGGTGCCCTCAAATATGCCTAACATAGATACCATATTGGTATATCATCGCCACGCCAAAGACCCCTCAATTAAGGCAATATCTCAAAGGAAGTGTAAGGTTGGCAAGGAGAAGAAACCAACCATTGATGAAGAATTCATAATCTAACAAGAGATGGTTTTATAACAGATGTCAAATACACTTCGTGGTTTGCTAATGTGGTCTTTGTGAGAAAGGAATCAAACAAGTGATGTATATGCATTGATTTCACTGACTTCAATGTTGCATGCTCCGAAGATTTGTATCATCTCCCTAACATAGATCACCTGGTTGATGGATCTTCAGGTTACAAAACATTTAGTTTCATGGATGCTTACTCTGGGTACAACCAAATTAAGATGGATATGTTGAACAAGTTACTTCAAGCATAATAGTGGGTGAATTGTGGTATTTAAAACTCGTGATTACTTTTGAATTTTTCTTGATTAAACTTAAAATTGTGTTAATAGTTTCTTAAGAGTAAATAGTAGTCGAAGTTAAAATGATAAATAGCAAAAATTAAAAGGATATGGTTAGAAAAAATGCACAAGAGATTTATACAAGTTTGGCCGAACATTAGCCTAGTCTTGTTCGCAAGAGATCTTCTTGAGAGTTTGACTATAAACTATGAGTTTTCAAAGGTTATAACCACAAACCTTTATTTATGAAGATTTGTCTCATTGAGCATCATCCTTACAAGCTCTTCTAGAGACCTATTTTTTTCTCTCTACTACCCCATTTTGTTCGGGAGTTCATGGAGCGGAAAAGGTGTGCCGAATACCATTCTCTTTTCAGAATTTTTCGAATTCCTCATTTTGGAATTCTCCACCGTGCACTTCTGATGGATGTAATGCTTACACCTTTTTTGTTTTGGATAACTTTGGCTAGTATTCGAAAGGTAATACGTGTGTCTCTTTTCTAAGATAAGAATAATGTCCAAGTATAAGAAGAGTAGTCATTCACAATCACAAGAGCATAGACCTTTCCACCTAGACTTCCGGTTCTAGATGGGCCAAAAATGTCCATGTGAAGTAGTTGCAAGGGCTGCTAAGTAGAAACTATACTTTTTAGATTTAAAAGAGGCCATTGTTTCTATTGGTGTAAGCCCTAGAGGCCAATACTTTTGGTACTTGTATCGAATAATAAAAGGCTTTTTCTTTATTACGTTTGTTTAATAAAGTCCCTAGAATAGCTAGTCCGTTTAATGTATTAAGTGTGACTTAATCATGAGAACACATTAAACATAAGGACACCATTCTTAAAGTATCCGTAGTCGAGCTTTAGTGTGAAGTGGGATAACATTAAACCATTAAGACTATTATGTTTGTAGACTGATGATCACATCTCATGGATCATGGATAAAGAGTTATCAAGTCTTAAACATAGGTATGAATATTAGGAGTAATATTTATACCGGATTGACCCGCTATGAGAATACTATATAGAAAGTTATGCAAAGTGTCATAAGTTATTCTCATGGTGATAATGGTGTATACCACTCTTCGACCTGAAACCACTATGGACCCTAGATGTAGAGTCGAGTGCTTTATTGCTGATCCAACGTTGTCTGTAACTGGATAACCATAAAGACAGTTGATGGGTACTCCATGAAGCATGCTGAGGGACATGAGTGACCTAGATGGAATTTGCCCATCCTGCATAACAGGATAAATGTCTATGGGCCCAATATTGAACTGGACAAGGATGACACGGTCTATGCCTTGTGTTCAATATAGACATAAGGGCAAAAGGGTAATTATACACATAAGTATTATCACAGAAGGTTTTGTCAGATCACATGACATTTTCGTGTCTTGGGTAGCAGTGATGTGTTGCTAGATACCGCTCACTGTTTATTATGTTAAATGTGTGATTTAATATAATTGCCAACGTCACGAAAACCTATAGGGTCACACACAAAGGACAGATTGATGAGAGATGGAGTTACTAAGGAATACCGTAAGGTACGGTGCCCTTAAGTGAATTATAGAACATCGTAAGGTACGGTGTACTTGAGTAGAATACGAAATATGGTAAGGTACCATGGGCTTAAGTGATTTTGGGCATATTATAAGATATGGGCCAAAATACACTTAAGTGGGATTTTTAGATTGAAGCCCACACAAGTGGTTCTATAAATAGAACCCTTGTGCAAAAGCATTCATAGCGGTTGCATTATTTTCGTTTTCTCACTCTCTCTCTCTCTCACTCAAAGCCTTCATTCGTACCAGCTAGCACTGAGATTGAAGGAATCCGTTTGTGTGGACTGAGTAGAGACGTTGTCATCGTTCAACGTTCGTGATCGCTCCGTGGATCTGCATCAAAGGTTTTGATCGTCACAAGAGATCTGCACTAAAGGTTTCAATCGTCACAAGAGGTAAATATTCTATCACTGATCATGACCATTCGTAAGGATCTCTAAAGGAGAAAATTTTAATTTCCGCTGCGTTTTGGACCGCAATTCTCTTTCAGTGGTATCAGAGCCACTTACGAAACCATGAATCGGATAGCTGTTTAATTTCTGTATTAATATGATTAAAAGACAGAATGAATCAATTAATTAAACGGGTAATTAAATTTGGCATCATGAGTGTACGAGTTGGATGATTGATGTTTACTATGCTTCGGAACCGACATTAGTATGGTGAAGCAGCGATACATCGATCGTCCATATGTTACGCAATTGAGACCGATCAACTTATATATGATATAAGTAATCCTAATGCAAAGTATGGTATATATGATATACTGTTTCCGTTTCATTCATTCAAACACTAAATGGTTGTTTTCCTTTGAGCGATCAATGGTCATTTGCTTCGGAATCCGACATTAGTATGGTGAAGCAATGACCTGTTGATCAATCATACTGAATCAACAATCGAGGTGTGTTTGACGGTCTGAAATTGGTGCATTAGGGTTGATGACAGCGCAAGGGTTGTGCCGTCAAGGAGATGTGAATTTAGGGCTTTTTGGAAGAGGTCTGTAGACTGTTTCAAAGTTTTGTTATTCTGGCCGCGTGAAGCTCGTGACGAGCGTAACAAGCTGGATGCGTGACGGTCGTAACAAGCCCGTGACGGTCGTAACAAGCCTGTGACGGTCGTCACACTCACAGATCCAAAATTTCCTGTGACGGTCGTCACACGCCTGTGACGGTCGTCACACTCACAGAGTCAAAATTTTGGGGTTTCTGTTTTGTGACTACGCAAGGGTTGTGTTGATGCAAAACAATGTCCATTTCAAATGAATTGTTCATTAAAATTTTGGACAGGGGCGCTGCCCCCTTGACCCCCGTCCGCGGAACCCCCCGCTAACTCTGTGTAGTGTGATCGGTCGCCGAAATTTAATTTGGTTTTAATTAATTAAAGGAATTAAAAATTAATAATAATAATGTGTTTGTTATTATTGCCTTGTTGTGATCAGTTATGGCTTTAGTCTTCCTTCATTTTGTTTTGAGTTTTTAAATACGACCTGCGTGTCGTGCCTCTCCTTTTGATCTCTTAATGTAACTTCTTTTCTCATCTCAAACCCTCGTATGTAAAACGAGTTTCTTCTGGAATGTAATGTTATGAAGAAAGAGAAGAAGACAATGTTATGAAGAAAGAGAAGAAGACAATGTTATGAAGAAAGAGAAGATTTCAATATCAAAGGAGGACAACCTTGAAGATCTTGCTTGGAGAAGCTTAGATCGTTATTAGGTTAGCTTAGGTTCTCTCATTGGCTTGGGAGAACAATTGCGCTAGGGGCCATAACTGTTTCATTGTGTATGTATGTTGATGCATGTGTATGTATGTTGATGCATGTGAATATATGTTGATGCATGTGAGAGACGATTTATATGATAAATAAGTCGGTGAGATCAGGACAATTGCAATTCCCTCAAACTAAATATTAAGTTTATGCTTTCCAAGTTTGAGCACTCATCAAGACTAGTATCGGATAATGTAGGTTTCGCCTACGCGAGGTGCATGTTCTATATTAGTAAGGTGTGATGGGATAAGTGTAATATCCAAGTGCTAAAACAATGGGTCAAACTTAACTAAACAAATTATGAGAATATTATATATGTTTGCTTTCCAAGTTTTAGCACTCATCAAGACTGGTATCGAATAATGTAGGTTTCGCCTACGCGAGGTGCATGTTTTGTATTAGTTAAGGTGCGATGGGATAATTGTAATATCCAACTGCTAAAACGATGAGTCAAACTTAATTATAATTTTCTTGTATATGTTTAGAAGCAAGAGTTGGGAATGATCCATATGATGGATTGGAATAAGGAGTTATCCATCCAACTGAAATTTTCGAGAGTTGTATGAAATACAATTGGAAGGAGTTCCTACCTAAATAACCTAGTTTTGTGTAATCCGCCTACGCGGACTTAGAACGAAGTGAAATATGGATCTCGACCCACTAGAAAATCTTCCAACGGGATTTTCATAATCAAATGATGAGGGTCATTTGTTTTGAGTAAAATAGTGGGAGCATATTTGATTAAAGGCCTAATTAAATATGTCAATGATACTTATATTTTCTTAATCCTTATGTAGATAACCATGACAGCAAACACCTCTAACAACATCTTGCGATCAATCCTTGACAAGGAAAAAATTGTCTGGGACAAATTTTCTGGATTGACACCGAAACCTGAGGATTGTCCTCAAACATGATAAAAAGCTATATATCTTGGAGACACCTGTTCCTGAAGAGGAACCTCCTAGTTCTGCACCTAAGGTAGAAAGAGATGCTTATAAGAAGCATGTCGATGATGCCAATGAAACTGCTTGTCTCATGCTGGCTACCATGAACTCAAAATTGCAAAAGCAACATGAGAACATGTCAGCCTTCGATATGATCGAACACTTGAAGATGCTCTATCAAGAGCAAGCAAGGCATGAGAGGTTTGAAGTTTCAAAAGCCCTTTTTCAAAGCAAGTTAGCTGAGGGAGCCCCTGTAGGTCCCCATGTACTCAAGATGATTGGGTATGTGGAAAACCATGAGAGATTGGGTTTTCCCCTCGAAAAGGAACTTGCGACTGATTTGATCTTGCAATCGTTGCCAGATAGTTTCAGTCAATTTGTCCTAAATTTCAATATGATTGATATGGAAAAATCTCTTCCTGAACTGCTCGCCATGTTAAGAATTGCCGAGCAGAATCTAAAGTCAAAAGGGAAGTCCATTCTGATGATCGGAAATGGAAAGAGACAGAACAAAAGGCCCACTAAGCAGGGTGATAAAGGGAAAGGCAAGGAAGTTGCCAAACCCAAACCCACCGTTGCTGCTTTAAAGCCTAGTGGAGGCATAGCAAAAGAAGGCACCTGCTTCCATTGCGGTAATACCGGACACTGGAAGAGAAACTGCCCAAAGTACTTGGAAGATGACAAAATCTACATTCACAGGAAAAGGTGAAAGAGCTGATGATCTTTTGGGCCTAATACATACTGATGTATGTGGACCACTGAACATACCAGCCGGAGGATGTTTTCAGTACTTCATCACATTTACTGATGATTTCAGTAGATATGATTATGTGTATTTAATGAAACACAAATCAGAATCCTTTGAAAAGTTCAAGGAATTCAAGAATGAAGTACAAAACCAACTAGGTAAAAATATTAAAGCTCTTCGATTAGATCGAGGTGGTGAATATTTAAGCCTAGAGTTTGATGACCATCTGAAAGAGTGTGGGATCCTATCCCAACTCACTCCTCTTGGAACACCCCAATGGAATGGTGTGTCTGAGAGAAGAAATCGAACCCTGTTGGACATGGTCCGATCCATGATGAGTTACGCCGATCTTCCAAACTCCTTTTGGGGACATGCGCTATTGACAGCAGCTTACACACTTAACCGTGTTCCATCCAAAAAGGTTGAGAAGACACCATATGAGATATGGAGTGGTAAGAAACCACATATGTCTTACATAAAGATTTGGGGTTGCGAGGTTTATGTGAAACGACAAATTTCAACTAAGCTTGAGCCCAAATCTGACAAATGCTTATTGTTGGGGTATCCTAAAGAAACAAGAGGGTATTACTTCTACAATCCTTCTGAGGGCAAAGTGTTTGTCGCTCGAACTGGAGTTTTCCTAGAAAAGGATTTTATTTCCAAAGGAACAAGTGGGAGGAAAGTAGAGCTTGAAGAAATTCAAGAATCACAAAGCATCGACACGCCTATGGAGGAATTGGAGCAGGAAACACAAGCAGTTGCATAAGAGCAACCTGCTCAAGTAGAACAAGACCAACGTAGGTCAGGCAGGATACGTCACCTACCTGAGATATATGGATCAAGGTGATGTATTACTCATGGAACAAGATGAGCCTGTGACCTACTCATGGAATCTTCGTTTTGATGAAACAGTAAAACAATATGGATTCATCAAGAACAAAGATAAGCCTTGTGTCTACAAGAAGGTTAGTGGGAGCATGATCGTATTCCTGGTATTATATGTAGATGACATATTACTTATTGGAAACGATATCCCTACCCTGCAACAAGTAAAGTCTTGGATGGGGAAATGCTTTTCTACGAAGGACCTAGGTGAAACAGCCTATTAGGAATCAGGATCTATAGAGATAGATCATAAAATGCTTGGCCTAAGTCAGAGTACATAGACAAGGTGCTGAGACGCTTTAATATGAATGATTCCAATGGTTATGTGTTTTGCTGAAATGGTGGCGTTGTGAGCTTGAAAAGTTCAAAGCAAGATACAGTTGCTGATTCTACAACCGAGGCCGAGTGTATTGCTGCCTCAAGTGCAGCAAAGGAAGCTGTTTGGATCAAAAAGTTCATTAGTGAACTTGGCATAGTCCCTAGCATTGTGGATCCCATTGGTCTCTATTATGATAACAATGGTGCTATCGCACAAGCCAAGGAGCCTAGATCTCACCAACGATCCAAACTCATACTTTGGCGTTATCACCTCATTCGAGAGATAACAGATAAAGGAGATGTGAAAATATGCAGAGTACCTACACTTGACAATATCGTTGACCCACTGACAAAGCATCTTGCGCAGCAGAAGCATGATGGCCATACTAGATCTATGGGCATTAGGGGTATGCCTGATTGGCTCTAGTGCTAGTGGGAGACTGTTGGTGTAAGCCCTAGAGGCCAATACTTTTGGTACTTGTATCGAATAATAAAAGGCTTTTTCTTTATTACGTTTGTTTAATAAAGTCCCTAGAATAGCTAGTCCGTTTAATGTATTAAGTGTGACTTAATCATGAGAACACATTAAACATAAGGACACCATTCTTAAAGTATCCGTAGTCGAGCTTTAGTGTGAAGTGGGATAACATTAAAGCATTAAGACTATTATGTTTGTAGACTGATGATCACATCTCATGGATCATGGATAAAGAGTTATCAAGTCTTAAACATAGGTATGAATATTATGAGTAATATTTATACCGGATTGACCCGCTATGAGAATACTATATAGAAAGTTATGCAAAGTGTCATAAGTTATTCTCATGGTGATAATGGTGTATACCACTCTTCGACCTGAAACCACTATGGACCCTAGATGTAGAGTCGAGTGCTTTATTGCTGATCCAACGTTGTCTGTAACTGGATAACCATAAAGACAGTTGATGGGTACTCCACGAAGCATGCTGAGGGACATGAGTGACCTAGATGGAATTTTCCCATCCTGCATAACAGGATAAATGTCTATGGGCCCAATATTGAACTGGACAAGGATGACACGGTCTATGCCTTGTGTTCAATATAGACATAAGGGAAAAAGGGTAATTATACACATAAGTATTATCACAGAAGGTTTTGTCAGATCACATGACATTTTCGTGTCTTGGGTAGCAGTGATGTGTTGCTAGATACTGCTCACTGTTTATTATGTTAAATGCGTGATTTAATATAATTGCCAACGTCACGAAAACCTACAGGGTCACACACAAAGGACGGATTGATGAGAGATAGAGTTACTAAGGAATACCGTAAGGTACGGTGCCCTTAAGTGAATTATAGAACATCGTAAGGTACGGTGTACTTGAGTAGAATATGAAATATGGTAAGGTACCATGGGCTTAAGTGATTTTGGGCATATTATAAGATATGGGCCAAAATACACTTAAGTGGGCTTTTTAGATTGAAGCCCACACAAGTGGTTCTATAAATAGAACCCTTGTGCAAAAGCATTCATAGCGGTTGCATTATTTTCGTTTTCTCACTCTCTCTCTCTCTCTCTCTCTCTCTCACTCAAAGCCTTCATTCGTACCAGCTAGCACTGAGATTGAAGGAATCCGTTCGTGTGGACTGAGTAGAGACGTTGTCATCGTTCAACGTTCGTGATCGCTCCGTGGATCTGCATCAAAGGTTTTGATCGTCACAAGAGATCTGCACCAAAGGTTTCAATCGTCACAAGAGGTAAATATTCTATCACTGATCATGACCATTCGTAAGGATCTCTAAAGGAGAAAATTTTAATTTCCGCTGCGTTTTGGACCGCAATTCTCTTTCAGTGGTATCAGAGCCACTTACGAAACCATGAATCGGATAGCTGTTTAATTTCTGTATTAATATGATTAAAAGACAGAATGAATCAATTAATTAAACGGGTAATTAAATTTGGCATCATGAGTGTACGAGTTGGATGATTGATGTTGACTATGCTTCGGAACCGACATTAGTATGGTGAAGCAGCGATACATCGATCGTCCATATGTTACGCAATTGAGACCGATCAACTTATATATGATATAAGTAATCCTAATGCAAAGTATGGTATATATGATATACTGTTTCCGTTTCGTTCATTCAAACACTAAATGGTTGTTTTCCTTTGAGCGATCAATGGTCATTTGCTTCGGAATCCGACATTAGTATGGTGAAGCAATGACCTATTGATCAATCATACTGAATCAACAATCGAGGTGTGTTTGACGGTCTGAAATTGGTGCATTAGGGTTGATGACGGCGCAAGGGTTGTGCCGTCAAGGAGTTGTGAATTTGGGGCTTTCTGGAAGAGGTCTGTAGACTGTTTCAAAGTTTTGTTATTCTGGCCGCATGAAGCTCGTGACGAGTAACAAGCTGGATGCGTGACGGTCGTAACAAGCCCGTGACGGTCGTAACAAGCCTGTGACGGTCGTCACATGCTTTGTGACGGCCGTCACACTCACAGATCCAAAATTTCCTGTGACGGTCGTCACACGCCTGTGACGGTCGTCACACTCACAGAGTCAAAATTTTGGGGTTTCTGTTTTGTGACTACGCAAGGGTTGTGTTGATGCAAAACAATGTCCATTTCAAATGAATTGTTCATTAAAATTTTGGACAGGGGCGCTGCCCCTCCCACCCCGCAAGGGGCGCTGCCCCCTTGACCCCTGTCCGCGGAACCCCTGGCTAACTCTGCGTAGTGTGATCGGTCGCCGAAATTTAATTTGATTTTAATTAATTAAAGGAATTAAAAATTAATAATAATAATGTGTTTGTTATTATTGCCTTGTTGTGATCAATTATGGCCTTAGTCTTCCTTCATTTTGTTTTGGGTTTTTAAATACGACCTGCGTGTCGTGCCTCTCCTTTTGATCTCTTAATGTAACTTCTTTTCTCATCTCAAACCCTCGTATGTAAAACGAGTTTCTTCTGGAATGTAATGTTATGAAGAAAGAGAAGAAGACAATGTTATGAAGAAAGAGAAGATTTCAATATCAAAGGAGGACAACCTTAAAGATCTTGCTTGGAGAAGCTTAGATCGTTATTAGGTTAGCTTAGGTTCTCTCATTGGCTTGGGAGAACAATTGCGCTAGGGGCCATAACTGTTTCATTGTGTATGTATGTTGATGCATGTGTATGTATGTTGATGCATGTGAATATATGTTAATGCATGTGAGAGACGATTTATATGATAAATAAGCCGGTGAGATCAGGACAATTGCAATTCCCTCAAACTAAATATTAAGTTTATGCTTTCCAAGTTTTAGCACTCATCAAGACTAGTATCGGATAATGTAGGTTTCGCTTACGCGAGGTGCATGTTCTATATTAGTAAGGTGCGATGGGATAAGTGTAATATCCAAGTGCTAAAACAATGGGTCAAACTTAACTAAACAAATTATGAGAATATTATATATGTTTGCTTTCCAAGTTTTAGCATTAATCAAGACTGGTATCGAATAATGTAGGTTTCGCCTACGCGAGGTGCATGTTTTGTATTAGTTAAGGTGCGATGGGATAATTGTAATATCCAACTGCTAAAACGATGAGTCAAACTTAATTATAATTTTCTTGTATATGTTTAGAAGCAAGAGTTGGGAATGATCCATATGATGGATTGGAATAAGGAGTTATCCATCCAATTGAAATTTTCGAGAGTTGTATGAAATACAATTGGAAGGAGTTCCTACCTATATAACCTAGTTTTGTGTAATCCGCCTACGCGGACTTAGAACGAAGTGAAATATGGATCTCGACCCACTAGAAAATCTTCCAACGGGATTTTCCGAATCAAATGATGAGGGTCATTTGTTTTGAGTAAAATAGTGGGAGCATATTTGATTAAAGGCCTAATTAAATATGTCAATGATACTTATATTTTCTTAATCCTTATGTAGATAACCATGACAGCAAACACCTCTAACAACATCTTGCGATCAATCCTTGACAAGGAAAAAATTATCTGGGACAAATTTTCTGGATTAGCACCGAAACCTGAGGATTGTCCTCAAACATGATAAAAAGCTATATATCTTGGAGACACCTGTTCCTGAAGAGGAACCTCCTAGTTCTGCACCTAAGGTAGAAAGAGATGCTTATAAGAAGCATGTCGATGATGCCAATGAAACTGCTTGTCTCATGCTGGCTACCATGAACTCAAAATTGCAAAAGCAACATGAGAACATGTCAGCCTTCGATATGATCGAACACTTGAAGATGCTCTATCAAGAGCAAGCAAGGCATGAGAGGTTTGAAGTTTCAAAAGCCCTTTTTCAAAGCAAGTTAGCTGAGGGAGCCCCTGTAGGTCCCCATGTACTCAAGATGATTGGGTATGTGGAAAACCATGAGAGATTGGGTTTTCCCCTCGAAAAGGAACTTGCGACTGATTTGATCTTGCAATCGTTGCCAGATAGTTTCAGTCAATTTGTCCTAAATTTCAATATGATTGATATGGAAAAATCTCTTCCTGAACTGCTCGCCATGTTAAGAACTGCCGAGCAGAATCTGAAGTCAAAAGGGAAGTCCATTATGATGATCGGAAATGGAAAGAGACAGAACAAAAGGCCCACTAAGCAGGGTGATAAAGGGAAAGGCAAGGAAGTTGCCAAACCCAAACCCACCGTTGCTGCTTTAAAGCCTAGTGGAGGCATAGCAAAAGAAGGCACCTGCTTCCATTGCGGTAAGACCGGACACTGGAAGAGAAACTGCCCAAAGTACTTGGAAGATGACAAAATCTCCATTCACAGGAAAAGGTGAAAGAGTTGATGATCTTTTGGGCCTAATACATACTGATGTATGTGGACCACTGAACATACCAGCCGGAGGATGTTTTCAGTACTTCATCACATTTACTGATGATTTCAGTAGATATGATTATGTGTATTTAATGAAACACAAATCAGAATCCTTTGAAAAGTTCAAGGAATTCAAGAATGAAGTACAAAACCAACTAGGTAAAAATATTAAAGCTCTTCGATCAGATCGAGGTGGTGAATATTTAAGCCTAGAGTTTGATGACCATCTGAAAGAGTGTGGGATCCTATCCCAACTCACTCCTCCTGGAACACCCCAATGAAATGGTGTGTCTGAGAGAAGAAATCGGACCCTGTTGGACATGGTCCGATCCATGATGAGTTACGCCGATCTTCCAAACTCCTTTTGGGGACATGCGCTATTGACAGCAGCTTACACACTTAACCGTGTTCCATCCAAAAAGGTTGAGAAGACACCATATGAGATATGGAGTGGTAAGAAACCACATATGTCTTACATAAAGATTTGGGGTTGCGAGGTTTATGTGAAACGACAAATTTCAACTAAGCTTGAGCCCAAATCTGACAAATGCTTATTTGTGGGGTATCCTAAAGAAACAAGAGGGTATTACTTCTACAATCCTTCTGAGGGCAAAGTGTTTGTCGCTCGAACTGGAGTTTTCTTAGAAAAGGATTTTATTTCCAAAGGAACCAGTGGGAGGAAAGTAGAGCTTGAAGAAATTCAAGAATCACAAAGCATCGACACGCCTATGGAGGAATTGGAGCAGGAAACACAAGTAGTTGTGTAAGAGCAACCTGCTCAAGTAGAACAAGACCAACGTAGGTCAGGCAGGATACGTCACCTACCTGAGATATATGGATCAAGGTGATGTATTACTCATGGATCAAGATGAGCCTGTGACCTACTCATGGAATCTTCGTTTTGATGAAATAGTAAAACAATATGGATTCATCAAGAACAAAGATGAGCCTTGTGTCTACAAGAAGGTTAGTGGGAGCATGATCGTATTCCTGGTATTATATGTAGATGACATATTACTTATTGGAAACGATATCCCTACCCTGCAACAAGTAAAGTCTTGGATGGGGAAATGCTTTTCTACGAAGGACCTAGGTGAAACAGCCTATTAGGAATCATGATCTATAGAGATAGATCATAAAATGCTTGGCCTAAGTCAGAGTACATAGACAAGGTGCTGAGACGCTTTAATATGAATGATTCCAATGGTTATGTGTTTTGCTGAAATGGTGGCGTTGTGAGCTTGAAAAGTTCAAAGCAAGATACAATTGCTGATTCTACAACCGAGGCCGAGTGTATTGCTGCCTCAAGTGCAGCAAAGGAAGCTGTTTGGATCAAAAAGTTCATTAGTGAACTTGGCATAGTCCCTAGCATTGTGGATCCCATTGGTCTCTATTATGATAACAATGGTGCTATCGCACAAGCCAAGGAGCCTAGATCTCACCAACGATCCAAACACATACTTAGGCGTTATCACCTCATTCGAGAGATAACAGATAAAGGAGATGTGAAAATATGCAGAGTACCTACACTTGACAATATCGTTGACCCACTGACAAAGCATCTTGCGCAGCAGAAGCATGATGGCCATACTAGATCTATGGGCATTAGGGGTATGCCTGATTGGCTCTAGTGCTAGTGGGAGACTGTTGGTGTAAGCCCTAGAGGCCAATACTTTTGGTACTTGTATCGAATAATAAAAGGCTTTTTCTTTATTACGTTTGTTTAATTAAGTCCCTAGAATAGCTAGTCCGTTTAATGTATTAAGTGTGACTTAATCATGAGAACACATTAAACATAAGGACACCATTCTTAAAGTATCCGTAGTCGAGCTTTAGTGTGAAATGGGATAACATTAAAGCATTAAGACTATTATGTTTGTAGACTGATGATCACATCTCATGGATCATGGATAAAGAGTTATCAAGTCTTAAACATAGGTATGAATATTAGGAGTAATATTTATACCGGATTGACCCGCTATGAGAATACTATATAGAAAGTTATGCAAAGTGTCATAAGTTATTCTCATGGTGATAATGGTGTATACCACTCTTCGACCTGAAACCACTATGGACCCTAGATGTAGAGTCGAGTGCTTTATTGCTGATCCAATGTTGTCTGTAACTGGATAACCATAAAGACAGTTGAGGGACATGAGTGACCTAGATGGAATTTGCCCATCCTGCATAACAGGATAAATGTCTATGGGCCCAATACTGAACTGGACAAGGATGACACGGTCTATGCCTTGTGTTCAATATAGACATAAGGGCAAAAGGGTAATTATACACATAAGTATTATCACAGAAGGTTTTGTCAGATCACATGACATTTTCGTGTCTTGGGTAGCAGTGATGTGTTGCTAGATACCGCTCACTGTTTATTATGTTAAATGCGTGATTTAATATAATTGCCAACGTCACGAAAACCTACAGGGTCACACACAAAGGACGGATTGATGAGAGATAGAGTTACTAAGGAATACCGTAAGGTACGGTGCCCTTAAGTGAATTATAGAACATCGTAAGGTACGGTGTACTTGAGTAGAATACGAAATATGGTAAGGTACCATGGGCTTAAGTGATTTTGGGCATATTATAAGATATGGGCCAAAATACACTTAAGTGGGCTTTTTAGATTGAAGCCCACACAAGTGGTTCTATAAATAGAACCCTTGTGCAAAAGCATTCATAGCGGTTGCATTATTTTCGTTTTCTCACTCTCTCTCTCTCTCTCACTCAAAGCCTTCATTCGTACCAGCTAGCGCTGAGATTGAAGGAATCCGTTTGTGTGGACTGAGTAGAGACGTTGTCATCGTTCAACGTTCGTGATCACTCTGTGGATCTGCATCAAAGGTTTTGATCGTCACAAGAGATCTGCACCAAAGGTTTCAATCGTCACAAGAGGTAAATATTCTATCACTGATCATGACCATTCGTAAGGATCTCTAAAGGAGAAAATTTTAATTTCCGCTGCGTTTTGGACCGCAATTCTCCTTCAGTTTCCCCTTTTGACATGCATCACATAGTTTATTCTTTTCAAATGTATGTCTAGAAGACCGTCTACGAGATCCTTGCAGACCAACTTGTATAAGTGATCCATGTGTGTGAGTTATTCTCCTATTCCATATCCAAGATTCATCCTCATTACTCGGGATACATACATCACTTGAAGGAATATTATTTAAACTCATTGTATAGGTATTTCCACTTCTTGAGCTTGTAAATAGAGTTTCATTTGATTTACATTTTATGACCATGCAAACAGAGGAGTCAAAGGTTACATTATTACCTTTGTCACATAGTTGACGTCTGCTAAGTAAGTTATGCTTAAGCCCTTTTACCAAGAGAACATCCCCAATCGTTGGATTTGGGGACTTATCTATGGTGCCAAAACCTAGAATTTCCCTTTTTTTTTGTTCCAATAGGAGATAAAAAATCCTCATTTTTTATGAAATAAGGTGGATAGTAAGGATTTGTCACTTGTAATATGCTTTGAAGAACTATTATCAAGATATCATTTGTTGTTTGAGACAGTAAAGCATTCCTAAAGAAAACATTATCACCTTGGGTCCTTGGTTGTTAGTTTCATAAACATTTTTCTTCTTATTAGAGATATAAGCCTTTTTAGGGTTATACAAAAAAAATATTTGTGTTCACAATTTTTGTTATAAAAGGTTTCTACTGTTGTAAAAACTTTACTTTGTGTTCACAATGAAGGAATTTTAAAATTCTTTTTAAGGTTTTACAATGAGATGTTGTTTTTGCCTTATAGATATTTTCAAAGTTTCTAGTGCAATTCTTAGGTTCATAGCCTAAGACATCTTGGTTGTAGGAGGCTCTTTGATTTCCTAACAAAAAATTTAAGTTATCTCTTCCTTTTATGAAATTGACAAGTGTTTTTTGAAGTGCGCAAATTTAATTTTTTAAATTGTCACAGTTATCGCACTTGTTAGATTCATCATCTTCGTTTGAAGTGTAAGAGCTTTGAAATAAATCATTTCGTTTCTCTCTAAGGAGTTCTATCTCCTTTTCAAGGGTTTCATTTTTAAATTCAAGAGATGAGATAGTATCCTTAGATACATAATTGATTTTTTTCTAATTTGTTTGTTTCTTTTGTTAGTTTCTTACATATTCTAAACAGAACATGATAACAGAAGTGAGAGGTTACCTCATCGTCTTGATGATTTCCCATATGGAATATGTTGGTTTTTTGATCTTGTTTATTGTTCGAGGATTCCATATAATTGTTTTCCCATGCGACATATGCTTTCTTCTTTTTCTGAGACTTTCATAATTTTTGGTTGCTTTCTTGAATAGTGGACTATATGGTTTGATGTGCCCTTTATTTCCATAGCTGTAGCATGTTGGAATGAGTGATGTTTTTTTCTCATATTTTTATTGCTCTTCCTTTTGCTTTTTCTCGTTCTTCATAAATCTCTTGAAGTTCTTTAATATGAGAGTCATGTCACCATCATAATCGAATTCCTAAGCTTTAAGTGCTAGAATTTTGTTTTTATTTTCTCATTCTTCATCTATCGCAAGCCTTTTGAGTTCTATTTCGTGTTCCTACAATTTACCAAAGAGAGTATATGTGTCCATAGTCTATAAATTTTTAGATTCACAAATCATAGTAACTTTGGATTGCCAACTACGATTTAGGCATCTAAGAATTTTTACGAATAGTTCCTCATTTGAGAATTTCCCCCATAGATTCTCATATGGCTCATGATATGGGTGAGTCATGTTTTCATTTGAATTATGATTTCTTCAAGTTTCATTTTGAAGAGTTCATACTCATGGGTTATTGTGCCCAACATTTCCCTCTTTACCTCAATAGTTCCTTCATGGATAATTTGGAGGATGTCCCACATTTCTTTAGCAGTTTCGTAGTGAGAGACTCGCAAAAATTCATCAAGACCGAGAGTAGTAGTGATGATAATTTTTTCTTCTAAACTGTGTTGCACATTCTCTTTGTCATCTTTGGTCCAATTCTTTCAAGTTTGTCTGCTACAACAACATCAACATTGTATGTAGGAATAAATAGACCTTCTTTCACAACCTTCCAAATACCACGATTTGTCCCTTCTATGAAAATTTTCATTTTCTCTCTCCAAAAATTATACCATTCTCCATTAAAGGATGGAGGTTTGTTTATTGAATAGTGTGAATACTTTTTTTCTCTTGAGATGTTTAGTCCTTAGCAGGAGTTAGACTTTGATGCCACTTATTGGACAAGTGACTTCAAGCACAAAAGAGGGTGAACTTTGGTATTTATAATTCGTGATTACTTTTAAATTTTTATTGATTAAACTTAACATTGTGTTATTATTTTCTTAGGTGTAAATATTAGTGGAAATTAAATAGATATAATTAGAGATATTGCACCAAGGATGTATACAAGTTTGGCCGAATGTTAGCCTAGTCCTGTCCCGAAAAGATCTTCTTGAGAGTTTGACTATAAACTTTGAGCTTTTGAAGTTTATGCCCATGGACCTTTATACAATCTGACCTTAAGATTTTTATAGGCTTATCCCCAACCAAAGATAGATTTTACCATATACTATGCTAACAAACATTCTTAGAGATTTTCAAGATGATCTCAATAACCAAAAACATAACTTTTTTTTGAAAAAGCTCAATAAATCAAACATAGATTTTATGATTGGTTTATCTCATGAACCAAACTCAATCTTCTCAAGAGTATCCCACTCATAAGCAAAGTTTCACTCAAAAGCACTATGACAACTGTAAGAGAAAGAAATATTTTTAGAGAGAGAGAGGAAGATAGAAATTAGATAGATAAATTCCAAAGGAAATGTGAAGATTTGGAAAGTGATGTAAAATGAAGAAGATGCGAGCCTTATTTATATAGGAGTTGGAAAAAATCAAAAAAGAAAATAATCCATGGGCAGAATTGATGAGTCAATCGATTAGATTAAGGCCCAATTGATTGTATTAGTCATATGTAATCGATTACCTTGCCCAACATGGAAATATATGATATAAAGTTGTTACAAATCATTAAGATGTTGTCCTAATAACTTTTTTAATTAATTATACCCTCTCCAATCGATTAGCATAATGAGCCAATTGATTGGTAGGCTAAAAAAAATGTTTTCCCAATCGATTGATTTTTTAAAAATCCTTTAAAACGATTGTGGATAACTTCTTAACTACTTGACTTGGTTTTTAAACATTTTAAAGATATAAAACCATTGTAAAAAGTCTTGTGTGGGTGTCTGTGTGTTTTCTTAGAACTTAAGAGTTACTTCATTGCTTGTACAAAACTCTAGTCACTCAAAAAAATATAACTTGACAAGCTTTCACACTTTATTTGAGGCTTCAAGATTCTTTTTTGGATTCTTTGATTATATAAGCACTTCAATCTTGAGTCTCTTTTCTTGATGAGGTTTTGAGATGTTTTACTTAGTTCACCATTATTAGAGTGTTGAGAGTTATTGCCAACTACTTTTATATCACAACTATTTATCATTATCAAAACTTCAGAGAGTATCTTTTGCAGAGATATAAACTTTATACCTACAAGAACATAGATCCACATGATCTTATAGACGCACCCAAGATGACATTCATGTCCAACCATAACAACTACTATTACAACTTCACACCTTTTGGGCTTAAGAAAGTTGACACAATCTATCAAAGGTTTATGGATGTGGTGTTCTCAAAGAAAATATAGCACAACTTTAAGGTTTACATTGATGATATGATAGTGAAGATTTTAGAAGGGGAGAGTCACGCAATGGACTTGGAAGATATCCTAGGGTTAGTAAGGAATTACAACACGCGTCTGAATCGAGCAAAATGCTCGTTTTGCATGCAAGCAGGAAAATTCTTGGATTTTATGCTCACCATAAGAGGAATATAGGCAAATCCAAATAAATTTCAAGCCATCATAGACATGAGGAGTCCCTCAAACGTTAAGGACAAAGAGGTAAAAAATCTCTCTTAAACCAATATGGATTGTGACTTCGACGAATGAAGGGGGCCATAAAAGAGTCGAAGGTAGCACGATTTACATACATGAGATAATATTTTTTTTAAGGTTGTGTCGGTCAAGAGGTCGGTATCTTCTAGAGTAATAAGAACAAGCCTTGTGGATTCAACCTCCTTGCTTCAATTTATTTTGTTAATCCATGAGGGATGGTAAATTTCAAAGAAGGTTCGAAAGTGACATTAAGCCACAATTGCAGAAGCCACATAGAGCTAGAGATCAAAAACTTATGATTTGCATAAATTATTTTTAGGACTTTTTCGAGTTTAACCCATTAAATAAAATAAAAATTGTGATTAAATTTATTAAATAAACTAGTAAAGAGTGAGTTAGTTGAGAAAATGTTTGCAAAACTAAGGAAGAGGGTGGTTTAGGTATTAAAGAAGTTCCAACCTTCAACGGGGCACTTCTAGGTATGGGCTGATTCCTCTAACAAATGCTTTATAGTAAAATCGTGTTATTTTAAAATAGTGCAGGAGCGTGGGGATCCAAATGTGAGTATGTGCCCGAGTCAGGTTCTGAAGTTTGTGTGGAAAGCTAAAGTACCATCCAAAGGTTAAAGTTTTCGCCTAGAGTTTCTTCCTTAGCAAGCTTCCAACAAGAGAGCAACTGCATAGAAGAGGAATAATACAATCACCTAATAACAGCAAATATTTGTTTTGCTCCTATCAGGTAGAGGACCTCAATCATCTGATGCTCCTAACAGCAAATATGGTAGAAGGTTTTTATTTGGGATGATGAAGACAATAACACTCAAAACTTTCTTCAAACAACTGCATAGTTTCAAGGAAAAGTGGTTAAATATAGAGAAATTTTGATATGGCTGGCAACCACATAGTGCATTTGGACAGAGAAATGCTATCCTATTCAAAGAAGAGACTTGCATCGTGGATTATGCTATTTTCAGCATTAAGATAGTGTCCTGGTTATGGTTAGCCATAGGATCCAAAACTAGATTTCAATGCACTTGTTATGATGGGTGTAAATGTCCCATGCATTGTCTTAAACTTAGTTGATTGGGACGTCAGTAGATGGTTTTGTTTATATGTAATTGGATTTAAACGATTGCATATCAATAAGTTCATGAGACTAGCAACTAATTTCTTATTTCTGATGTAAAATATATTTTTAGGATCTTAAAATGCACTTAATAGATTAAAGATATATGATTAAAAAAAATGATAACAATAGAGTTATTTCATTATTTTTTATAATAACAAATATGATATTATTATTTTATATATTTGTGTTAGCTGATATTTAGCATATCACATGTAAATATTTATATAGGCTTTTCCTTTTATCCTTACAGAGTGGATAATGTAATATAAATAGCCAATCACTTTCTGTTTTACAGAGTTAGTTTTCCAATAACAACTTTATGTTATCTTCTTCTTCTTCTTCATTTCTGTTATCTTCTTCTTCTTGAATATTTCTGTTTTTTCATTTTCTCCATATGAACATTATTGCAATTTGCTTTTCCACTGCACTGTTTCATATGAATGTTGATATGGTATCAGAGCTTCACCAGTTCTGATAGCCATTGTCCTTCTCCTTCCCTCTTCAATCCACTGTGTTTCTGTTTTTTTTTTTGCAGAATCTTAATACCTTCCAATCTAGGTTTTCATGGCTAACCAGAGCTTCACCGATTTTTTCACAAATTCGTCGAATCCCTATTACCTGCATCCAAATGAAAATCCTTCAATCGTCCTCGTTACACCTCTTCTTGATGATAAAAATTACCATACTTGGGCGAGATCGATGCACATTGCGTTAATCTCCAAGAACAAGGATAAGTTCGTTGACGGTACACTCACAAAACCCCCTGTTTCTGATCCCCTATACGCCCCGTGGATTCAGTGCAACACAATGGTTCTGGCATGGATTCACCGTTCTATTTCTGAATCTGTTGCTAAGTCTGTGTTGTGGATCGAAAGCCCAGCTGGCGTATGGAAGAATTTGCAACTCCGTTTTTGGCAAGGTGATATTTTCCGCATTTCAGATATTCAAGAAGATTTATACAAATTTCGTCAAGGTTCCCTTGATGTTTCGAACTATTTCACTCAATTGAAGGACATGTGGGATGAACTCGAGAATTATCGTCTCATACTAGCATGTTCTTGCGTAATACCGTGTTCTTGTGGTGCCATTGGTTCAATAAAAAATTACAGAGAGCAAGATTATGTTATCAGGTTTCTTAAAGGATTGAATGAAAAGTTTACACATTCCAAAACTCAAATAATGATGATGCAGCCCCTTCCCACCATTGACAAAGCTTTTTCATTGGCGATTCAACAAGAAAGAGAGATAAACTATGCAGGATCATCCATGGCCATTCCCACTGTTTCAACCGCCGAAGAAGCAACTGCATTTCAGCTCCACAGTTCTCATTCAGGACATGCTAATGGCAAGAATGGTCAGTTTTTCAGAGGCAAGCCACAAGGTGGAGCTCGAGGACACAATCGTGTTTGCACACATTGTGGGAGAACTAATCACACAGTTGAGACTTGCTTCCTCAAGCATGGATATCCACCTGGCTTCAAAGGCAAAGGTAAAAACCAATCTTCTAATACTTCAAATCAGAATGTTGTTGCATCTGTTCATGCAGGGTCAGACGAATCTCAACCATGTTTTGGTTTTACACAAGATCAATACAACAACATTTTGGCCTTAATCCAACAATCTCAACTCACACCTCAAGCCAACTCTATATCCTCATCCCCATTTGGCCTAAATTCTCATGCTTACAATGATCATGGTAAGAACCCTAATCTATGGATATTTGATACTGGTGCAACAGACCATATTGCCTATGACTTAGCCTCCTTTGAATCATATAAACACATAATTCTAGTCCATGTTAGTTTACCTGATAGTTCTCAAATTATTGCTTCTATGTCTGGTAGCATAGTTTTATCTCCCACCCTTACTCTTCATAATGTCCTATACATTCCCACCTTCCATGTCAACTTACCCTCTATTGCTAAACTTGTCAATAACAATGTCTGTCATGTTAACTTCACTGCTAATTCTTGTACCATTCTGCAGAACCATTCCAAGGCAGTGATTGGTACAGCTAACCTACAAAGAGGACTATATGTACTTGATGCTACTCCTCAATCACAAGCCCTTCGTTCCAATACTGCTTTCTCTTGTAATCTTTGGCACATAAGATTAGGCCACATATCTAATGATGGTTTAAAATACATTTCCAAAGCTTTCCCTTTTATCCCTTATGTACACAATAATACTCCATGTGATTCTTGCCATTTTGGCAAACAAAAGAAACCTTCATTTCCTAACAGCACTACTGTTACTTCTTTTCCCTATGAAAATACTACATGCTGACTTGTGGAGGCCATTTGCCACCACCTCTACATTAGGCCATAGATATTTTTTAACCTTGGTTGATGATTATACTAGGTATACATGGACTATATTCCTCAAAACGAAAGATCAAACAAGGAATAGCTTAATACAGTTTGTAGCATACATTGAAACTCAATTCAAAACTTCTTTGAAATGCCTTAGATCTGACAATGGAAGTGAGTTTATAGCCCTTACTAGTTACCTTTTATCTAAAGGTATCATTCACCAAAAGTCATGCATTGAAACACCCCAACAGAATGGGGTAGTAGAGAGGAAACACCAATACATATTAAATGTAGCTAGAACCCTATTGTTTCACTCTTCAATTCCATTAAACATGTGGAATTTCTGCATCCAACATGCCATACACCTCATAAATCGCATTCCTACTCCCCTACTGAAACTCAAAAGTCCTTATGAATTACTACATAAACATCCTCCCATTCTCATCCACTTAAAAACCTTTGGATGTTTGAGCTATGCCACCTCATTACAAGCTCACAGAACTAAGTTTGCACCTAGAGCTAGAAAAGTTGTTTTTCTTGGTTTCAAGGAAGGGATTACGGGATATATTCTCTATGATTTACAAGACCACAATATCTTTGTGTCTAGACATGTAGTTTTTTATGAAACTTACTTTCCCTTTAAAACCCCTAATACATCTGCACCTGAACCTGAAAACACTACTCTCATGGCCTGCCCCACATATGATGATCCACTTGTCCAACCTATTCCGTCTTCCACAACTCATGACAGGCTTTCACCTCAATCTCATGTACAGCCTGCTGTTGATACACCTCAGCAGATGGTTATTAATAACTAGTCCCACCTCAGTCCAAACTTACAACCTGTCATGAATGACCTTTCACAAATGTCCCACTCTAGCACTTTGTTGGATGCACATAGGTCTGATAATCAAACTATTCCTATCAGAACTTCTTTAACACCTTTATCATTACCTGATGGACAATCCCATGTCCCCCCTGCTACAACGGTTTCCCCTGCTACAACTGTTTCCCCTGCTACAATTGTTTCCCCTGTTGTACCAATCACAACACAACAGCCTGCTACCACTGAACAACCACATGTCCCTTTACCTGAACCAGAGCCAACAAATAATGCTAAAATGTTACATAATCTAAATTCTACTAGAGTTTCTCATCCTCCAAGTTATCTTGCAGATTACCATCGCTATAACACCATAGATCATTCTCCTATCTCTCTTAAAACCAAACCAAAACTTTCCACTGTTATAAACACTATTGCCTTTCTATATCCTCTCATGTTGAACCAAAGACATTTAACCAAGCCAATAAACATGATTGTTGGAAGAAGGCAATGGATGCAGAGTTGATTGCTCTTGAGGAAAACCATACTTGGCAGATTGTTGATCTACCACATGGAAAAACACCCATAGGATGCAGATGGGTTTATAAAATCAAGCATAAAGCAGATGGCTCCATTGAGAGATTTAAAGCCAGGTTGGTGGCTAAGGGGTATACACAAATGGAGGGTATTGATTACTTTGACACATTCTCTCATGTAGCCAAGATTACTACAATCAGAGTTCTTTTATCATTAGCTGCTGTTAAAGGTTGGCACTTGGAACAGCTAGATGTGAACAATACCTTCCTTCATGGTGATTTACATGAAGAGGTATATATGACTCTCCCTCCTGGTTTATCTGGATATGGTGAATCTAAGGTATGCAAACTGCAGAAGTCCTTATATGGCCTCAAATAGGCCAGCAGACAATGGTATTCCAAACTATCCACTTTCCTTATTTCTCTTGGATACACACAATCTCAGGCTGACCATTCACTTTATACTAAGAAATTCAAACATGAATTTACTGCACTATTGGTCTATGTAGATGATGTAGTATTGACAGGTAATTCCTTATTTGAAATTCAACAAGTCAAGCACCTCTTGGATCAAAAATTTCGAATTAAAGACCTTGGTCAGCTACGTTTCTTTTTAGGATTTGAGATTGTTAGATCCCCTACTGGCATTTTTCTTAATCAAAGAAAATATGCTCTTGAACTCTTGGAAGATGCAAGTCTCTTGGCAGCAAAACCTTCTGCAGTTCCTTTCAACCCAACCTTGAAATTGTCAGCTAATGAAGGCAATGTTTTAGAGGATCCTTCTGTATATAGAAGGTTAATTGGCAGGTTGATTTATCTCACCAACTCCCACCCTGACATTGCATTTGTTGTACAACATGTGAGTCAATATGTATCCAAGCCACGTGCTCCTCATTATCAGGCTGCCATTCAAATTCTCAGGTATCTCAAATCTGTCCTAGCCAAAGGCATTTTCTTTTCTTCCAATAGCAAATTACAGCTTTTTGGCTTTGCTGATTCTGACTAGGCTAGATGCCCTCATACCGGGAAATCAGTCACTGGATAATGTGTTATGTTAGGCTCCTCTTTATTATGCTGGAAATCCAAAAAGCAACACACAGTTTCTCGTTCTTCCACTGAGGCCGAGTATCGTGTGTTAGCTTCTATCACTTGTGAATTACAATGGTTACATTTCTTATTTCAAGATTTTCTGGTTCAATTTGAGCAGCCTGCATCTGTATTTTGTGACAGCAAGTTTGCCGTTTACTTGGCGCATAATCCTACGTTTCATGAACGTAGCAAACACATTGAATTGGACTGTCACGTTATACGGGAAAAGGTCAATTCAAAACTTATTCATCTTCTTCCTATTTCTACACATAACCAGTTGGCAGACATTTTTACTAAACCTCTTCATTCACCATCCTTGAAGAGCAGTTTGGTCAAGTTGGGAGTTTGTACCATCCACTGCCCAACTTGAGGGGGCTGTTAGCTGATATTTAGCATATCACATGTAAATATTTATATAGGCTTTTCCTTTTATCCTTACAGAGTGGATAATGTAATATAAATAGCCAATCACTTTCTGTTTTACAGAGTTAGTTTTCCAATAACAACTTTCTGTTATCTTCTTCTTCATTTCTGTTATCTTCTTCTTCTTGAATATTTCTATTTTTCCATTTTCTCCATATGAACATTATTGCAATTTGCTTTTCCACTGCACTGTTTCATATGAATGTTGATAATTTGATACACATTTAATAGTAATCTAATAATATATATTATATTTAAATTATAAAATCACCTTGTATTAAATTGCCTATATCTTTTAAAAATTATTATAAATTTTTTAACTAAAAGGATGTATTTCTAGATTAACCAAGCATCTAATCAAACACTAGATAAAAACATAATATAATATCATTATTCTATCTCACATCTTATCCTACACATTAAACGAATTTTAAATTTTCAAGGCAAAAAAATGATTTTTTTTATAAATAATATTTACAATAATTTTTTTAGTTTTTAAATGTATTGATTAAGGCGTTTAGTTTGATAAATTTTAACCAAAAAAATAAAATGAATGTATGTAACTATTAGTAGTAAATTAGATTAAATTTACTCCTAAAATAATACATTTAATATTTTGGAGATCATTGTACCCTAAAAAGCCACGAAAATCATAATTTTAAATTTAAATTTTAGAAGAGTAAGTATGATTTGATAAAATAATTCAAATAATCAATTTTTTTCAAATGAATATCCAATCTAATTCTCTTTCTCACATATTTTTTAAACTAATTTATTTTAAAAAAATTTAATATAAAGGTGACGTCAATTCAATTAACGACAATGTACAATAATTAAGAGGAGTCGTCAATCTAATTGATGATAGAGTACAAAAATATAATAGAGAGTTTGTACACTTGTCGTCAATTGAATTGATGATTCCTCTTAAATGTTGTACACTATTGTCAATAAAATTGATATCTTTTTTAATTAAAAAAATTGGATTATTTTGGGAAATATGTGAGAATTAATTTGAATATTTTTTTTTATTTTTTATTATTTGGATAAGAATTTCATATGATTTTCTTAAAATAAATACTAGTATATGTCGCTCCATGGACACCCATTTATAAAAATTAATGGTATACGCTCTATACGCACTTGCTAGTAACGTATATACGATATTACTTGAATATTATAAAATTACCAAAACAAAAATAATGTATTTTATTTGACCAAAAAAGAAAAAAATAATGTATCTTATTTACAAATTAAGTGAAGCTTTATTTTATACATATAATAGACGGTATAAAATAAAAACTTTTAAAAATATTGTCCTCATATTATTAAAATAGACCTAACTTGTGAGTTTCATCATCGATAAAAAAAGATTAAAAAAAATAAATTATCGAATCTTAATTGACATAGCATTGAAGACAAATTAAAATTGTCTGACTAAATGTACTAGAACATTTTGTTTAAATGCATTGAACTTTGATAGACTTAGCATTGAAGACAAAGTTTAAGTTGTCTGACCAAGTGTACTTTGTGTAGAACTTTTTTTAAAGCAAAAATAGCATTATTATAAATAAGTAAACAAATTATAGTTGAAAAATACAAAATCATGTAGACTAACAGCAAAACTTAGGAGTCTAATGAGTCGTTTTTGTTTGTTTTTGAAAGAAACAAAATTCAAACTAATGAAAATAATCAATTTATATCATTTTTGTGACTATGCACATCATTTGTGCATAAACATACATACCACAAAATAATAACAATCAACAATAATTATTGTTTGCCTATGGATATATTTACAACCACCTATAAAAATTTATGTGGACCTGTAATAATGGAAAGAATTTTATTTGATCTATATAACTATATGAGTTGTTAAGTCAAAATTAAGAGATCATCGAACATGAAAAATAAAAAATCTTAGAAAACAAAGTTACAAGACCTAAAAAACATGTTAAATTCTTTCTTAAAGAAACACATAATTAAAATAAGTGATTGAAATAAGATTGTTTACATAATGAATTGACACTCATCCCATCTGACAACTATCTTATTATAAAATCAGGCTCATAAATTATTAGAATTGATCTATATAAGAGAAGGTAAAGATCAAATCTAGCTACACACTCTTTTAAATCTAAAATATTTTCTTTTGTCTCAGATAGTCACTGACCTGAGCGTCGTAGTATTTATAGGTACTGCTCCATCGATGTCGACTGATGGAAGTGACTTGCAATTTTAGGATTTTTTAATCGATTATTCCTTTAGGTTTAATCGATTAATTTGTGCTACTTTTGAAATTCAAAAATGCCTAATTGATTAATCTTTTAGGTTCAATCGATTAAATGATGATTTTTCAGTTTGTTTGATTTGTTTTGGTCTTTGGACTCAATTTTTATTGCACCTCCTCCTCTTTTGATTTTACACCCTTTTTTCTAAAAACTCCATTTTTCAAGCAATTGCTAAGTAGAAAAATAATTGAATGGACAATGCAATTAATTTAGTACTTATAAGATGAATAATTAGAGTTTTACGAATTTATTCTCTGTAAAGGGATTTAGCTTAAACCACAATGAGCTTTCAGAAGAGACTTCTCCCCCTTTGACAAAAATGGAATCAAACTTAAATCTTCTTTGCATCTCTCTGATTCGTTTGATACGAGAGGAAAAATTAAGATTCATTTTCTCTTTGGTGGGATATCTTTTTGTTCCGTACTAGAACCAGAAATAGTTGAAGTAAGTGGTGCAAAATCTTGAAATGTTTGTACTGATGTTCGATACAGTGGCAGGGGTTAAACCTGCAAGGTTAGCACTCCAACATCCAAGCCAGTTCATGACTTAAGATGAGTGTAGTGAAAAATGGAGATCAGAAAGTGTATCTTGATTTTCGTGTAAAATGAATTTTATACCTTGGGTCAAGTGGAGTACAATTGAGTCCAAGTGACCTTAGCTATTTAGGCATTTATCCGGCCCTGAATAGTTTCCCCTAAGGCTTATTGAACACTTAGAGAATCGGGGATGTCTTTGACAGTCGATTTCAGCCTCCAAGATTCTTGTGCGATGGGAACTAGAAGTGAAACGCTTGAGGTCAATTGAAAAAATAATGGGGAACCGGTGCATTAAATGCACTTCCATAATTGAAACATGTCATTGCTTCCTTCACATATGTGGGCTGACATGACTAGCTAGGGCATGGTGCTACTTATAATGCACTCAAATGCACTTGAGTTTTCTTTCCTTCCCAGGGAGAAATCTAATAGTTGAATTCATAACTCATTTTCATTGTTGATTTGGTTCGTTCAATCATCTTTTCCTATAAATAGGAAGAGTTGATCATTGAGGAAACATTTCACAATCATTGGAATTCAAGTTCATTCATAGTCGGTCTTATTAGAAAACATCTTCTTTTCTTTCTTTCTGAAAGAATTCATCAATGATTATAGCTTTTTGATCAAAGTTTCTGCATTTCTTCATTTACTTTGCTTTGTGAATCTCGTATAAACAGGTAACATTCTCAACTCTAGCTTTTACCTTCAACATTTCTTGTTTTCTTGCCAAGATGAGTGATAGTCACGTTCACATAGTGTGTGATTATGAGAGAGATATTGCATATGTTGTGACAGTGGGGGTATCCCATGATTCTAATTTTCCTCCCCTTGCTCGCGATCATATGGGCCACAAAGTTATATCCTTGACTGACAATTCTAATTCGGAAACGGCATCTGGGAACGCCCTTGAAGAGGGAGCTTCTTCATTCAACTCTTCTAAATCTCTCTTATCAGATGAAGGTGTAAAGGAAGATCGCAATGAGGTTCTTATGCCTCCTCCTATTTTGATTGATGTAGAAATATAGGCTGCTAAGTCGAGAAGAGAATATGCTGACTATTTTGTGTAGGTTTACCAGAGAACCAATAATTGTGAACCTATAGACGGTGACATTAGGGCCCACCCGGAGTGCTGGGGCAGGTCAAATATAGTTATTTAGATCAAACCTGGCAAGCACTTTAAAGTTGAAGAACTATCTCGAAAAGGCATAACGATGGTGGAGCTGGCGGATGCATCCAAGTACAGAAAGGTGGATGCAGAAGTGGTGGGTACATCGTTCATTCTAAATACTGAAGCGACAATAGATGTTATTGACATCACAGTTGGTGACCCTTTTGATTGGTCGGTTCTTCTTGTGGGTCTGGAGAAGAGAATATGCATCTCTTTTGACAACTGCTCGTTCCCGTTTTATGAATGTTTGTTCACTAGGATAGGACTACGTCTGCCTTTCTTTGACATTAAGGTGGCCTTCCTGAAGCATTTAAAGGTTTCCCTTTCCCAGCTTCATCCGGGGGTTTAGGCTTATATGATGGAGTTCTAATTTAATGTCGAGCATAAGTCTTGGAAGCCTTCTCCGGGATTGTTCTTTGACCTGTCTATATGGTGTGCACTTCTCAGAAGGACACCTACGACCAATGGCTTATTACTTTCCACTTGGACGATCCTTTCTTCGACCATTTCACACACGACTAAGGTGATTTTTGGAGGCGTTTCCTGGAGGTGAAACCTATCACTCCAAAGGCCCTTCTCGCCTTCTTCCATTCTCCACCAGAATTTTCCCATTTTTGTAAAAGCAGATTCTTGAAGTATTGGGCTTAGCCCCACTTCTAACGTATTGTCACTTACTACCAAATCAAGTCAGGTCCTATTTCCCCCGACATGGTACAATGAAGTACGAACCATGTTCTTTGTTTCAAGGCCTTGTATATGAAGAAGGGATTGACCCCAGTGAAGTTCCTTCTTTCGAGCCAAGGAAGAAGCGAATTGATACTCATGTCATCGTGAATTAGTCGGGTGGAGAGGAAAACGATCTTTTGTGAGGGTGAAGTCTTAGAGTTTTTTTAACATGTTGATTACGTCTTTCAAATAACATGGACAAATTGAATCTTCGCTCTTACCTCGACCACCGAGATTGTTGTCGCTTCCCCAAGGCGACTAACTTGTCAATTTTGCGACCATTTTAAGTGTGGAAGATACGCCACCTCTCCCATTCCAACAAAGAGTGGCCAGGATGAAGCCTAATATTTCCCTCTATAATAGGGTTCTCCCAAACAAACCAGTTTAATCGGGGACATTTCTTTAGGATCAATGACTCCTTTCTTACGGATGCCTTCCATTTTCCCTCTCAACTTGCTCACACTTCTGAGGAAGTTGCTTCTGATGTATCGACAAAGGATTTGTCCTTTGTCCAAGACCTATATAAGGCATAGAAGATGGATCCCCTCTCTAATACCATCTTAAGCATGTATTGGGCCTCTTCTTTGTTCTCTCTGGTCGCTATTGGTAGAGGGGATGTATTGGTTGCAGAAAATCCATCTAAGGAAAGGGAAACTTGGAAGGGTAACTATGAATAGACTGTGCGTAAATGCTCGACTCTCTAGAAGGACTTGGCCGATTTGTAGGAGAAGGCCAAGGTTTCTGACTTTTTAAAAGAGACGGAGAAGATCTACGTCGCTCCTTCAATTGTTGTCTCTCGGGTCATTGAATTGGAGTCCTCTCTTGAGTTGGAGAAAAAACGTGTCAATAAGCTTCTGATGTTATTGCTAAGGTGAACCACAGTCTATGGAAGGATCAGAAGACTCTTTAGAGGGAATATGAGACTCATGTTGATGCCCTAAAGTCTTTTGAGGGCGAAGGGGTCGGCCTGAGGGAGAAGTTCCACGATTATCCTCAAAGATCTATCCAAGGTGTGTTCGGGGTCTGCGATCAGGTTGCAAACCATGTAAAGGGATTTTTTTCCCGAAGCCATTATTCCTGTTGAGGGGTTTAACCCTTTCAAGGCTACTCCAGAAGGGGATTTCGGTGGTGATATGGGCACTTCAACTAAGGGCACAACATCTTGATTACCTTTGTTTCTTTTTTTTCTTGTGTTGTACCTTGACTATGACAATCATTATTCATATAACATATTTTTACCTCCTTGAGTTATGGTTTTATTTGAATGTGTCATGAATATGTATTTGGCTCCACTTTACTATTGCATTACACTTATGATCGGTTGCAAGTTGTTGCAGCGTTAGAGATTCCTCATTATTCTTGAAATTTAAAGTTTATTTTCCTCGTGGGAGATATAGATTTATCTACCTAAGGGGTGTTGTCGATGTTCACCGGTGGGCTGCGAGTTTGCACCATGGCAGTTGTAAGGTGTTGTCTGTTTGGGTGAGAATATGGACAATGAACGGTCTATAGAGGGTGAATAAATGTGCCAGGTTAAAAATTCAATTGAAAATGTATTATTAGAGTTTCAAAAATAAATTTGATTTTGCATAGTGGAAATGATTTTGGCGAATAAAGCAACTGTGCTTATCAAATGGAATTGACATGAAAAGACTTAAACATCTCACAATACAATCAATATTGAAAATTGAAACAAACTAAATAAACAAAATAATTGTGTATTGAATAATCTATCAATTGCACAAGTACTGTTACCGTACAGTTTCCAATATAGATAAGATTATACAACCACAATTTTCAACTTAATATACACCAGACAAAGTTGAATTACCAATTCTAACAAAATCTATACTTTTATAATTAATCGCTACAAATAGAAATCCTACCAGTGTCGCATCTCGAAAAAATTGCGCACACAAAACAGAGTCACCACCAATATTATTTATCCCAAGATAGGGAAAGGAAACACTGAGTAAACCTACAAAGGATGAATCTAATGGTCTCGCAACCAAGAGATGGGTAAGGGAGTCGATTACGCGAGGGGAAGGTATTATAACCCCTCACGGCTGTAGTACGCTAAGGGATCCACTCTTGTTGTTCTAATCAAAAGGGTGTGTTTATTCTAAAGCTTACAAACTATAAGGGAATTCATGTAGAAATATTGAATTATTTACAAACAAAAAGAAATTTTTTATTATTGCGCTCGCTTAAGTTTTACAACCCAATGCCTACGTATCAGAAAGAATCAGAGCACCATAGTTCTTCTCAAATTTTTTTATTTGTTGGTGCTTTTTATGGGTAACCACCCTTATTGAAAATTTTCATAAGAAAAGTCAAGCGGCAAAAGAAGTTTTATTGGTTGGGTATTTTTGTTGAAAGAATACATCAAATGATCCACCCAAGGCAGGAGGTATTTGAGTACTTCTTTCTTATTATTGAAAGAGTTCAAGTAATATTAGAATGTTTTTGGATTTTGATTAAGAAAATGGTTTTTGTTTTAGAATGAATGCAAGAGAGAAAGGAAAATCTGAAGGAATTCTAGAGAGAACCCTAATATGGGCATGCAATAGTGGTCCTAAAGTTAGGATAAAAGGGAAACATCTACCTAAGTTAGCATGCAAAGATTGACCTATGATTAAGGATCAATGGGTCTACCTAATGTTGTCACGCTTGGTTAACAAACCTAAAATCTACTTTAGTTTAATCTTAACCAAGAATGAACCAAAGAAATCCTATGGGGAACATGTTATCCACACAAGGAAAAGAGATAGAAGAAGATGGCAATTCATATCAAGTCATGGAACAATAAATAGCACAATACCATATCAAGTCATGGGAGTAAAGAAAATCAATACCATATCAAGTCAGGAAGAATAGATAAAAGATAAACAATCGATATCAAGTCATGGAAGAAAAGATGAAAGAATCAAAAGACAAGGTAATCCATATCAAATCATGGAAGAAAAATAAAGTAGCAAAGGCAACCCATATCAAGTCATGGAAGAGATAAAGTAGTTGTAACAATCAATATCAAGTCATGAAGAAAAAGTTTAAGTAATTCATATCAAGTCATGAAAGAGAAGATGAAAGTAAACCAATAAGGAAAGATATAAAAGGTGAATTCTTAAGTTTAAACATGCTTTAGGACATCATAAACTATCACCAAAAGGTCACATGTTAACAAATAACAACTACTCAATCAAACTAGTCATGAAAGAGAGAGACAAAGCTCAAGCAAGTTGTGAATATAACTAAAGCAAGCAACAAGTTACCTAACCAAAATAGGCAACAACATCACATCAAAATAAGCACAAGGACACGTTGTCTAGCTCCTAAAGGAAAATTCACTTCAAGCAAGTATATATGAAGTAGAATTATTGGAAAAATGGTATCAAACCACACAAGTCAGAAGTAGATAACATATTAAGCTCCACATACAAGTCAATCAATCATAATGAATGAATCACATAAACTATATTCAAAGATGGGCCAAAAGAATAGGCAACCAATCACACAAGTTTAAATAAACTTAAGCAAGAAGTAATCAAATAATGAAGGCACACACATGACACCAAGGCATATGACACTTGTGCATTAAGTCAACTTAAGATGAGGTTCAAAAGTAACAACCAAACTTCACACACAAATCAAAGTCAAATAACTTGGTAAACAAGTAAAGATATCATCCTAGAAAAGGACTCCTTTATCAAAATTCAAACAAGATAAAAAGAGGGGTGCTTATAGGTCATGGGACAATGGAAAGGTCCTCTTCAAAGCACCAAATACCACCCCCAAACTTCAAGAGGTATCAAGTCCCATGGAAAGGTTATCATCATTTATAAAGCCAAAAGGTGGACATCATCCAAGCAAGGAGTCCTTTGTCCAATCAAAATAAATGAGCAATGTAAAATGAAGTTAAGGAATAAAGGAATGAAATGGGAATAACATCACACTTCACAAAGATGGAGTGGAAATGGAATACCATTCAAAGAATCATAAGAGAAAAGAATAAATATACCAATACCAAGGAAGTCAGAAACAAAACAAGAAAAGTCACATCCATTTGGATCCATAGTACTCAAGTTGGAATGCACAAGTCAAAATCCAAACTATGATCTCAAAAGCAAGCAAATAGTACTCAAGATAATCAAGCAAAGAGGCATCAATTGGGGATACCTAAAATGGTTTATATGAGTGAATCTAGGAATCCTAAATGATGAGGAAAATGTCAAGAAAGAATGGTAAGGAGATCCTCAAATGGTTGCACAAGTGCATACCTTAACAAACAACTAGATGCAAAAGGGCCACAAGAAACAAGCATACTTTGAATAATACAAGAAAAATAGTTAGAATCATGGAAAAATTATGAAAAATTAAACATGTAAAGGTTAAGTTAGAATCTCAATTTTTCCTAAAGATGTGCTTAAAACTATGTGCAAAAGATGTTCAAACAATCCAAACCTTTGAGCAATGCAAAAACAAATGATCACACAAAACAATATTCAAAAATAGGTTCAAATATGAGACAAAATTGGTAACCAAAACATTATATGAATTCTCAAAGGACCTATATACATGTGTCTATATGTGTACAAAAAATTGGATCAAAATCACAAAGGGAAGATCAAGAATTAAACCCTAACAATTAAAACTAGGTCAATTAAACACATTTAATTATAAAAATCAAAATCAAAATTAAAAATAAATCAAAAATGAAATAAAAAATATATGGAAAATTAAGTTGTATGCAAAATATCATTCATGATTTTTTTAAGGATTTTTGGACAAAAGGAAGTATTTAAATAAAAGTTAAAAAGAACAATAAACAAATATTAAAGAAAAGAAATAAGGTGGTGCATGCTAGTAATTTAAATAAAAGGGCAATCAGTTAAAATAGAAAACTGGACAAGAACAAGGGGGTGGGAAAAACTAATGAAACACGGCCCGGTCCAAACATCCATCAGAAAAATCAAAAAGAAATAAAGGGGGAAATGTCACATTTTCATGTGGAACATGGTATCAATTGGTCACCTTGTTTTTAAACACAAAAGGATAAAAACAAAGACAACAAATCACAACTCTTCACCTACCCGTCTTCAACCTTCATCCATTCAACAAAACCCTAAACCCGATCCCCACCATGCAACTTCTCCCTCAAATATTTATCTCATTTCTCCACCAAATCAAGCGAAATTTGAATCAAAATTATAGTACGCAATTAGTAGAACAACATGGCATCTTTAGTTTTCACAAATGAATGAAAGAACATGGAGAAAAATAAGCAGAAACACATGGGTCTAAATATGTTTAAGCAAAATTATTCAAAGTTGTAAACAAAAATCTGAGCCTAGCTCCATGATCTACTCAAGATTAGATCTTCCAGATGCATATGCATGATCCTAAACATGGTTAATAGCTAAGCATGAAGAAGAATAAGGTGAAAAGAGCTTACCTAGTGGAGAGTGTCCATTTCACCTTTGATTCTTTGAGAAAGAAGAAGAGCAAGAGCAAGAGAAAGATGATGAACAAGGGTGAGCAAAATAAATGCTCAAAGAGAAGCTTCCAATAGAGAGAAAAAAGTAATGATAAATGGAAATGTTCAGATCTTTTTTGCCTCCTTCCAATGTGTCCTCTTAGGTTTAGAGAGTGAGAGTGAGTTTTATATGGGCTCTAGGTGAGGGTAGAAGGGTCAGTGCATGCCATAAAGTTGGTTATTGCAATTTGGAAAAAATGAGAGTGAGTGAACATGTGACTGTATGTTGCATTTTAGATGGCATTGAGGTAAGTTTTGTGTCATTTTTGGAAGCTAAAAGGGGGTGGAAAAGGGTCAGAACTCATGGGACTTGGGAGAGAGTGGAGAGAGAAGGAATGGACAAAGGGAATATTTCCTCATTTGTCCAATTTGAGGCATGGTATGCATGTGGTATGGTCATAAGAGGTAAGGAAAAGGTGAGATGTGCATGTGATGTTGGCCATGCTGCAAGCAAATGGTGACAAAATGCACAAAACCAATAACACTCATGATAATGAAAGTTAATGATCATCCATGCTCAAGCTATCATATCTCTATTGTTTCTTGACCAAATGAAATGGTCTTGGGATTTTTGGAAAGAGGGTAAGGAGATGAATAAGTTTCATGTTGGAGGAGAATTGAGATAAGGCCTAGAAGTCCATCAAAAATGGCCACGAAAGTAGCAACCTGGAACTGCATGTAAATTATAGGTCCTTTGGCAACTTTGAAGACCCAACTTTGCAACTCTATAACTTGCTCATTAAGTCACCAAATGAGAAACTTTCTGAAGCTAAAATGAAGAGGGGATGTGATCTATAACTTTTATGTTGAGGTCGTTTTGAAATGAAGCCAAGAAAAAACTCAAAAGTGGCCTCGAAAGTAGTTACTTGGAACTAATTAAACACTTAGCAAAAATTTACTAAGTACAAACCTAATTGTAACTTCAAGGTCTTGATTTTGAAAGAGAATAACTTGAGTTATGTTGAACCAAATGAGGAGTTCTTGGAACCATTGGAAAGAGGAAACATTGTACTACAATTTTTATGTTGAAGTGATTTTGAAATGAAACTTGAATCTAGGTGAAAAATGGCCATGAAATTGACTGAAATTAGTTGTAAATTAGCCAAAAATAGCAACCTTTCTTCAAAACCCTAATTTCCACTTTTGGCAACTTTTCACAATCTTTAATTTTTGATGAATCTCTTGACTTTTCTTGCTAAAATTTCAACCATAGACCACATTTGACTTGTAGAACACAATTTTGACCAAAAATATCAAGAGTTGACTTTTTGATCTGCTCTCTTGACTTTTCCCCCAATTGAATCAAATTATTGATCATTTGAGCAATTGAACCTCTTCTGATTAAAATTGATGGCCAATTATTCACACATAGACACTTAGGGACACATATAATACCATGGAATAAAGTCTTACTCAAAAAATCAGAAATAAATTGATTTTATCACAAACCCTAATTTCAGTCCAAAAAGATAAGAGATGAGTGCACAACTTCACAACCCTGATTCCTCTAGGGAAAGTGGAGACACTTTTGAACAAAGATGTCTTGTATAACGATATGATGAAGATGATTCAAAAATTGGTCCATGGGTATGCCACACACTGAGATAATCAACACTCCCATCTCAGGAGCCAAAAGATAGAAGAGTATGATCAACTTCCATTCTCTTGTAACTCAATCAACTGATGGAGTAATGGACCTATTGAGATGTCTTAGGGAATAATAAACCCCTTGTAGCTTGAGTAATCATGAAGTTGAGGATATCTCACCCTCCTTGCACTGATTGTCACCTCTCTCTCTTATAAAGCTTGAAGAAGGCCAAAAGAGAGATACCTTGATCCATAACCATAGAACCAATGATATGCATGAATGTAGATGATGATAAAACATAAGCCAATTAGGATTGAAAAGAAGAGGGTAAATTTTTGGGTACAGCAGCTTCCCCTATTCAATCTTCTTGCACCCGAGAGGTTGAAATAACGACAACTTTCAAATGTTCAAGGTGGGAGAGGATTGAATACCAAAAGAACCTAAATATTTGCACTCTAGAGAAAAGGCAAAAAGGTCAGTATGCCGGTTTTGAATTTTTATGGTGTATTTGAGCAAAACGTTCAGGAGTAAAGACTACCAATCTATACGGGAACGTTTGTGAACAAAAGATGTTGCACCAGGAAAGAACTGAATCACCAACGAAGGTACGAGGATAGAACTGGATTTAACAATTACAAAGACTACCAATCTAATCAGGCACATCTGTGAATAAAAGAGGTTGCACCAGCAAAGAACTGGATCACCATTAAAGGTACTAGGATAGGACTGGATTTAATAATTACAAAGACTACCAATCTAATCGGGCATGTCTATGAACAAAAGATGTTGCGCTATGAAAGAACTGGATCACCAACAAAGGTACCATGATAGAACTGGACCTAAAAATCACAAAGACTACCAATCTAATCGGGTACGTCTGTGAACAAAAGATGTTGCACCAGGAAAGAACTGGATCACCAACAAAGGTACTAGGATAGAACTGGATTTAACAATTACAAAGACTACTAATCTAATCGGGCACGTCTGTGAACAAAATATGTTGCATCAGGAAAGAATTAGATCACCATCAAAGGTACCGGGATAGAACTGGACCTAACAATCACAAAGACTACCCATCTAATCGGGCACGTATGTGAACAAAAGATGTTGCGCCAGGAAAGAACTGGATCACCAACAAAGGTACCAAGATAGAACTGGTTTTTGAAATATTACCAGGATAGAACTGGATTTGAAAGACTAGATTAGAAAGAGGGTACCAAGGAAATCAAAGGCTTCATGGATACTTGTAAGTAAAATTAAATGGATCCGGTGGATACTTGTAAGTTACCAAAAGACTGGTAACTTTTACTAGGGAAGCAAGGAAACACCATTGGCTTATGCTTTGATGAATGTTTGAATTTTTCTATGGCGTAATGCTCCATGTAAAATGGGAATGCTACACAATTTTATGGATACAGTATAATGATGCATGGTTTTGTAAGGGAATAAATAAAATATAAGGAACTGCTGAAGAAATATCCTTGAAATATCTGAAACTCTGTGGGGATAGCTGGTAACCATGGGCTACAAAATCTGAGGGAATTTACAAAAATAAATTGCAAACTCTGCTGAAGAAACTCAAATCTCAATGCGAGCTCTGCATGGGGACGCCAATGAAAATTGGACATTGCTGAGGAAGATTACCACTGGACTCTCGTTGGGAAAGAGGTGATCTTTGCGTAAGAAACTCAGAAACACACCTCTTCTTCTAGAGATGTGAGAAGTCTTGATCAAGAAGCCTCAATGATGCAACTCTTCTGGGGAATAGGAAAAATTTCAACCAAAGCTCGGCTAGGGAAAGAGAACTTTCTCACAACTAGGGATGAAATACTGCTATGGGAATAAACATTCTCTAATAAGCACAACTGTTGGGGAATGAGGATTCTTAGAAGAAAACATCAATCAAAGTTTATGAAATAAGGATTCTTCGCTTGACAATCCGCTGGGGAGATGAAAAAAATCCAGTATCAATTGGGGAATGAGGACTCTTAACCAAGGATCCCAACAGTCATCCCCTTCAACCACAAACTCTGCTTGGGGAGAAAAGAAAACTTAACAAACTTGCTGAGGGAACAAAGCAAAATTAAAAAGTCATCCCGATACTTCTTGCTTTCGTGCTGGTATATCGTACATCTGCGAGTGAACATTGCTCCTACAATACAAAACATACCCAAAATGCTCCATGCATAGCATGACCATTTTGTCTACCGTCCCGGCCACACAAAATCATAAGTATATCGAAATGTCTTTTTATCATGTCATGTAAAACCCAAAATTTTCAAATGCAATGATTACCAAAAATTCGGACGTTTTTGCAAACAAAACAAATAAAGGAATAATAAAGAACAAGCTTTTGAATGAAAATAGACTTTTATTGATTGAGAATTGGCTTGTAAGTAGGAATTTACATCATGAGAAAATCCCAGGAAGAGGTAATTGCAAGAAACAAAAATAAAAGGCTACTACAAGAATGGAAATGTGAAAACGAATTTCCATCAGGTTCCGATTCGGCTATAACTCTTATGACCTTGACGTTCTCATCCCTTTGCTTTCTGAAGAAAATGATTGAACTGGTTCCTACCCTTCAGGGTTTCAAACTGTAATAGTAAGATGAAATAAACAAATTCAATGCAAGACGTAGTCATTCGCTTAAGATCCCTAAGTTTTGCCTGGATCGCCCTTTCGGGTTTTTAATCCACCAAGATACCCTTTTTTGCCTAAGATGCCCTTTCGGGTTTTCAACTTAACAGGTGTACCTTTTATTTTTATTATTATTATTATTATTATTATTATTATTTATCCCTAATTTTTGCCCGAACCTTTTATTCATTTTTGTATGGTTCGTCGGGATTCCCATTTTTACCTAAACTGTCGACTTAGCGGGTCCTTTTTATGCGAAATATTTTTTGACTACGTCTGCATTCATAGGGAGTGGGAAGTATTCACCATCTATAGTTGTAAGCATAATGGATCCTCCAGAGAATACTTTCCTTAAAACGTATGGCCTTTCATAATTCGGAGTCCACTTGCCCCTGGGATTAGATTGAGGAAGAATAATTCCTTTCAAGACGAGGTCACCAACTTTCTAACTCTGAGGACAAAGTCTCTGATCGAATGCCTTATTCATCCGCTTTTGATATAATTGCCCGTGACAGATAACAACCATTCTTTTCTCCTCAATGAGGTCTAACTGATCAAATCTATTTTGCACCCACTCGGACTCGTCGAGTTTCACATCTATCATTAACCTTAAAGAAGGGAATTCAAACTCAACAGGCAAAACTGCCTCCATGCCATACACCAATGAGAATGGAGTCGCCCCAGTCGAGGTACGTACCAAAGTATGGTAACCATGTAAAGAAAAAGGTAGCATCTCGTGCCAGTTCTTGTAGGTTACAACCATCTTTTGTACTATCTTCTTAATGTTCTTATTGGCTGCCTCAACTTCCCCATTCATCTTCGGGCGATAAGGAGAGGATTTATGATGTTGAATCTTGAAACTCTTGCACAACTCCATCATCATCTTGTTGTTGAGATTGGACCCATTTTCTGTTATGATATTCTCAGGGATTCCATAACAACAAATGATAGTATGCTTGATAAAATGAGCAACCACCTGTTTAGTCACGTTGGCATAGGAAGCAGCTTCCACCCACTTGGTGAAGTAATCAATAGCCATTAAGATGAAACGATGTCCATTTGAAGCAGTGGACTTAATGCGCCCGATCATATTAATACCCCACATTGTGAAGGGCCAATGATAAGTCAAAACATTCAAATGCATGGGAGGAACATGCACTTTATCAGCGTAAATTTGGCACTTGTGACATGATATGGCATGAATGTGGCAGTCGGTTTCCATCGTCATCCAATAGTAACCAGCTCTCAGAATCTTTTTCGCCATGGAATAACCACTGGAGTGTGTTCCAAATGAACCTTCATGAATCTCCTCAATAATTATGTATGCTCTGTGTCTATCCACACATCTGAGCAGAACATAATCATGATTTCTCTTATACAACACATCACCATTTAAGAAAAACCCGACAGACAATTCCTTAGTGTTTTCTTGTCTGGGATAGACGCATCCTCCGGGTATTTCTGTTTCTCAAGGTATCTTTTGATATCTAAAACCAAGGTTTATCATCTCGTGCTTCATCATTAGTGTAGAAAAAAGCTGGCTCATCCAACATCATAATGCTGATGAAGGGGGCCTCATTCTCCCATTTAACTTTGAACATGGATGCCAGAGTAGCCAATGCATCTGCTAAATGATTTTCTTCTCTTGGAATATGATCAAACTTGATCTTCTCAAAGTATGGAATCAATTTCATCACGTGCTCTTGGTACGGAATCAGATTCGGGTGACGAGTCTGCCAATCTCCATTGATTTGGTTGATAACCAAAGCAGAATCCTCATATACCTTAATATACTCAATTATTAAATCAATAGCAACTTCAATCCCGTAGATATAAGCTTCATATTTGGCCATGTTATTTGTGCAGTCAAAACAGATTCTGGCAGTGAAAGGAATATGAAAACCCGTGGGAGAAGTAATGGCAGATCCCACACCATTTCCCAAAGCATTTGAAGCACCGTCGAACACGAGCGTCCACCGCGAACCTGGTTCTGGACCTTCATCTGGGTCTGGTCTGTTGTAATATTCTTTGTGAAACAATACATCTTCATCAGGAAATTCAAACTTCATTGGCCGATAATCCTCTATAGGCTGATGAGCCAAGTAATCTGCAACTATATTACTCTTGATGGCCTTTTGAGTCGTGTATTGAATATCATACTCTGTTAGAATCATTTGCCAATGAGAAACCTTTCCTGTGAGAGCAAGCTTCTCAAAAATATACTTAATCGGGTCCATCTTTAAGATCAACAAGGTAGTGTGAGTCAACATATACTATCTCAGCTGGAGATCAGCCGACGCTAGAGCGCAACAAGTTTCTGAAGCAGTGAATATTTGATTTCACAGTTGGTAAACCTTTTGCTCAGGTAGTATGTTGCATGCTCTTTTTGGCCAGACTCGTTATATTGGCCTAATACATACCACATTGACTCGTCGAGGACAATGGGATACATGATCAACGGTCTTCCCTCTACTGGAGGCATAAGAACTGGGGGTTCTTGCAAGTATTCTTTTATTCTCTCGAACGCTCTTTGACAATTGTCGTTCCACACCATAGCCTGATCTTTTCTCAATAATTTGAACATTGATTCACATGTGGCTGTTAGATTTGAGATAAACCTAGAAATGTAGTTTAACCTCCCTAAGAAACCACTCACTTCTTTTTCATTTTTTGGTTCAAGCATCTCTTGAATTGCTTTTATCTTTGCAGGATCAACCTCGATTCCTCTTTCACTAACAAAAAAGCCAAGTAATTTACCGGACCTCACTCTGAAAGTACATTTGTTGGGATTCAACCTCAATCTGAACTTCCTCAATCTCTCAAACAATTTTTGCAAGTTGACTAGATGTTCCTCCTCTGTATGGGAATTTGCAATCATATCATCCATGTAGCACTCAATCTCCTTATGGATCATGTCATGGAATATGGTTACCATTGCACATTGGTAAGTTGCCCATGCATTCTTAAAACCAAAAGGCATGACCTTGTAACAGAAGGTCCCAAAAGGTGTGATAAACGTGGTATTCTCCATATTTTCCAGATCCATTTTAATCTGATTATAACCGGAGAAACCTTCCATGAAAGAAAATATCGAGAATTGAGCAGTGTTGTCAACCAATACATCAATATGAGGGAGTGGGAAATCATCCTTGGGACTTGCTCTGTTCAAATCGTGATAATCAACACACATCCGTACCTTACCGACCTTCTTAGAAACATGAACGATGTTAGCTACCCGCGGAGGATAAGAAGTAACTGCCAGAAAACCTGTGGCAAACTGCTTTTGCACTTCATCTTTGATCATCTTAGACATATCTGGGTGCGTGCTTCGATGCTTATGCTTAACAAGGGGACACTTCTCTTTCAAAGGTAGCCTATGCACCACAATATCTGTGTCGAGCCCAGGCATACCTTGATAATACCAAGCAAATATGTCAACAAACTCTCGCAACATATCAATCAACCTCACCTTCACACTTTCCTCTAAAGAAGCCCCCACTCTGACCTCTTTCACATTGTTCTCAGTTCCAAGATTCACAACCTCAATGTCTTCTTGATGCGACTGAATGACCTTTTCTTCTTGCCTCAGTAACCTTGCTAACTCTTCAGGGAGTTCACAATCTTCATCACCTTCTTCTTCGGCTTGGTAGATCGGATTGTCAAAGTCATAATGACCGATAGCAGAATCGTTATCAATGGAATCCGAGGTGGACGTGAATCTGCATTAATGATGTTTATTATGCTTTTAGGAAGTGTGTGGTAAAAAGAAAACATTGCCATTTTAAAAGAAAAACAAAAAAGTAAAAATAGAAAGACAGAGATCAAAAGATTTGAATGCAAAACGTCCTTTACTTCATAATAAAAATTGAAAATGAAACATGGTGGCCTTACATGATTCACTATGTCGTGGGCAGAGCGCATGAATTATTGCATGATAAAGAAACAAAAAGAAAGTTACTCCTGATTGAGCGTGACTTGGATGACATCCTCTGCAGTCCAGTTGCGGAGCTCTTCACCTGGAACACTTGGTCGAATCCAGTTATCAATGTCGTAATCATTGTTAGCACCATCACCAAAAGCATTGGCCTAACCATTATTGATAAATCCAGCACTTACAAACTTCACCGGAGTGAGAACACTTGGAACCTGGGGAGCTTCGGGGGATAAACCCTTCCTGGAGTGACTAAAACTGAGACCCAACTTATCAAACTTTGGAGGAAGATCTAGAACACGACCCCAACCTTTGGGGTGACCATTCTCAACCACTACTCTAGCATCTTTCAGCAAAGACATAGAAACTGTCGGCTTCTTATCCTTAGAACGAGGAGTCTTGATCATCTGAACAACTTCAAACGCTTGAAAAGGAGTTTCATGTACTTCCCCCTCAACCTCTACATACATGAAAGATGTTAAATGACTCACCATGTATCTTCCTCGCAGCAAATAGTGGCAATCTTACTACCAATTGGGAACTTCATTTTCTGATGCAAAGTGGATGTTACAGCGCCTTCCCCATGAATCCACGGGAGTCCCAACAAACAATAATATGCGGGTTGTATATCCACGTTGAAGAATGTAGTACTAAAAACTTGTGGTCCAGTCTTAATAGGTAGATCCACTTCACCAAAAATAGCTCTTTGAGATCCGTCAAAAGCCTTGACTGTCAAGTCACTTGGGCGTCACTCAACTTCTGCATAGTCAATATTCATCAGAGCAGACTTCGGTAGCACATTCAAGGATGATTTGGTGTCCACCAACACACGGTATAATGTAGTTCCTTTGCATTCCATAAAGATGTGCAGATCTTTATTATGATTGAGTCTCTTAGGAGAGAGATCAAAGTCGGTAAAACCTAAGCCATTGTCAGTTGATATACTAGCCACAACCCCTTCTAACTGGTTGACATTGATATTTTACGCACAAAAGTGGAACTTAACAATTTCATTAGAGCATTCCTGTGACCTTAGGAACACAATAACAAGGACAACATTGAAATTTTATACGGTGTCTAGCTCAGATGATCTATCACTTTATAGTCACTTTTCCTGATTAATCTCAATAACTTTTCAACTTCTTAAGACGAAGAAGTTCCAGGCATTGCATTTGGTTTAGGAGCAATAACTGGCACAAATTCTGACTATCACCCATCACTTGTTTACCCTTACCTTTTTCCAAGGCATCAACATTATCTTGAGAATTTTGTGGAGAATATATCCTACCACTTCTGGTAATTCTTCTCGTACTGGCAAAATTGTCAACATTCAAACTTTCATCTTCATTTGGCTTGTACTCAGAAGGCTTCCCCTCTTGCTTCAATCCATGATAATAGACATCTAACCCATAATGCCAAGGCACAACACTCTCACTTGAGTAAGGAATAGGACCAAGCAATGTGATTGTCAAGGGAGCAGGCCCAACAGGCACTAGAATATTTGCAGGAGTATACGGAATAGAAATTACCGCCACATATTTCTCTTCAACTTTCTCATCTTTAATAATTCTATCACACTGTAGGAAACCTTCAATAATCAAACTCTAAATCTCAGCCTTCAGATTAACACAACCTTCTGTATGATTCTGGCACTCACAACATTCTGGAAAGCAACCCAGAAAAATACCATTCTTGATCAGATAACTTTTAACACATGGCAATGGAGTAGACAGCAGGTTCATATCCATTATTAAATTCAAATTCTCACCATTTCCACAACATTAACAGTAGGTTCGGCATGAGCAGGCATCAGGTTTTGGATAACGTCAGGTCCATTGTCCAAAGTTAACTGAATGGCCTTAGAATCCAATAACTCTTGCACTTTGTACTTAAGAGCCTAACAATTCTCCACATCATGGCCTACACCGCCATAATGAAACTCGCATTGGGAATTAGGATTGTAACATGCAGGAAACCTCTCTTGAGGAGGTGGCATGACCCTCAAATTAACCAACTTCAATTGCAAGAAATGTTGAAGCCCTTGAGAATAAGACATTGGGAGTGAATCAAATACTTTCTCAATTCGGGGTTGTCTTGGCTGATTATAATTGCGATGATGAGCGATCTGCTGTTGTTGCTGTTGATACTGCGGTTGTTGTGGTTGAGGAGTTGTGGCGACCAGAATGGCCACAACATTCACTTGTTGTTCCTGACGTTGTTGTTGATATTACAATCGTCCTCTACCCCTCTAAGCATAAACATCGCTTGATTCACCCTCCTTCTTCTTAGGGTATCCACTAAACAACTTCTTAGTAGCCCCACTTGCAGAATTACCAATATTGACCAACTGAACTTACCCATTTTGAGACCAGCTTCAATCCTTTCTCTCTCAATTACCAACTCGTAAAAAATAGTAGAAGTGCTACCCACCATTCCGTCATAGTGCGGACCTTGTAGGGTACCCATGAACATGTCAACCAATTCTCTCTCCATCAGTGGAGGTTGAACCCTAGATGCTAGCTCACGCCATTTTTGAGCATATTCTCTTAATGATTCATTTTGACCCTGGGTCAAACTTTGCAACTATGTCTTGTTCGGTGCCATATTAATATTGTATTGGTAGTGTTTCACAAATGCTTCCACTAAATCCCTCCAGTTTCTGATATATGTTCTATCTAAATGCATATACCATTCCAAAGATACCCCAACTAGGCTATCTTGGAAAAAGTGCATTAGTAGCCTCTCATCCTCGGAATAAGCAGACATCTTTCAGTAATAAGCTCTAACATGCGTCTTTGGACAAGTTGTGCTAGTATACTTGCCGAAGACAGGAACCTTGAACTTAGGTGGAACCCTTACCCATGGCACCAGTCCCAGGTCAGTAATATCCATTCCTAAAACACCTTTCCCTTCTATAGCTTTCAATCTTTCCTCCAACAGACGATACTCTCTATCATCATCATGAGCACTCAAGTCACCATTATACATTGAATACATATCCTCGTTAAGATCTACTTACAACTGTTGTATTTGAGCATTTCCTCTTGCATTGGGATTCCCCAGTATATCCCCAATAATGAGATGCAGTCCTCCATCATTGTATGGTGGTGGTGGTGGTGGTGGAAAGTTTCCATGCAGACCCTAGTTACGAACATGATAACCAATAGCATGTTGATCATTAAAATTTGGCCCAACAAAATTCATGTCAAATTGGGACGATGTTGCCCCACAGAAACATCTTCGAACATTAACTCAGGTCGTTCAGTCTCAACACGAGGTCTCTCCACAAGAGCCCTCAATTCCTCCTAATTACGAGTCACATTAGTAATGGCCTCCATGAATTGTGTCATCCTAGCATCCATCTGATCCATTATATTAGCCTGAATCTTATCCATCTGACGTCTCTGGTTGTTTCTCGTGGCGTAACAATGAATGACTGGATTTGCAATCTCTGCTCAGAAAAGAAGAATCAATATGAGAGGGCCGGCCAGAAAACCTATCATGAATGCAGCATGAATGGATCTAATGCATGTAATGACATGTTTATGTATTTCCAGGGTTCTAAAATTTTGATTCAGGTTATATAAGTGAAAGAAATAGAGGATACACAATGAACACTTGATAGGCCAAACATAAAATTCATTAAACTGAAAACCTAGAGTAACACGGGTAGCTCTTAGAAAAGAAACAAATAACCAAAAGCAACAGTGCAAATCAAAAGACCCCATCAATAATCCTGATGGTGGTCATTACACAAAAAAGATAAATTAATCTTCCCACTCCACATAGGTTAGAGGCCCTCCACTTTTGAGATAATCATGGCTCCAAGCTTTGGACTCTTTGAACATCTTCCTTGTCTCTTCATGATCGCGCCTCTGGAAAAGACTTCGGATAACCACATATTTTCGAAAAATCATGCCATCCAGATACCGACATTGATCAATCAACTTTTCACACTCGTTGCACTCTAGAAGTGGGATCTGCATGTGAGCATCATCTCTTTCTTTCAACTAAGCTTTGAGGCTGGCAAACTCCTCCACAACTTTCCCCAACACAATATTACTTCCTCTGAGTTGGGTCTTCATTCCTAGCCTCTAGGTATTCTTCTCCTCGAATTTGACATTCTTAACCTGAAGCTGCTTCTCCAACTCCTTAATCTTGGCCTTATATTTTCTCTTCATCTTGGATTTGGAGGCTTTGAGGGATTCATAGTCTCGGTGCTTTTGCTTGATATCTTTTTCAACTTCTTCAAAAGCTTTCCTTTGTTTTTCAACAATTGTAGAAGTACACCCTCTAACTCTATCAACTTTTGGCTTCTTTTTTATCCTTCCATCCACAACAAGACCATATTCACCAAGAAATTCATCTCTTTCTTTAAGCTTGTAAGCCAAATTCATCTTTTCTTGCCTAAATCTAAAGACTTGCATGCTCAGTTCTTCTTTCGCCTGCTTCAACTTCATGTTCAAAAGCAAAGTTTTATTGAAGTACTCTCTAGGCACAAAATCAGGGTGATCTGGCTCTTGAGGATACAATGGCTTCTCTATCAAAAAAGGCAACAAGACAGTCTGAACCCTATCTTTGATCCAGTCTATGTAAAGAGGATAAGCAATACAACCTTTCTTGCCGAAAAACTCTTTCCCTTTACACGAAATATGATTCCAGGCTTTAGCTGCTTTCTTCATCATCTCAACATCACCAGTCACATTATAGAACAAAGACTCTTGTATGCTCCTATCCTCTGGAGGTCCTTTCAAAGCATATCCCAATTGTCTCTGAGAAAGCACAGGATTATAGTTTATACCTCCCCTAATACCCATGAATGGCACATTAGGAAACTCTCCATAACTCATAAGCACTTTAGATTTCTTTATCCTATCCAATCTTAAGTTATACCACACCAAATCCTTGGAAGTAAGCCCCATTAACCTCTTGGACCACTTAAAGATCTCCTTTTTATCTACAAACGCTCCTTTGCATGGGAGATGGCTTCGGAACCAATGATACAAAATAGGAGCACAAAACCACACTAATTCACCTCTTCTCTTGTGATTTCTAGAATGAATAGAATGATATACATCCCCCAAAAGCATTGGTACTAGGTCCCTCATCATGAAGATATGAATGGCATTCATATCAACAAAATCAACCACATTGGGAAACAAGATAATACCATAGATACTGCAAGCCAAAACAGCGTTGAATACCTCCAATTCTCTTCTTTAGCCAAAGTACCTAAAGTCTCTAAAAGAAAACTCAGATGAAAACCATAGAGTTCTCCTTTTGTTTTGAGATTAGCATCCACCACAGATTTTCCCAAATAAAGGGTAGCAACAATATGTTCAGAATCGAGAACCTCCATAGACACGTGAAAAGGAACTTGAAGCTTAATGGGAATCCTCAGAATGCATGAATACTCTTCCATGGTCGGTGCCAACTAATAGTCTGGGAAAGTGAAGCATCGCAAGGGAGGATCATAGAACTGCAACAGAGTATGAAGTGCACTATGTTGATACTTGCTGAGAAGAGTTTTCAGGTACTCTATAATCTTCCCATAGTCTCTTTTGAAAACTTCCACATTTCCAGAAGGTGATTTCTCTGCCATCTTGAGAAGGGAGTCCAGATCAACCTCAGGAAACTTATAAGAAATATGCCAACCTCTACCAGTATCCATTCTTAGAGAAGGATTAAATAATAAGAATAAAGAATTAAAAATACCTAGAAATACAAAAACATGTGTGTTAATAGAATGAATATAATGATGCTTATGAATACAAGTATGGTTTCCATATCAATGAATAACTGATGTGCTTGATAATAACTGAACGCCACAAGTTCAAAGGTTAGACGTAATTCTGAGAAAACCGGGTATGATAAAGGCTTGTTTAGTAACACCCACCATAATCCACTGGTAGGTTCTAGTCAGAACATAACAGGCTTCTAAATGGCAACCATAGTCGATTATTCTCACGATAACACTTTGTCTAGTGCATAAGGCATGCAAGACAAGAGCATTCCCACTAGAACCTCGTTTGGGCATGGTATTCCATGCAAACTCTTAGATGTCAGGCGCCACGAGCGTTAACATGACTATCCACTCTAACCTATGTGTCACTGGCCGGGGTAGTGGGCCTTTTACCTCATATTAATATCTCACCTAACCTGCAAATAGAAGATCCAACAACCATCACAACAATAATATCCAGAATATGGAAAGAAATAAAATACAATGAATACAATAAGCAAGTAAAACATAAAGATTAAACACTCAATGAAAAGAAAACAAACAAGATCTAGGACTGGCTTGCTTAGGGAGTCCCCAGCAGAGTCACCAGTTGCCGCATCTCGAAAAAACACGCACACAAAACAGAGTCGCCACCAATGTTATTTATCCCAAGAGAGGGAAAGGAAAGACTGAGTAAACCTACAAAGGATGAATCTAATGGTCTCGCAACCAAGAGATGGGTAAGGAGTCGATTACACGAGGGGAAGGTATTAGCACCCCTCACATCTGTAGTACCCTACAGGTTACACTCTTGTTGTTCTAATCAAAAGGATGCATTTATTCTAAAGCTTAAAAACTAGAAGAGAATGCATGTAGAAAGATTTAATTATTTACAAACAAAAAGAAACTTTTTATTATTGCACTCACTTAGGTTTTGCAATCCAATGCCTACGTATTAGAAAGAATCAGAGCATTATAGTTCTTCTCAATTTTTTTGATTTGTTGGTGTTTTTTATGGGTAACCACCCTTATTGAAAATTTTCATAAGAAAAGCCAAGCGGAAAAAGAAGTTTGATTGGTTGAGTATTTTTGTTGAAAGAATACATCAAACGATCCACCCAAGGCAGGAGGTATTTAAGTACTTCTTTCTAGAGAGAACCCTATTGTGGGAATGCAATAGTGGTCCTAAAGTTAGGATAAAAGGGAAACATATACCTAAGTTAGCATGGAAATATTGACCTATGATTAAGGATCAAGGGGTCTACCTAATGTTGTTATGCTTGGTTAACAAACCTAAAGTCTACTTTAGTTCAATCTAAACCTAGAATGAACCAAAGAAATCATATGGGGAACATGTTATCCACACAAGGAAAAGAGATAGGAGAAGACGGCAATTCATATCAAGTCATGGAACAATAAATAGCACAATATTGTATCAAGTCATGGGAGTAAAGAAAAGAAATACCATATAAAGTAATGTAAGAATAGATAAAAGATAAACAATCCATATCAAAGTCATGGAAGAAAAGATGAAAGAATCAAAAGACAAGGTAATCTATATCAAGTCATGGAATAAAAATAAAGTAGAATAGGCAACCCATATCAAGTCATGGAAGAGATAAAGTAGTTTTAACAATCCATATCTAGTCATGGAGAAAAGGGGAAAGTAATCTATATCAAGTCATGGAAGAGAAGATGAAAGCAAACCAAGCAGGCGAGAGATAAAAGGTGAGTTCTTAAGTTTAAAAATGCTTTAGGATATCACAAACTATCACCAAAAGGTCACATGTTAACAAATAGAAACTACTCAATCAAACTAGTCATGAAAGAGGGAGACAAAGCTCAAACAAATTGTGAATATAACTAAAGCAAGCAACAAGTTACCAAACCAAAATGGGCAGCAACATCACATCAAAATAAGCACAAGAACATTTTGTTTAGCTCCTAAAGGAAAATGCACTTAAAGCAAGTATATATGAAGTGGAAATATGAGAAAAATGGAATAAAACCACATAAGTCAGAAGTAGATAACATATTAAACTCCACATACAAGTCAATCAATCATCATGAAAGAATCACACAAACTATATTCAAAGATGGGCCAAAAGAATATGCAACCAATCACACAAGTTTAAAGAAACTTAAGCAAGAAGTAATCAAACAATGAAGGCACGCACATGACATCAAGGGATTTGAGACTTGTGCATTTAGTGAACTCAAGATGAGGTTCAAGAGCAACAAACAAACTTCACACACAAATCAAAGTCAAGTAACTTGGTAAACAAGTAAAGATATCATCCTAGAAAAGGAATTATTTACCAAAATTCAAACAACATAAACAAAGATCAAAAGAGGGGTGCTTATAGGTCATGGGACAATGGAAAGGTCCCCTTCAAAGCACCAAATACAACCACCAAACTTCAAGAGGTATCAACAACCAAACAATCTCAAAGTTCGTGTACAACTAGCAAGTCAAAAGGTGGACATCATCCAAGCAAGGAGTCACTTGTCCAATCAAAGTAAATGAGAAATGTAAAATGAAGTTGAGGCATAAAGTAATGAAATGGGAATAACATAACACTTCTCAAAGATGGATCTGAAGCTCCTAAGAGCTTCACCATCCACAAAACTCAAATTTAGGTCAAGAGAAGAAGAATGTAGCTCCTAATGTGTCATCATGATGAAGTGGCAATGGAATACTCTTCAAAGAATCATAATAGCAAAGCATAAATATACCAAGACCAATTAAGTCATAAACAAAAGAAGAAGAGTCATATCCATATGGACCCATAGTACTCAAGTTGGAATGCACAAGACAAAATCCAAACTATGATCTCAAAAACAAGCAAATAGTACTCAAGATAATCAAGCAAAGAGGCATCAATTTGGAATACCTAAAATGGTTCATATGAGTGAATCTAGGACTCCTAAATTATGAGGAAAAGGTCAAGAAAGAATGGGAAAGAGATCCCAAAATGGATGCACAAGTGCATACCTTAACAAACAACTAGATGCAAAAGGGCCACAAGAAACAAACATACTTTGAATAATACAAGAAAAACAGTTAGAAGGATGGAAAAATTATTAAAAATTAAACATGGAAAGGTTAAGTCATAATCTAAATGTTGCCTAAAGATGTGCTTAAAATAATGTGCAAAAGATGTTCAAACAATCCAAACATTTGAGCAATGCAAAAACTAATGATCACACAAAGCAATCTTCAAAAATAGGTTCAAATATGATTCAAAATTGGTAACAAAAACATCAAATTAATTCTCAAAGGACCTATATACATCTGTCTACATGTTTATAAAAAATTGGATCAAAATCACAAAGGGGAGATCAAGAATTAAACCCTAACATTTAAAACTAGGTCAATTAAACACATTTAATTATAAAAATCAAAATAAATATTAAAAATAAATCAAAAATTAAATTAAAAATTATGGAAAATTAAATAGTATGAAAAATATCATTCATGAATTTTTTAAGGATTTTTGGACAAAAGAAAGTATTTAAATAAGAATTAAAAAGAACAATAAATAAATATTAAAGAAAAGAAATAAGGGGGTGCATGCTAGTAATTTAAATAAAAGGGCAATAAGTTAAAATAGAAAACTGGGTCAGAACAAGGGGGTGGGGAAAACAAATGCAACACGGCCCGGTCCAAACATCGATCAGTAAAATAAAAAAGGAATAAATGGGAAAATGTCACATTTTCATGTAGAACATGGTATCAATTGGTCACCTTGTTTTTAAACACAAAAGGACAAAAACAAAGACAACGAATCACGACCCGCCACCTACCCGTCTTCAACCTTCATCCATGCAAAAAGAAGCCTTAAACAAAACCCTAAACGTGATCCCCACCATGCAACTTCTCCCTCAAATATTTCTCTCATTTCTCCATCAAATCCAGCGAAATTTGAATCAAAATTGTAGTACGCAATTAGTAGAATAACATGGCATCTTTAGTTTTCACAAATGAATGAAAAAACATGGAAAAAATAAGTAGAAACACACAGTTTGAAACATATTTAACTAAAATTATTCAAAGATGTAAACGAAAATGTGAGCCTAGCTCCATGATCTACTCAAGAGTAGATCTTCCAGATGCATATGCATGATCCTAAACATGGTTAATAGATAAGCATGAATAAGAATAAGGTGAAGAGAGCTTACCTAGTGGAGAGTGTCCATTTCACCTTTGCTTCTTTGAGAAAGAAGAAGAGCAGGATCAAAAGGAAGATGATGAACAAGGGTGAGCAAATTAAATGCTCAAAGAGAAGCTTCCAATGGAGAGAAAAAAGTAATGAGAAATGGAAATGTTCAGATCTATTTTGCCTCCTTCCGACGTGTCCTCCTAGGTTTAGAGAGTGAGAGTGAGTTTTATATGGGCTCTAAGTGAGGGTAGAAGGGTCAGTGCATGGCATAAAGTTGGTTATTGCAATTTGGAAAAAAAAATGAGAGTGAGAGAACATGTGATTGTATGCTACGTTTTGGATGGCATTGAGGTGAGTATTGTGTCATTTTTGGAAGCTAAAAGGGTGCGGAAAAGGGTCAGAACTCGTGAGACTTGGGAGAGAGTGGAGAGAGAAGGAATGGACAAAAGGAACATTTCCTCATTTGGCCAATTTGAGGCATGGTGTGCATACATGATATATGCATGTGGTTTGGTCATAAGAGGCAAGGAAAATGTGAGATGTGTATGTGATGTTGGCCATGCTGCAAGCAAATGGTAACAAAATGCACAAAACCAATAACACTCATGATAATGAAAATTAATGACCATCCATGCTCAAACTATCATATCTCTATTGTTTCTTGACCAAATGAAATGATCTTGGGCTTTTTGGAAAGACGGTAAAGAGCTGAACAAGTTTCATGTTGGAGGAAAATTAAGATAAGGCCTAGAAGTCCATAAAAAATGGACATGGAAGTAGCAACCTGAAACTGCATGCATGCATGTAAATTATAGGTCCTTTGGCAACTTTGAAGACCCAACTTTGCAACTCTATAACTTGCTCATTAAGCCATCAAATGAGAAACTTTCTGAAGCTAAAATAAAGAAGGGAATATGATCTACAACTTTTATGTTGAGGTCATTTTGAAATGAAGCCAAGAAGAAACTCAAAAGTGGCCTCGAAAGTAGTTACTTGGAACTGATAAACACTTAGCAAAAATTTACTAAGTACAAACCCAATTGCAACTTCAAGGTCTTGATTTTGAAATAGAATAATTTGAGTTGTCTAAAACCAAATGAGGAGTTCTTGGAACCATTTAAAATAGGAAACATTGTACTAAAATTTTCATGTTGAAGTTATCTTGAAATTAAACTTGAATCTAGGTGAAAAATGGCCACGAAGTTGACTGAAATTAGTTGTAAACTAGCCAAAAATAGCAACCTTTCTTCAAAACCCTAATTTCCACTTTTGGCAACTTTTCACAATCTTTGATTTTTGATGAATCTCTTGACTTTTCTTGCTCAAATTTCAACCATATACCATATTTTAATTGTAGAACACAATTTTGACCAAAAAATCAAGAGTTGAATTTTTGATCAGCTCAGTTGAATTTTCCCCCAATTGAATTAAAATATTGATCATCTAAGCAATTGAACCTCTTCTGATTAAAATTGATGGTCAATTATTCACATATAGACACTTAGGGACACATAGAATACCATGGAATCAAGTCTTACTCAAAAATCAGAAATAAACTGATTTGATCACTAACCCTAATTTCAGTCTAAAAAGACAAAAGATGAGTGCACAACTTCACAACCCTGATTCCTCTAGGGAAAGTGGAGAAATTTTTGAACAAAGATGTCTTGTATAATTATATGAAGAAGATGATTCAAAATTTGGTCCATGGGTATGCCACACATTGAGATAATCAACACTCCCAACTCAGGGGCCAAAACATAGGAGAGTCTGATCAACTTCCATTCTCTTGCAACTCTCAATCAACTCTCAACTCAGGGGCCAATTGAGATGTCTTAGGGCATAAGAAACCACTTGTAGCTTGAGTAATAATGAAGTTTAGGATATCTCACCCTCCTTGCACTGATTGTCACCTCTCTTTCTTCTAAAGCTTGAAGAAGGCCAAAAGAGAGATACCTTGATCCCATAACCATAGAACCAATGATATGCATGAATGTATATGATGATAAAACATAAGCCAATTAGGGTTGAAAATAAGAGGGTAAATTTTGGGATACAACAACCAACACGCAATTTCTAGAAAGCAACAGAAAACAACCTAATCATGCAATTAATACAATAATTATAACAATATTTAGTGAGAGAGAGAGAGTACATCAAGATTTATAGTGGTTTGACATGTTCGTCATTGCATTGTGCTTAATCCACTTTCCAATGTTTTCACATTAAAAATTTGTGTGTCTTCCAATATGATTTGTAACGAAATTATAAGAATTCTTACAATCACAACGTCCAAAATAAATTATGAAAAGTAAATTTCTTCTTTCTAGATATTTGACTTATACATAGCTACACGAATTGAACTCTATGCAAAATCATTATTCCATTTATTTTCATGATTCTTCCAGCCCCAACAACTTGCTCCTAAGTCTGAGTATGTGGTAATCTCTACTTGAATCCACAACTATCTTAAGCGTTTATCTGTCTAAAGATTGAGAAGAACTCATATCCTGTCTGTAGCCTTCCTTGTAACACTAGTAAGGTCAATCTGGAGGGAATAACCTTCTTCTTTTTCACTAGAATTGTCTGAACCAGTCATAACACCACACAATTTATGAACCTCTGAAATCTTTGACAAATCTTCAAAGAAATGTTAAATTTAAAACGAATATCCTCCATGAATCATACATATTCAAAGATAAGATTCAGATCCATGCAAGAATGCAAAAAGAATGATAAATAGGATGAAATAAGTCATCTGAAAGTGTTCACAAAAGATCCAAAACTCTTTTGAAAAATGAAAGAACAAGTGGTTTGTGAGTTTTCAAATCATCAATGGAAGTGTATATTTTCTAACATTGTGAACGGTTTTGAGAGAAAAGATGATTTATAGGTTTTGGTGTAACACCCTAAAAACCCGTGAGTAATTATCAAAGAATTTAATCAATAAAATACAATCACTTAGGGTGTCACTCACAACAATCATAGCCTGCTCTATAATACGGGTTCCAACAAAACATTTTATTACATACAATTCCACTTAGAATATTTACACGACATTCAACTCATCTAAATATCTTTGCAGCGAAATCATAACAAAAAACCATACCTATTTAAAATCTCATAATAGTTTTCATAAAAAAAATTAAAAGCACTGACCTGTGAGGCTTCTGCAAGTGCTATCATACCAAATCATAAAACAAATATGAGAGTATGCATCGTCGCTCAGGAAATTTCAACATAAAATAAATAATTCACCTCTCAGTGTTACATATAAGAGCATAACCAAATCTAACACGAATAAACTAACAGAAATAGCTTTAGGAGCTAACTTTCACTCAAAACAACGTCTCTACTCTTGAGTATCTGCATGATGCCCATGTAAAGACAAAATTTAAACAGAAGGGGTGAAAATTCATTTCCATAATAACAACATATAATGTAAAATAGAGTACAACATCTACACAATCATGCATAATAACATATCACATTCTCACATCAAAATTATCATCAACATCACATACAGTAACACTATCATCACACATAGTCATATTTCACGCATATTATTCATTCATGTTATGCGACTCCTAAAAAATGGCAACGACTCATATGCAGGTGATACCAATTCAATATTTGGTTCTTCTTACGAACCCAATTCCCCCTTCAAAATCCCGAACTCCCCCTTCAAAATCCCGAACTCCCCCTTCTGAGTTCCAAATAAGTTTTTCGTCCCCATTCGGACCTATGCCTTATCTCCTTCAACATATCAACAATGGATCTATGGCATGGTAATAATGCAATTAACACAATAATCATAACAATATTTAGTGATCCGCAATCGATCACATAATTACAATAACGTGTAATACAATTCACCCTTGTGGACTACCACCAATATAATCAAACACATCATCTCAATCATTCACAACACATCAAATAATTTGTCAATACAGACCTCGTTCATATTCAACACATCATACACTTCTTTCCCACCTATTACAAACCTCTGATAAAATCGTTAAAACTATTTTATCCCTCAAACAACGTTATAACCCTCTATTTCAGATACCCAACATTTGAAATCCCATCTCAAAATGATTTATGAGTTGAAAGTTATGATCAAAACCATGCACAAAAGCGTTATTGTCATACCCCAAAATTTGCCCATTAATATTACAAGGCATTTTTCAAGACACTCCGACTTATTCTGCAAGGCACTAACCTTAAAGGGACAAAAGCCCAGCTCACAACAGGCCCACTCCAGAAAAGGGCCTAAACTGGCTTGCTCGCTAGGCGAGCAATTCCTTCGCCTAGCGAACCCCTCGTTATGACACTCGCCCCAGCAAAGCACCAGATCCAGTAAAAGCCCAAAATAGCTTGCTCGCTAGGCGAGCAACTCCTTCGCCTAGCGAAGCTTGCGAATATCAGAATTTATGGGCTTCATTCTGAGCCCATTAGGTCACAACAAGAGCACTATAAATAGCCAAGCTTCAGAGGACGAAGGGGGAGACAAGGACAGACGAAAACCCTGGCACAGAAACCCTGGAGGCTACCGTAGAGAGTTCCGAATAAAGAAACCCTGAAGGCCGCTCCGAAGCTACCGCCGCCCAACTCCAGCCGATACCAAAAGCGACCAGTCTCTTCAACATAGCAGCTTAGTTGCAAGCAGGTTTGCGCATCACTATTGTTTTATGCTTTTAATCGGTAATCGCTATATACATAAAGCATCATGATTGAAGTTTCGAATATGTAATTTGATTTCACATACGAATTTAAATATGCTTGAATATCATGAATGTTTGACCATACTATTCCTGTAATCAAATGCCATAAAAGTTCAGGTTTTCAGAGGTCATGCTGCTGTCAAACTCCAAACCCGTGGCCGCTCGCTAGCACATCGCTAAGCGAGCCTGTAGCGAGCATTCGCTGAGCCTTCGCTAGGCGAAGCAGAGGCGAACGGGACAGTGGCTGCTTTGTTTTGCCTTATGTCTATCTAACCAAGACTTATTATAATTCTGCATCATTTGGCCTGAGATTATGACTGGTGTGTTGTAGTGCAATTTTCAATTATACTTTACTTTGATGCTCTAACTCGTGTGCTGAATTGTGTAAAGGTTTACATATTCCCGAGGAAATGGCCGGCTAGGTATTCCACTTTATGTGTGGGATACCCTTATGGAGATTCATCCTGAATTACTCAATTGATTTTAATGTATTAATTTCATGGTGAAGATCCACCCTAATGGCTTAATTGATCTTAATGTACTGATTTTAATATGGACCTAATTACTTAATCGACTACGGCTATCTAATTAATTGTAAAACTTTGCCTTTTAATATGCGATCTTGGACCTCTCTTTTGTTACCCTACGATTACGGTATTATGGTCATGTCCCGCGAATATGGGGATCCACTTAGCAAAGACCCTTCGGTTAAATCATCATAGTCCCTCGAATGTTGCCTTTGTCCCTCGATGACCCTTCGGTGTAGCCTACGGTTAAATGATGATCGTCCCTTCGAATGCTAAGGTATCCTCACAACTGTTGCCTTCAATGACCAATCGATGACCCTACGATGATCCTTTCACATCCAAAGGATAAAAATACTTACTTCTCAATAGTAAGGACAGTTTTACCCTCATAAGGATAGGAAATGCCCGGAAAGACCTCGGATAGGTATAACTCTTAATTGCTTATTCACAATTTAAAACTACTTTTCACACCTTACACCTTTCAAAACCTCCATTAGAAAATCACCACTTGGCATACATTCGCACTAGAATCATTGCCGAGTTATATTTTCTAAACTATTTTCAAAACTAAACGAGATAACCACTTTGTATACATTCATTCAAGAATCATTACAAAGTTAAATTCTCCTTTCCAAAACATTTCCTACACATTTCCCAACCATTTTTTCAAACTAGAAAAACATAAATGATTGAGCGATTAAGAGCCCATGGATAACCATGGATACAAAGGGTGCTAACACCTTCCCTTTGTATAATGTACCTCCCGAACCTAAGAATCTAAATTAAGGTCTTTCCTGTTCTTTTCCACCTTTCCTTATTGGATAAAAGAAAAGTCGGTGGCGACTCTTGCTAACCGCGACATTGCGATTAAAACCACATAAAGTCAGTTCACCGTATGACAGATATAAAAAAGTTACCGTTTTTCTGAAATTTCCAGCACGATTTCCATCTTCTCCAACCCCAAAAATGTCCATGAAATCATCACCAAAAATATTTTACCAATGAAATAAAGTTATAACTCTCTATTTTAGATGCCCAACTCTTAAAATCCCATCCCAAAATGATTTTCAAGTTGAAAGTTATGATCAAAACCGTGCATAAAAGCGTTACGAAAAAGTTGTTGTTTTTTTGAAATTTCCAGCACGATTTTCATCTTTTCCAACTACAAAAGCGTCCATGAAATCATCACCAAAAATATTTTATGGTTTTAAGTTCAGTCATAAACATTCCTATATCAAATAACTACTTATATTCATATAATTATGGATCTATATACTATATCAATCCCTAAAACTTTCAAACATCATCAATGATGGACATACATGGACACTTTAAAACATAAATTTTATTCAACATATATCAATATTCATCATCAATCCAAAGAGAATTAAACATTCCTCTACTCTTTCATTCATGTCCCTATTATTGAACAAAAATCCCTCCCTTACCTTATAATTCCAGAAAAATTCAAGCTTTTGACTATTCTCTTCCCTAGAGCACTCCTGAAGTTTTCCTTACTTTTCTTTTCTCTTGCCTTTTTTTTAATTCCAAAACTTTCACTTAGTTTAAACTTTTTCTTTCACTTCTCTACTCCTACTAACTTACATTTTTTATTTTTATTTTCTATAATTCGCAATTTCCACCACAAACTCATTATTTTCTTTTATTTTATTATTTTATTTAAATAATAATATTAAATCATTATTTTAATTAATAAAATAATATAAATAAATCTACCAACCTCTAATTACTCTCCACACTCTCTACCAAAGGGTCACTCACCCTTATTGCCCTAACACATCTCAATTATCTCATAATTTATAATTATATACACACATAAAATTATAATTAATTAATATAAATAATTTCTTGAAAAATAGGGTGTTACAACTCTGCTCCACTTAAATAATTTTCCCTCTTGAAAATTATCTCAAGTGAACAGATTCGAATATGAATCACTCATCTGACTCTCAAGCTCTCAAGTTATGTTTCCACTAATTGGTCCTCCCTAAGCTACCTTTACCAAGGTAATCTCTTTACCATGAATCTGCTTCACTTCTCGATCCTCTATATGCATGGGTGATGCCTCAACAGTCAGGTTATCTCTCACCTGCACATCATCCACTTGGATCACACGAGATGGATCCAGAATGTACCTCTTCAACTGATACACATGAAACACATCATGAATATTAGCAAGCGACGGTGTTAAAGCAATCCGATATGCCACTTCTCCCATTCTTTTTAAAATCTGGTAAGGACTGGTGAAATGCAGAGTGAGCTTTCGAGACTTAAAATCTCGATCAACACCAGTTACCAAAGTAACCCTCAGAAACACATGATCTCCCTCTTGAAACTCAAGTGCTTTCCTTCAACTATAATGATAACTCTTTTGGCGAATCCGAGAAACTATCATCTTCTCCTAAATCACTTTAATCTTCTTTGTATTATGTTGGACAATCTCAGATCTAATCACATCACCCTCTCCTGACTCATACCAACATAAAGGCGTCCTACACCTTCTACCGTACAATGCCTCAAACAATATCATTATAATACTTGAATGGAAATTGTTGTTGTATGTAAACTCAACCAACGGTAAAAAGCTATCCAAATCATCTCCCTGTTCAAATACACAAGCCTTTAACAAGTTCTCTAGCGACTAAATAGTCCTCTCAGTCTAACCATTTGTATGTGGATGATAAGAAGAACTCAGATGCAACTTCGTATCCAAAGCCATCTGCAAACTCTCCTAGAACCTCGACGTAAACCTTATATCTCTATCAGATACAATACTAGACGGAATACCGTTTAAATTGATAATCCTCTCGATATACAACTTCACCAACCTCTCCAATGGATAATCCATTCTCATAAGAATAAAATGAGCAGACTTTGTCAACCTATCCATAATTACCTAGATAGTATCACAATTCTTCACAGTCCTTGGAAATCTAGACATAAAATCCATCAAAATGTTGTCCCATTTCCACTGAGGAATAGATAACAGTTGCATCAAACCCAACGACTTTTAATACTCAATCTTTGACTTCTGGAAAGTCAGACACGCATACACAAACTTTTCAATCTCTTTCTTCATCCCACGCCACTAAAACATCTTTCCCAAATCCTTATACATATTTATAACACTCGGATGAATACTCAGACCACTTTGGTGTCCTTCTTCAAGAATACTCTTCTTGAGTTCAGGCACACCAGGAACACAAATTTTGTCACGAAATTTTCTAGCACCATTGTCATCAATCTTGAAATCACCACCTCAAGCTTGATTGATTAAAGCCAAACAATCTACCAATTCCAAATCAGTCCTCTGACTTTCTCTAATCCCTTCTAAAACACCACTAGTAAGTTTTAACATGCCTAGCTTCACACTCTGCGGCATGACTTCACAAACCAAACTCAAATCTCTAAATTCTTCTATTAGCTCTAATTCTCTAGCTATCAATGTCGGCATATGCAACATCCTCCGACTCAGTGCGTCAACCACTATGTTGGATTTACCAGGATGGTAATTCAAACCAAAATCATAATCCTTTAACAATTCAAGCCACCCCCTATGCCTCATATTTAACTCATTCTGGTCGAATAGGTACTTCAAGCTCTTATGATCATTGAACACTTCAAATCTAGATCCAAACAAATAATGTCTCCAAATTTTAAGTGTGAACACAATGAAGGCCAACTTTAAGTCATGTGTAGGATAATTCTTCTAATGAACTCTAAGTTTTCTTGATGCATAAGCTGCAACCTGTCCATTCTGCATCAATACACCACCTTGACCCATCTTTGAAGCATCATAATACAAAATAAAAGGTTTAGTTGTACTCGAAAGAATCAAAATTGGAGCAGTCATCAACTTTTTCTTGAGTTCTAAAAAACTCTCTCCACAAGCAACATCCCACACACACGTTTAACCCTTTCGAGTCAACTAAGTCAAAGGAATTGCCAACTTCGAAAAACCTTATATGAATATGCGATAATAACCAGCTAACCCAAGGAAACTTCTAATCTCCATAACAGACTTCAGAGTCTCCCACTGTAACATATCATCAACCTTTGAAGGATCAACCACAATACCACCACTAAAATGTATGTTGCCAAGAAAACTCATTTCTCTTAACCAAAACTCACACTTAGATAACTTAGCATATAATTTCTTCTCTTTCAACAACTCCAACATAATTCTCAGATGCTCAACGTGCTCTTTATCAGTCTTCAAATAAATTAGAATATCATCAATGAATACCACCATGAACTTATCCAAATATTGGTGAAAAGTCCTATTCATATACTCCATAAAGACACTTGGCGCATTGGTCACACCAAAAGGCATCACATAATACTCGTACTGACCATATCTCGTTTTGAACACAGTCTTCAGAATATCTTATGGTTTCATTCGAGTATGATGGTAACCAGATTGCAAATCAATTTTACTAAAAACACGAGCACCAACTAATTGATCCATCAAATCATTGATTCTCGGAAGAGGATATTTATTCTTAATCGTCACCTTGTTCAGCTGTCGATAGTTAACACACAACCTCATGCTACCATCTTTCTTCTATACTAACAATATCGGCACACTCTAAGGAGAAACACTTGGTCAAACAAATCTCTTCTCAAGTAACTCTTCCATTTGTTTCTTCAGCTCGCTCAACTCAGAAGCAGACATTTCGTACAAAGCCATAGAAACGGGACTAGTACCAGGTACCAAGTCAATAGTAAAATTAATCTCTCTCTGGTGGTAAATCACTGATGTCTTCAAGAAACACTTTCAGAAATTCACACACTGTAGGAAGATCACGAACTACTCCCTTGCCTTTGGCTTCTAACGAAGCTAACATCACAAACACTTGTGCTCCATCCTTCACGGTCTTTCTCACTTTCTTAACAGATGCAAACATTAACTATTTACCTCCATCGAACTCATATTCATGCTCTGGAGGTAATTCACATATATCTCCAGGAAAAAATCAGGAATCACACACCACTTGCATATCAATATCCGTCACATTTCTTATTACTCTCCGAGAAGCAAATCTCAACAATACCTGATTTTCTCCCTCAAAGACATCCCAATTGTACCAGCAGACAGAAATCTCAAATCCATATCCTCTTTGGATTCAAGAAACTGCATCGACTTATCAAAATAATTAGTAGACACTTGGTTTGAATCTAACCAATTCATTCCAAGAATAACATCAACTTGTTCCAATGAAAGACAAACCATACACATCCTTAGGAAACACGTGAAGATATTCAATGCACCATTGACTCATCTCTATCCAAAACATCGCATCCCCCCTCACAAGGAAGTGAACAACAAGAACACCTTGTCGTCTTCCCTAAAGGATCACACCATTTTTCTAACCGACACCATCCTCGAATCCGACCTCTCTTCGGGTTCAGGAAAAACACAATATTCTCAAAACACTTGAACTAGCAAACACTGCACTCTTGCATGCAACAACATGATGTCCAGGATCTATACAGTTGGAACATCCAAGAGAAGCAAACACTTCTCCCCACTTGTTTCATCCCCAACCTGTAATTATAAAACAAAACAAGCATCGACAATGTTTTTACACACATGTCGCATACTAGGGAACAAACATAATTAAACAACCTGGCCGAACATACCGACATTCTCTGATACCACTATGTAAATCCCTAAAAACCCGTGCATAATTATCAAATAATTTAATTAACGAAATACAATCACTTAAGGTGTCACTAACAACAATCATAGTCTGCTCCGTAACACAGGTTACAACAAAACATTTTACTGCATACATTTCCACTTAGGATGTTTACATGACATCTAACTCATCTAAATATCTTCGCAGTGAAATCATAACAAAAAACCATACCAATTTAAAATCTCATAATAATTTTCATAACAAAATTAAAAGCAATGACTCATGAGTCTTCTCTAAGTGCTATCCCAGGAAATTTCAACACAAAATAAATAATTCACTCCCTAGTGTTATATATTAGAGCATAACCAAATCTAACACGAATAAACTAAAATAAATATCTCAAAGAGCTAACTTTCACTCACAATAATGTCTCTACTCTTGAGTATTTGCACGATGCCCATGTAAAGACAACATTCAAACAGAAGGGGCGAGAATACATTTCAATAATAACAACATAGAATGTAAAATAGAGTACAACATCTACACAATCATGCATATATAACATATCACATTCTCACATCCAAATTATCATCAACATCACATACAACAACACTATCATCACACATAGTCATATTTCACGCATATTATTCATTCTTCTGGAATACACAATTGCAACCATGCATAACATAATTCACTCTTCTGGAATACCACCAATATAATCAAACACATCATCTCAATCATTTAGAACACATCAAATAATTTATCAATACAGACCTCGTTCATATTCGTCACAGCATACACTTCTTTCCCACCTACTACTAACCTCTAATAAAGTCATTAAAAGTATTTTATCCCTGAAACAAAGTTATAGTCCCCTGTTTCATCTATCCAACACGTTAAACCCCATCCATAAATGATTTATGAGTTGAAATTTATGATCAAAACCATGCACAAAGGTGTTACCAAAAAGTTAATGTTTTTCTGAAATTTCTAGCACTTTACATCTTCTCCAACCCCAAAAATGTCTATGAAATCATCACAAAAAATATTTTACACATGAAACAAAGTTATATCACTCTGTTTCATCTACCTAACATTTAAAACCCCATCCCAAAATGATTTACGAGTTGAAAATTATGATCAAAACCGTGCACGAAGGCGTTACCCAAAAGTTGTTGTTTTTCTGAAATTTCTAGCACGATTTTCATCTTCTCCAACTCTAAAAGCGTCCATGTAATCATCACCAAAAATATTTTATGGTTTTAAGTTCAGTATTAAACATACTTATACCAATCACTACTTATATTCATATAATCATAGATCTATATACTATATCAATCCCTAAAACCTTCAACCATCATCAATGATGGACATACATGGACACTTCAAAACAAAAATTTCATTCAATAAATATCAACATTCATCATCAATGCAAAAATAATTAAGCCTTCTTCTACCCTTTGATTCATATCCCTATTACTGAACCAAATTTCCACCCTTACCTTATAATTTCAGAAAAAATCAAGTTTTTTGTTATTCTCTTTCCTAGAGCTCTCCTGAGATTTTCCTTACTTTTCTCTTCTCTTGCCTCTCTTTCTTCAATTCCAAAAGTTTCACCTACTGTAAACTTTTTTCTTCACTTCCCTCCTCTTAAATAAAAACCTAATTTTTATGTTTTTAATATTTCACTAAGGCCCAACTTATTGCTAACTTACATTATTTATTTTAATTTTCCATAATTCGCAGTTTCCACCCCAAACTCATTTTTTTCCTTTTATTTTATTATTTCATTTAAATAATAATACTAAAACATTATTTTAATCAATTAAATAATTATAAATAAATCTATCAACCTCTAATCACTCTTCACACTCTCTACCCAAGGATCACCCACCCTTGTTGCCCTAACACTTCTCAATTATCACACAAATAATAATTAGATACACACATAAATTCTAATTAATTAATATACTAATTTCTAGAAAAATAGGGTGTTACAGTTGGAGCTGAAGCAAAAAAAATAATGAAAAATCATGTTTGATTTGAGTCATGGACATTATAGTGATTTGAGTCAAGTGGCAAAGTGACTTGAGATTCTACTTGCGTCATGAATTGAACCAATCTCAAATATGGTTCTCGTTAGGGGTGGCAAAATGGGTTGTGACTCGTTAGGACGGGTCACACACCCGTAAAAAATGGGCGGATTGTGTTGGGATTTTGTGCCCGCCTACCCGTTCAGCCCACCCCGCCTTAAGCTCTCAAAAAAGTGGCATATTGGCTTTCAAGCCCACCAACCTAGTTATCGAGCACTCAAAATATTTATTTTAGTTGGTTGAAGGTTAATACTTGAACTACAGTTTTGGGACTCTTGTTAATGAGTCTATTTTATGTGAAACTTCTTGATGGTTTTAGACTTTTAGTTTCCATTTTTATGCTTTCTAATTGTTGGTTTGCTGCTTTCTAACTGAAACGTAAAAATAAGCTTTTTAATCTATTAAAGAAATAGGCAGGCAAGCCCGTCGCGCACCAAGACGTCACCTTGGCGGGGCAGGTTAGTTTTTTAAGCTAAATTTCACTTGGCAGACTTGTCTTCCCTCCTTTTCTTAGCGGGCTTAAGGCGGGGCAGACAGGCCGTTTTACCACCCCTAGTTCTTGTTCCAAAAATTCGACTAATTAACTTAAAACACAATGTACATACTCAAACACAAATAATTTGAATTATGCATGCTAAAATACATATCCAAAACACAATCCAAAAATGGACAATTGAAAAGGAAACTCAATGATATAACTAAAGTCTAAATAAATCTTAAAAGATAAGAAAAGAATCATTGCATAAACCTGCATAGTCTCTCTCTTAATGTAATAGAGACATGCAACTCCAGGCTCCAGTGCCTACACTCTTGGAGTGACTAGTTCCTAAGAAGAGGTGCATGTGGAAACATATTTTTCAAGTTAAGTGATCAAGGAAGTTGCCATGCTCTTAATGATGAATATGCTTTTGATGATGATAATTAAATGTAAGCATAATAAGCGGCCAAAGACGCAAGCAGACGAAGTAGGGTTTTGATGATGACACTCAACTAAAATAAAACCCAAGACTCATCCTTAAGAATAATTCAAGCAAGTGTGTATATGATTGGATTATCTCACAAGTCTTGAAAGAGAATAAGTGTGAAAGCTCTCCCTGTCGTGTCTGAGTGAACAATATGTTGTAAAAGCATAAGGACTTTTCTGTAAAGTTATAAGGCTAAATCACACTCACACTAAAATATGCTTTCAAGCCTATTTTTTAAAGAATACTCCAAATTTTTTGAAGTCGTGTCAGTTGAATCAATAACTTTTTGAATGTTTTTTGACAAAATCTATATTGTCCAATCGATTGGCACTTATATCCAATCGATTGAGTTAGTGTAAAAACTATCCTTAAACATTTGGGACAATGTCTTAATGAACGACAACGACTATATATCATTTCTTTCCTTTTAAAATAACATAAATTCTTAATTTTATGCCTTCCAATCGGTTGGTGCATGATGCTAATCGATTGACACATGAATTTTGACCCAATAAAATTTCCTTTTTTATGACATATTCTAGCCTATAAATATATGCCATTCCCTTAACATTTTAACATTCAGAAATGTGAGCCTTCATACCTCACTCCTCAGTTTATTAAAAAATTATTTTCTTTATTTTATCTCACTTAAATTTAGCCGCGACACTTCGAGAAAGTTCTTTTGATTAGTGAGGCATTTGTTGTAATTATGGAAATTCGTTGTTGTAAATTCACGAAGGAGTATTTTCTTTTGGTTGAATATTTTATCTGTAAGGGATTGTTTATTTGGGTTAAAAGTTATGGTTTGAGGATTTAGATTCTAAGTTACTATTTAGGTTCGTAAGCTAAGCCTGCTCAAAAGCTTATTTTGGTTTGAGATTAGCCCATTTTAAAATCTTAACTTGGTTTGTGGTTATCCTGATAAAAACATCGCTTCAGTTTGTAATCTCATCATAGTCAAAAGCTTTATGTTGTTCGAGATAAGCCTATTTCAAAATCTCATTGGTATGGTCAACCTAGTCAAAACCTCAGTTTGGTTTGTGAGTTTAGGCCGGTTAAAAATCTCACTTTGGTTTGAGATAAGCATGTGGAAATCTCTATTTTTCTTGGGGAGTAACCGCTTCAAGTTGTTGTTTGGAAAGAAGACTAACCACTTCAATATGTTGTTTGGAAGGAAGGATAATTGCTTTTCTCCAGTGTTTGCTGTTTGATTGGAAGTTAGCTTGAAATTTCATTTTTCCTTGTATAAGGGGGTTTGAGAGTTCAACCTACTAGAAACTCTTATGAATTATTGGATACTCTCAAGATCATATCTTAGGGAGAGGATTTGGTCTCTTCATTTCGACTGAATGTCTATAATTTCTGGTGTTATCTCTCTTGTCCTTAACTCTTTATTTTCTGCTTATTTATCTTTTGGGTGCTAATTTATTAAAACATTTTCAAAAATGTTTTTAAACTCTTAAAATAATTATATGATTTTTTCAAACTACCGTTTATCTGAATCACATAATTCACCCCCATCTTGTGTGTGGAGTCACATGTCCAACAAGTGGCATCAGAGCCTAACTCATGTTCAAGGACTAATATTTTCATGAGGAATTTAACTTCCAGCATATTTTTAAACAACAGATCTTTCTTAAACACACCTCCATCATTTAATGGTGCTAGGCATGAAATATTGAAACCTATATTTAGAATCTTTATTCAAAGTATTAATCTTGAATTGTGGGAAACTTTAATCAACGATACGTTTATCCCTACTTACCAAGAAAATGGAAAAGTAGTATATAAATCCAATTTCCTTTGGACTGTAGAAGAAAAGAGAAAATTTGAAATTAATTTCAAAACCAAGAATTTTCTAGTAATATCCCAAGATGATACTAAAATTCTTTACGTTTATAATTGTAAAACCGCAAAGGAAATGTAAGATACTCTTAAAATGATATATGAAGTTTTTCCAAGTATCAAATAAGAGGAAATTAACACACGAGGCGAAAAAGGCGAAGGTCTCTCTCATAAATGTTTTTCCAAATTTAGAAATATTAGAAATTATATAGGACCGTTTGTTACTAATCAATGTCTAAGAATTAAATTTTGGAAAATAAATCCAATCCTTAAATCAAAAGATGGGAATGTTTGTGAATTTCAGGAAAAATAAAAGAAGGAGGGAATCATAAAGAAATTGAATGAACAAGTTCAATTACTCAGAGATGAAAATTCAACATCAAATGATGGAACCTCATTTATAAAAGGTTGTGAAGAAGAAGTATCGTCTAGTGGAATCATTGAAAGAAGAAAAGAAGAGGAAGTACTCACAAGAAAAGAAAAATCAACCTCAGGGAGAACCATATAAGAATCATCCTCAAACGAAAAAGGTGAAGCTTTCTTGAAAGTATAATACGGGGAAAATTATTATGAGGTAAATAAGCCATATTACAATAAATTATTTAAAATTAGTACTACGCAGGTTGAAGAAAATGATAGGACTAAAAAATGTAACTCAAACCTTAAAAAGTATTTAGAGTTTCTTGAAGCAAGCAATAAATCACTTAAGGTAGAAATGACTAATGTTAGGAACTCAAGAGAAACGTGTGAGACTCGTCTCTTTGAAAAAGGAAGTGACATATTTTCATGAAACCCTAAGTAAATTTAAGGGAAAAGAAAACCTTAACTTGATCTTATCAAGTCAAATGTATTTCTTAAATAAAAATGGACTAGGATTCAAACCAGATAGAGCACCTAGTAAATGCTTAAATAATAAGAAAAAGAATCTCACCATTTATAAATGCTCTCATTGTAAGAAATTTGGGCACTTAGATCCTTTGTGTTGTGACAAGTTAAAAAGGTCTAAAGGTAGCATAAATTATGTTCTTAAGGGGAGATATGTTGGACCGTATGCTTAAGAAAAGGTGTTCAATATCTTACACCAGAATTAACAAACAATAGATAAACAAGATGATCAATGCAGAAAGAAATAAAAGGACACAAATAATTGTTAACCTAGTTCGGTGAAACCACAACTACGTATGGGGGGAAATCTACCCAAGAAAGGAAACTCACTATCTTGAATTAGTACAATTAGTATTACAGGGACAACAATCTCATGTTGTTCAATGCCTCTTTCTAATCCTAATGACTTTCTATTTAGGTCTCTCCTTAAATATTAGAACCCCTCTTACTTTCTCCCAACCACTAATCTCAAGTGATCATCTTTAATAAATAACTTAAAGAGAATTACAAATCAAATAAACAAACCAACATTATGCCTTACGAATTAGGGCACTAGCATGATGTACAATCAACATAAACAAAGGACTAAAATAAAATACTAACACTATGTATCTTCAATACTTGAACGTTGTTTTCAATGATTAGGATTAAGTATCCTTAAATATTAATGCTTCATATGGGTTTTTTTTCAATGGGCATAAACAACTTTTATCTCGTCCAGAAATATAGAAGATTTAGGTGGATTCTGTTTTTGATTTGTTTCACAAAAGTCTCCCACAAAAGATATGATTTGTTTGTAAATTCAACTTTAAATTTCCATTTAAATTTTATTTGATCATATCCAATTTAATAAAACAAATCCATATAAACACATTTCTAAAAGATAGCAACAAATCTGCAACATATCTGATTAAAATAACAAGAAAATAACACGCAGAACAGCTACAACATTGGCTTACTGACAAGGGTCAGATGTTGCATACATGTTCTGACATCTGTTCCCACATGTATCATTTCTTCATAAAAACAACTTGAACATACCATGTTGTTTTGCATATTTCAGTCAATTCAAAAAGGAACAACACTCTCTTCCTTTGGAAAACTTTGGCAAAACAACATTTTCAAAAACATACAAGATGTGCAACATAAGTTGAGAATTAATCACACCACACACAAGCATACAGAGCAAACATTATCAGCAACAGAAGAACAATAATCAAAACAACACACATCCCCAGCAGCAAAAGCAAACATAAATAGTCAATTGGTTAGTACACATTAGACAGTCAGTCATACAATGATGCTCCCATAATCAGTCAAGCCCAAAATCAAAAATGCATGCACACCAACATAGTTAGTAGTTGTCAGTCAGGTCAGAATTTACTACACATCATAAATATTACATATCAAGCATCAAAACATCAAAGTTCATACACATTCAGTAGATTAGCTCACACAGGCTTAAAGGTCAGATGCCATGCCAGATGCTCCAATATGTGAACGCACATCAATACTCCACAAACACATTAAAACATCCATTACAAAAGATGTAACATATTCACACCAACACCAAACATGTACATACCAATAGAAGTAACACATTTACACCAAGCACATACACACCATTACTCCCCCCTTTTGCCACAGTTTGGCAAAGGTTATGAAAAGAAAGAAAACCAGAGAAATACCACAAAGCATAAACCATTGACATATGCAAAACCACAAATACCAAAGCACTATCTAGCCAGATACAAGTGCCATAAACAATCATAACATCTTTCTTCAGAAAAAACATAAATAGCTCCAACCTGATGACTCTTCAGAGCTTGATTCTTCTTCTTCACTTGAGGATTCGACATCTTTCTCACTCAGTAGATATTTACTCTTGAGGTATGATTCTTCACAAAGGAGATTAGCTCCTTATATAGCCACAAAAGTCCAGCTCCAAAAGCCCATAAGGATTTAGGTCATGAATTTGGCTGGACTTCTAAAAAGCACATGAGATCAATCTTCAACAATGATGATTTCCAATCTTGATCAATCTCCTTGAATGAATATGAATTTCTTGATTATTTTTGTTGTATTTGATTCAGATTACATCCTCCAAAAACACACATGATCGATAAAATATTAATTCGAAAAATTGTGACCTTTGTAACTAGAATGAGACAAATGTCTCATAGATCGTGGAACATTTGGCTTGACATCTGTCTACAGCACACATTTCTAAATCTTAAACAAATCAAATAAAATATTTACTTTATAAACATCACAATTCCAACTTCTCAAGTAAAGGATTCAGAATAAATCTCTTGCAAAAACTGAACCACACTTTAAATCCTCTTAAGGAATAAAACACAACTTCTTAAGATCACAACCACAAGTGCTTAAGATCACAATATAACACAACTTCTTATGAACACCAGTTGGAAGCAACAACCTTTCTTGTAAATCACCACATCACCATCTCCCCCTAGATTTCCCAAAATGGGAAAGGGGTATTAGAAAAATCCAGCCATAATAGGCACATGTACTAGATAACAAGAACACATGAATAAATATCACAAAATTGCAGTAGCATCAATTTTGTTCGTCAGACGCACAAATGTCAAACATAATGTTTGAGATAAAATGGTTATGTGTCCATTTGTGATAATATCACCAAAAGGACGAAAATTGTGAAACCATTAGATAGAACAACCGAGAAGTAAAAGACAGCAAGCCAAGTGTGGGACACCACTTATCCCAAAATAGAGAAAATATTGACGCATTTGACCAGTTTGTTTTAGCTTTAAAAAAATGAATTTTTTCTTTGTATTTTTTAAAATGGATTTTAAAAAACATTTTTCAGAATATTACAAGTTTTTTATATCTGTTTTTTTCTAAATTAAAAGACTAAGTTTGATGATTTTTTTTTCAAAATAACCAATTTTTTCAAAAAAAAAATCGAAAATAACCAATTTTTCAAAAAAAAAACCAAAATAACCAAGTTTGGTAGAGGATGCGCCAGATGAATTTGCGCAGCCCCATACCAATAAGAGTAGGCGCCAGGAGCATTGACGCACATGCATTGGGCCTCATGAGGAGGCACCAATGCTTGTGGCGCCTGCATTGACCCTCATGAGGAGGTGCCAATGCCTCTGGCACCTGAGTGCATTTTCATGGTGGGCGCCAATTCATATGGCGCCTGCATGTGATGGTCATGTGGGCGCCAATTCATCTGGCGCCCACGTGGTTTATCCAATAGATGTTCCGTTTCTATAAATATCACGCCTTGTATACAATTATTTTCACTCAAATTCATTTCCTAATATGATAAGTTGTCTAGTTCAACCATCAATTTCAACAATGTCTGCATACATTTAAAAACGAAATGCTTATGTAATATTTTCTGCTGTTGCGGATCCGATACAGGTTCGACTTTGGAACACAGATACGTTTGAACGTCTTAATCGGACGTTGTACAGTTGTTTAGAAGGAGAAATTGGAGAGGGTGAACGAATTAGAAGAATACAATGGCTTGTGTCCATGTTCAACCAAAACAGAGAAGTGCGTGAATGGGTGGATATTAAGACCGACCAAGACGCTCGTAGGATGATGCATTACATGTTCAAAATTGTTTTGATGGTTGTAATCACATAGTTCTTGTATTGTATTTGTTATAATTATTTGTGTTACTGTTTATGTAATGGTATTTTCGTCACAGACATCTATTATGAAATAAATTTAGTTTTTCATATATTGCAACAGAGGTACTATGAAATAAATTTAGTTTTTCATATATAGAAACAGAGGTACATCTGAATTTATCTGGTTGTGCTCGTTCCAATACTAGGACAATTATTACGATTATGACCTGGTTGACGACATGAACTACATAGTTTAAACATTGTGTTCGCCGTATCCATTTCGGTTCGAATCTGGGTGCTATTAGAGCGATCCTTTTTCTTCCTTCGTATAACTTCGTTGTGTCAGACGATGTCCCCTTGATATTCTGGCCAATAATCCTCTTTTGCCACTACCGAAAAACTAATTTTATAAACATTTGAAAGGCTGGCGACTATGTAAACTTCAGATAGCAAGTAGGATGGATCCCTTCGAACCTTTGAGCACGCCACAATGACACGGGAACAGGGGGTACAAAAGGCTTGGAACCTTCCGCAGTCGCACCAACCTCTATCTAGTTTGACTCTGTACTGTCCCATCGGCATGCCCTCATTGTGATCCATGGACTCGGCAACACTAAACCAACCTTTAGTTCGGTCAAAAACTGTAACCACGTGTGTGTTTGCTTAGGCAGCTTCATGTCTGATGAATTTCATTGAAGCATCATTGAACAACTGTCCAGATTGCAACACTAAACTCCATCTTGAGAGTTTGGTTTCAAATAACGCTCCTAGCCTGAAATATGTAGCCTGCACCAAAGCGGTTATTGGTAGGTTACGGATGCCTTTGAAGACAGAGTTCATTGATTCCACAAGATTTGTTGTCATGTAGCCCCAATGCTGACCGTTGTCGTATGCCCTAATCCACTTCTCCAACGGAATACTATCGATCCACCGTACCGCATCTTCGTTCGAAAATCTTATTTCCTCGCGGTAGTGTTTGAAAGAAGGTTCTGATGATGCATAACATGCATTGACAACTTTCTTACGCAACGTTTTATCTTTGATTTCCCGCATGAAATTCTGAGCAATATGTCTAATATAAAACACATGCATCGAAGGAGGATTTTTCCAGCCATTGTCAATGTTATTATATGCACTGATGATTGAGGGGTGTCTATCAGAGATTAAACACAGGTTAGGCTGAGGTGCAACGTGCAATCAGAGATTTCTTAGGAAAAAACTCCATCCCTCAGCAGTCTCCCCTTCAACTAGGGCAAAGGCGGATGGAAAAATATTGTTGTTCCCATCTTGTGCCACTGCCATCAGTAACGTTCCTTTGTATTTTTCATACAACCATGTACCATTAATTTGTATAATTGGTTTACAGAAAGAAAAAACTATGATACACGGTTGATACGCCCAGAATAGACGGTGAAATATTCTATTTCCAACAGCACACGTACCATCTGGTGTATATGCGGGCAATGTTTCCATCTTGACAATTGTCCCGGGAGCATAGTGTTTTAGAGACAACAGGTATTTTGGAAGTTGTTTATAAGACTCCTCCCAATTGCCAAACACTTTTTCAACAACTTTTGTTCTAGATATCCATGCCTTCCTATATGATGGAGTGTACTCGTACTCTTCCCTAATATGCGAGATTATTGTACTCACCTTTAACGACGTATTGTCGCCAATGACAAATAATATTTCATCGCATATTAGCTGAGAGGTTAGTTTATGATGATCCTGCATTGGGTTTGTCAGCATGCATGTGTGATCTGGACCCATTGATCCAATCTCCCAAGACTCGCTCCTCTTTTGGTACGAAGCTGACAACCTAAAAAGGTAGTGCTCATTCGGACAATAAACTTTAAACCTCGATGCGTCAGTTCTGTCAACTCTGAAATCAACTGATAGTTGCATGTGAGATTTCTTAATGGCTTTTACACATTCCTCTTTTGTGCGAAATGTTTCTCCTTGTTTTAGAGATCCTTGCATTTGCACGTAAGGATTGTACCATACATCTGCCGAAGGTTCATCTGAACCCAAATTTTACCTTGTCATGTGTTAGGGTGGGCAATATACATGACTTGTTGGTATTGGCTCCTCTTCCTCTTCAGCATTCACCATCGAATCAACCATGATCTCAGGTTCCTCTTCTTCTTCGTCTGGAACATTCACCTCAGCTTGTTCGTCATCAGTTTTACAAAACACTTGTGACTGATCAATGTATTGGGAATCCTATTGTTGATGTGGTAATATATACAACTCTATATCGTTGTAACCGGATTGTTCATGACTGCCAAACATATGTTGAACATCATCATCATCTCGAATCTTCTTCTGATAAAATTTTACCTGGTTTTATGCAAACCAAACCGGATTTTTATAGATGATCTGACCCACATTATTGCAATGCAATTTCTTTTCTATTCTTTGTTTCAGATGTGAAAAATTTGATCGTCGATTTATTGTAAACTGAGTCACCTCTGTGTTTCGAAAACAAAAACCAAATAACTGATGATCAAATATTTCACCTTCGACATGGGCACTGATCATGTAATGTTGTGTGGAAGACATTATGTTTAAATATTAAATATGTAGATAGTTTGAATGGAATTGGAATTGAATCCATTGCTAAGTTGTTCATCTGCACAACATAAATAGCTTGGTCATTGGTAAATTGGTTGTTGCATTGATAACTTGGTCATTGTCTTTACAGACTTGACCATGCATGCAGTAGAAGGAATCCAACACGCGGAGAAAAGATTGAAAAGAATACACATGCGGCAGGGAATCAAAGAATCTCTGAGCTCTGTGCCCTAAGATTCCAACCTAGGCGCCCATTCCCTAGGCGCCATAAAGTATCTGAGGCGCCAAAGGGTTGGGCGCCTCTTCACAAAACTACACTTAGGTGCCACTAGGAAGGGCGCCCCTTCCAATTTCCATATACTAAGGCGCCAAGAGGAAGGGAGCCTCTTCCTTGCATGTGAGAAATCACATGTAGGCTCCAAGAGGAATGACTCCTCTTCCCTTGAATGTGCTTTCTTCACATGCGCCAAGAAGATTCCTCACATGCTAAATTTCTCTTCCATTCTGAATTTTGTCATTCTCTTGTCTCCTCTTGCCTTTCCATGCAACCGATCACACTCTTTTTAGGTTCCAAACCTACTCACTCATTCATCTATAAATAGTCTCTCATATCAACAATATCAAATCATCTTCATCAATACTCAAGTATTTTCTTCTACCACACTTCTTTCATCTACCAAACTCAAGCTTTGCAAATTCAAATCATGTCTTTGTTGACTATGGGCAATGAACACAGAGGCACAATCGAGAATATCTCGGCATTTGTATGTTATCTCCCTCTTTTGGTTTCTATTTTTGGATTACTACATATAGATATCTTTTTTGTGTTATACTTTTGTTATGTCTCTCTTTTGAGTTTCTATTTTTGGATTACTTCTAATACATATCTTTTTTGTGTTATACCTTTGTTGTCTCTCTCTTTTTATTTTCTATTTTTGGATTACTTCTAATAGATATCTTCTTTGTGTTATACCTTTGTAATCTCTCTCTTTTTAGTTTATATTTTTGGAATACTTCTTATAGATGTGTGTTTGTTGAGTTTGTATTTCTTCTTCTAATTGTATTTTCTTACTTTTTTGTTATTAGGATCCGAAGCGGTTTAGATGCTGTGTACATGAATATGTACCCCACGATCCTTTAATAGAACCATATATTAGAGGATGTGGATTTGGAAATCTACTAAACATTGTTTCGTACTCGGTGGACTACAAGTTCATTCTGGCTTTGTTGGAGAGATGGAAACCCGAGACCCACACATTTCACCTTCCGATTGGTGAGTGTACCGTCACACTTGAGGACATGTACATGTTGTTGGGTATCCGTATAGACGGAAATACAGTGAATGGGAGAGTTAACCAAGACAACAATGTATGCAATGAATTATTGGGTGCCCCTTTGTTAGACGACGAAACTGAGGGAGACACATCCGGTCAAGAAAGGGGGCAAGGTATAAATTTAAAATACCTAAAACAATATTATGACAGTATAGTATTGTCCGATGATTCAACCGAGTATGAGAAAATAATAAAAGCTCGGTGTTACATTATGATTTTAATTGGTAACTTTTTGTTTCCAGAAAGTACATGTAATTCTGTGAATATAATGTATTTACCTTTATTACGCAACATTAATAAGGTAAACACTTATAGTTGGGGTTCAGCTGTGTTGGCCCATCTATATAGTGCAATGTGTAGAACTGCAAAAAAGAATACATATACTTTTTTTTTCATGTGCTTATTTTCTTCAAGCTTGGGGGTGGTCGAGAATGTCGTCGCTCGCCCCGATAAATGAGCGTCCATTCGTGTTCCCGTTTGCAACCAAGTAAGTCTAACACTTTACCATTCACTATTTAGTTAATTATATTTATTATTATAATTAACAGTAAATAATATGTTTCACTTCTTTTTATTATCTTAGGTGGTCAGTAGGGGGAATGAACTACAATAGGTGTCAGAAACACGCTATTGTAGTCTATCGAAATCTATTGGACCACATTGAACATGACGGTGTAATAATCCTACCGAACTATATTTTAATTTAAAATTACTTCTCAAATTATTTTCCATCTAACCATTTGGTTTTGTTTTACAGTTTGTTTGGAGGCCATATCTGGGTCTGAATCATGATGTGAACCATGACGATGCTGCAGTTTGGACAGCGAAGACACTGATTATCCGATTCACTACAGTGGAAATGCACCAAAGTGATCGGGTCAAACTGCAGTTCGGAATGCTACAACAGATTCCAGAATCTCCCACGTGTTTGGGGAATTGGCATAAAAAAAGGATCGATGCACAGTGGGATTATTCTGACTGGAGAGACTTTGCAAAAGACATGTGTCGTCAATGGAGGAATCGACGACAACACATCTTGAACGAACCAGTCATCCAAGGTGCAAGACCCACTCAATAATATATGACATGGTTTAGGTCAGTAACAACTCAGCAATTTGTATCTGAGTCGCGGTATTTGATGGATCCACGCTAACATGCTTCGTCATCGTACGCCCCACAACAATTCACCACCCAACACCAATGTGAACCCATCCAAACCGAACAACCAACCACACAACATCAACCAACCACATACACACAACAACCACACACACAACATCGCAACCCGTTCATGCCAACCACCCAACAACCAACCATCCAACGTACCAAGAATCAAACCCCGCAACCACAACCGTCTATAGCCCAGATGATTCATATGGGTCACTTCATCGTAGCCCCCCACCAATGAACACCCAACCATTGTTTAACTATAGTACGCCCCAGGAACCATTGCTCGTTTTTAAAACGGCTTAATGGCCCAATTTGGGCAACTATACCGTCCCCAATTCACCCAACCCCAACGTCCTAACTACGATGACATGGGCACCGAACTCCATTACGGAAGCGCCGTTGGCCAGAGCCCATCCAGATATTGCGAGCAATTGATGACACATTTGTCAAATACCGTTGAAACTTCCACCGGACCTTCCCAACCAACCATCGCTCGATCAGGTCAGCACCCAAAGACCACAAACACCTCAAGAAAATCGTGGGAGACCTCGGAGACAAACTAACACACCGGGATGTGGAACCGGGGGACGTAATAAATATTAAATGTTAAAAATAAAATAAAAATTTAAAATTTAAAAAAACTAAATAAATATAAAAAATTGAAAAAATAATATGGGGTGTATGCGACAGATGAATTGGCGCATACACCCACCATAAAAATGCACTCAGGCGCCAGAGGCATTGGCGCCTTCTCATGAGGGCAAATGCAGACGCCACAAGCATTGGCGCCTCCTCATGAGGCCCAATGCATGTGCGCCAATGCTCATGGCGCCTACTCTTATTGGTATGGGATGCGCCAACTCGTCTGGCGCATCCTCTACCAAACTTGATTATTTTGGTATTTTTTTAAAAAAAAATGGTTATTTTTGATATTTTTTTTTTGAAAAAATTGATTATTTAAAAAAAAAACAATTTTGACATTCTATAAAATAAACATACATTATTAAAGATCAAAACATAGTCAAAATCACAACTTTTTCAAAAAATTGTATCTCAAAAATATTTTTTATAAAAAGCTATTTGAAATAGCTTCAAAATTAAATAACTTTTTAAAATTTTGATATCATTTTTTTTTAATAAAATGATGAAATATTTGAAATAACATTTTAAGAATAACTATTAAAATTAAATTTTTATGAAATTTTTTTTTATAGTTTTTAATACACCAAAATTATTATCACTAAAAAAAATTATTTAAAAAAAAAAAACAGAATCATTATCCCGCATAAATAGCTTAAGCGATTATATGGGTCTTGATTAGCTAAATTATTATATATTGGTAATGTCAAAAAGGAAATTATATGATCAGTTCGACACATTCATTCATGAGCAGCATTTTATAATAAAAATTAAATATCTTTAAAGATTTTGATAATGTTAATTTAAGTTTTCAGGATATATGTTAAAAAATTCATAAATAAAAAATTTATATTAAAAAATTATTAATTATAAATTTATAATAAATTTAAATTTAATTTCCAAAAAAATAATTTTATAATTATCTCAAGAACACAAACTAGCATCACTTAAAGATTTTAGCGTGATTGACAATGTAAAAAGTTTTTCACTCAAGGTATAAAGTACTATTACTATTTATTTCTCGAGATCAGATTTATTGTTCCATGCTTTTGTACATTGGGTGAGAGCAATCTAGAGGTAAGTGAAGTCGCTTTAAAGGAAAGGTACGTACCTAAAACAAGTGAAAGATTATGCGAGCAGCAAACAGCACCTAACTATACGTGTTTCGGAATTACTCATAAATTTGTAAATGTTGAATCTCGCAACACACCAACCACCACTTATATATATATATATATATATATATATTAACAAGAAAGCGAAGTTAACCGTGAAGCTTTGATAGCTACCAACTTGGCCTCATTCCTTCCGGCAGAAACTCGTTAGAGCTGTTTAGAATTATAATAACTAACAATCTCTTAGTACAACAATATAGGGTATCTTACCCTAATTAAATGAAGAAAATGCTATTAATGAAGGGGATAATTCAATAGAGGGTAATGCTAACTTGCGCGATAAGAATTAAAAAGAATTAATTTTATGTTGGAAATTGTGTATTGATTTTAATAAAAATTTAAAATTAATTTTATAATTATACAAACTTTCTATAAGTGGGTGTCTTATCTTGTGTCCCTAAAGCACAAGTTAGCATTACCCTTCAATAGATTCCATGACTCACTAACTCTTGTAACTTCAAAAACACACCTAAATTTTAAATATTAAAATCCAACTGCTTATGAAATACACAACACATCTTGAAACATCAAAAAGCTTATAAAAAAATTCAAATTTTAAAATTCAAAACTTTTCTAAATATTACTACCTAACTACACCAGAAATTCATCCGAGAGATTTTCCATCGAATTAGAATAAATTTTAGACAAGACCACAAACTAATCCTAGAAGATTTTACGGATTTTATAATCCAGAATATACTTTGTTATCAGAAAATCAAAAACAATTTCAGATAAGAGATGAAGAAAACACAAATTAACATAAATATTTATTATCACATATACAAAATATATAACTTTAAATAAATCTTTGTTAAAATAAATCTAACACAATATTTATGATCAAAAGATGGTTGATGATATTTTAACATCTTTAGAATATCGTTAGTCGATCTCGCTACTGTCGCATCGACCTCGACCAGACATTTGTTGTGTAGCAGTGAAATATACTCCACATAACTCTTAAATCTTCATTTGTCTTCGACTCAAATTTATTGAACTTCACTTTTCCTTTGTTATCAATGGAGGGTGAATTGTACCCAATCCTAACCACCATACGCAATAGGAAAGTAACAGACTAAAACACAAAGGGTATAAAATTTTCCAAACTTGTAAGAATCTATAAGGATCAACAACAAATATATGACAACAACTTGAAAAAATAAAGACACTAGAGAACACCAATATTTTAACATGGAAAACTTTTAATGTTAGAGTAAAAAACCACAGAAAAAGCATGAAACAAGAGAGTCTCAAAGTGATTGACAAACTAGTGCTAGCAACAACAAAATCACAAGAAGTTGAAAATACCTAAATATGCAACTTCAGTGCGAAGTCAATATCTTTTAACTCAGACTTTATTTTGAAGATCCGAACATTCAAAAGGTAAACACGGATGTTGCAAACCTGCCTCCAAAAATGAGCTCGACCCAACGATGAACGAATTCAGAATTTTCGATTTACTGAGTCTGGTTGTAGAAAAACGGGAACATATTTCTTTCCTTTTTTCTCTCTTTTGAAGCTGATTTTTGTTCCTTCTCTCTCTCTCACTCACTCTCACACACTCTCTCTCTCTCTCTCTCTCTCACACACACACACACACACACTCTCTCTCTCTCACACACACACATACTCTCTCTCTCTCTCTCTCTCTCTCTCTCTCTCTCTCTCTCTCTCTCTCTCTCTCCGAAATTTACTTTCTCCACTTAAATTAGTGAGATAAGTGTGCTAATATATCTGGGTATTTTTCCACATGGAAAGGGAGCTAAAACCCAACAAATCTCCCCTCACAACTATATGGAGGAAATTGCCTAACCGACGATATCAAAACAAGCTTAAAACTTCTCTCTTGGTAACACTTTAGTCATAATATCAGAATCATTATCATTCGTATAAACTTTAGTTAATTCCAGCAAGTTAGCTTCCAAAACATCATGTATCCAATGATATCTCACATTAATGTGTTTGGAACAATTATGAAAATTTGGATTCTTACCAAGATGAGTAACGCTTCGACTATCAACAAATAACACATACCTGTCTTGAACAAACCCAAACTCGTACAAAAATTTCTTCAACCATAACAACATTTTCCGACTTTAGTAATAACAATAACTCTACACACTTTTCAAATCTTAATTGACAAGCTACAACTCCCCCTGCAAATTTAATCATGATCCCTAAATGGACTTTTTGGAATCAATGTTGTAGTTTTATATTTGTAAAAGACCTAACAAAGGCGAGAGCTTGGTTGTCCCTAGAAGAAGCGACATCCATATGTTTCTGAAGGAGAATTGCCATCCAAGGCGCAGCAGAATTTAAAAATTTCTCCATTTAGTGATCCTTACGAATGGGCATGATCAGTGATAGAATCGTTACCTCTTGTGGCGATTCAAACCTTTGGTGCAGATCTCTGATAATGATCAAAACCTTTGATACAGATCCACGGGACGATCACGAACGTTGAACGATGACAACGTCTCTACTCAGTCCACACGAACGGATTCCTTCAATCGCAGTGCTAGCTGTTATGAATGAAGGCTTTGAGTGAGAGAAAGAGGGAAACAAAATTCCAAGTCTCTACTTGAATTTCTGTCTGAGTGGATTGGAGTGACAATGCTTCTACCCAAGGGGTTCTATTTATAGAACCACTTGTGTGGGCTTCAAGCTAAAAAGCCCACTTAAGTGCATTTTGGCCCATATCTTATAATATGCCCAAAATCACTTAAGTATTTGGTACCTTACCATATTTCGTCTCCCACTTAAGTGAACCGTATCTTACGGTGTTCCTTAGTTACTCTATCTCTCATCAATCCGTCCCTTATGTGTGACCCTATAGGTTTTCGCGGCGTTGGCAATTATATTAAATCACGCATTTAACATAATAAACAGTGAGCGGTATCTAGCAACACATCACTGCTACCCAAGTCACGAAAATGTCATGTGATCTGACAAAACCTCCTGTGATAATAATTATGTGTATAATTACCCCTTTGCCCTTATGTCTATATTGAACACAAGGTATAGACCGTGTCACCCTTGTCCAGTTCAATATTGGGCCCATAGACATTTATCCTGTTACGCAGGATTGGAAAATTCCATCTAGGACACTCATGTCCCTCAGCATGCTTCGTGGAGTACCCATCAACTGTCTTTATGGTTATCCAGTTACGGACAACGTTGGATCAGCAATAAAGCACTCGACTCTACATCTAGGATCCATAGTGGTTTCAGGTCGAAGAGTGGTATACACTATTATCACCATGAGAATAACTTATGACACTTTGCATAACTTTCTATATAGTATTCTCATAGCGGGTCAATCCGGTATAAATATTACTCCTAATATTCATACCTATGTTTAAGACTTGATAACTCTTTATCCATGATCCATGAGATGTGATCATCAATCTACAAACATAATAGTCTTAGTGCTTTAATGTTATCCCACTTCACACTAAAGCTCGACTACGGATACTTTAAGAATAATGTCCTTATGTTTAATGTGTTCTCATGATTAAGTCACACTTAATACATTAAACGGACTATCTATTCCAGGGACTTTATTAATCAACCATAATAAAGAAAATGCCTTTTTATTATTAATAAATAATTCGATACAAGTACCAAAAGTATTGGCCTCTAGGGCTTACACCAACAATCTCCCACTAGCACCATAGTCAATCAGGCATACCCCGTATGCCCATTGATCTAGTATGGTCATCATGCTTCTGCTGCGCAAGAGGCTTTGTCAGTGGGTCAACTATATTGTCAAGTGTAGGTACTTTACATATTTTCACATCTCCTCTATCTATTATCTCTCGAATGAGATGATAACGCCTAAGTATGTGTTTGGATCGTTGGTGAGATCTAGGCTCCTTAGCTTGTGCGATAGCACCATTGTTATCACAATAGAGACTAATGGGATCCACAATGCTAGGGACTATGCCAAGTTCACTAATGAACTTCCTGATCCAGACAGCTTCCTTTGCTGCACTTGAGGCAGCAATATACTCGGCCTCGGTTGTAGAATCAGCAACTGTATCTTGCTTCGAACTTTTCCAGCTCACAGCGCCACCGTTCAAGCAAAACACATAACCAGATTGCGATCTAAAGTCATCCTTATCTGTCTGGAAGCTAGCATCAGTGTAACCAATTACATCCAACTCTTCCTGACCTCCATATATCAAGAATGATTCCTTAGTCCTTCTCAAGAACTTAAGGATATTCTTAACAGCTACCCAATGGGCATCACCAGGATCAGATTGGTACCTACTCGTTGCACTTAAAGCATACGAGACATCTGGTCGAGTACATAACATGGCATACATGATAGATCCTATTGCAGATGCATATGGAATCTTATTCATGCGTTCCCTTTCTTCCTTAGTTGAAGGGGATTGTGTTTTTGATAGACACAGGCCATGTTGCATAGGTATGAATCCTTTCTTGGAATCATGCATATTAAAGCGTCTCAGCACTTTGTCTATGTATGTACTCTAACTTAGGCCAAGCAGTTTTTGTTATCTATCTCTATAGATTCTGATTCCTAATATATAGGCTGCTTCACCTAGGTCCTTCATAGAAAAGCATTTCCCCAACCAAGTCTTTACTTGTTGCAGGGTAGGGACATTGTTTCCAATGAGTAATATGTCATCTACATATAACACCAGGAACACGATCATGCTCCCACTAACCTTCTTGTAGACACAAGGCTCATCTTCGTTCTTGATGAATCCATATTGTTTTACCGTTTCATCAAAACGAAGATTCCAGCTTCTGGAAGCTTGCTTCAATCCATAGATTGATCTTTGTAGCTTACATATCTTATGGGCTTCTTCTGGTATGTCAAATCCTTCAGGCTGTGTCATGTACACATCCTCAAGAAGATTCCCATTAAGGAAAGCAGTTTTGACATCCATCTGCCATATTTCATAATCATGATATGCAGCGATAGCAAGTAAAATCCGAACAAATTTAAGCATTGCAACTGGTGAAAAGGTTTCATCATAGTCAACACCATGAATTTGTTTATATCCTTTTGCAACCAGTCTTGCCTTATAGGTATGTACCTTACCATCCATGTCAGTCTTCTTTTTGAAGACCCACTTGCATCCTATAGGATTAACTCCTACAGGAGGCTCTACCAAGTTCCAAACTTGGTTCGTGTACATGGAATCTATTTCGGATTTCATGGCCTCTAGCCACTTCTCAGACTCGGGACCAGTTATGGCCTCTTGGTAGGTCACAGGCTCATCTTGATCCATGAGTAATACATCACCTTGATCTGTTATGAGATATCCATATCTCTCAGGTAGGTGACGTATCCTGCCTGACCTACGCTGGTCTTGTTCTACTTGAGCAGGTTGCTCTTCCACAACCATTTGTGTTTCCTGCTCTAATTCCTCCATAGGTGTATCGATGCTTTGTGATTCTTGAATTTCTTCAAGCTCTACTTTCCTCCCACTGGTTCCTTTGGAAATAAAATCCTTTTCTAGGAAAACTCCAGTTCGAGCGACAAACACTTTGCCCTTAGAAGGATTGTAGAAGTAATATCCTCTTGTTTCTTTAGGATATCCCACAAATAAGCATTGGTCAGATTTGGGCTCAAGCTTAGTTGAAATTTGTCGTTTCACATAAACTTCGCAACCCCAAATCTTCATGTAAGACATATGTGGTCTCTTACCACTCCATATCTCATATGGTGTCTTATCAACCTTTTTGGATGGAACACGGTTAAGTGTGTAAGCTGCGGTTAACAACGCATGTCCCCAAAAGGAGTTTGGAAGATCGGCTTGACTCATCATGGATCGGACCATGTCCAACAGGGTTCGATTTCTTCTCTCAGACACACCATTCCATTGGGGTGTTCCAGGAGGAGTGAGTTGGGATAGGATCCCACACTCTTTCAGATGGTCATCAAACTCTAGGCTTAGATATTCACCACCTCGATCTGATCGAAGAGCTTTAATATTCTTACCTAGTTGGTTTTGTACTTCATTCTTGAATTCTTTGAACTTTTCAAAGGACTCTGATTTGTGTTTCATTAAATACACATAACCATATCTACTGAAATCATCAGTGAATGTGATGAAATACTGAAAACCTCCTCTGGATGATATGTTCAGTGGACCACATACATCAGTATGTATGAGGGCCAAAAGATCATTAGCTCTTTCACCTTTTCCTGTGAATGGAGACTTTGTCATCTTTCCAATTAAACAAGATCTGCATGTCTCATATGATTCATAATCAAAAGAGTCCAACAGTCCATCTTTATGGAGTTTGGAAATGCGTTTCTCATTTATGTGGCCTAATCGACAATGTCAAAGGTAAGTTGGATTTAACTCATTAGGTTTCATCCTTTTAGTATTAATGTTATAAATTGGCACTTCAAGATCAAGGACATATAATCCATTGTTCATTTGAGCAGTAGCATAGAATATATCATTCAAATAAATTGAACAACAATTGTTCTTTATTATGAATGAAAAACCGAACTTGTCCAAACAAGAAACGGAAATAATATTCCTGCTAATTGCTGGTACATAATAATAGTTCTCTAACTGAATTATTAAACCACTAGGTAAAGTCAATTCATAAGTTCCTACGGCTAAGGCAGCAACCTTTGCTCCATTGCCAACTCGTAGGTCGACTTCACCTTTTGCCGAATCTCTACTCCTTTTTCAGTCCATGCACATTTGTACAAATGTGATAATCGCATCCAGTATCTAATACCCATGATGCAGAAGTAGATAAATTAATTTCAATAACAAAAATGCCTGAAGTTGGAGTCTCTACTCCATTCTTCCTATCTTCCAGGTACTTTGGGCAGTTCCTCTTCCAGTGTGCGGTCTTACCGCAATGGAAGCAGGTCCCTTTCTTTTCTATGCTTCCACTAGGCTTCAAAGCAGCACTAGTGGGTTTGGGTTTGGCAACTTCCTTGCCTTTCCCTTTATCATGTTTGAGGACAATCCTCATGTCTCGGTACCAATCCAGAAAATTTGTCCCAGACAATTTTTCCTTCTCAAGGTTTGATCGCAATATGTTGTTAGAGGTGTTTGTTGTCATGGTAATCTACACAAGGATTAATGAAAATATAAGTATCATTGACATATTTAATTAGGCCTTTAATTAAACATGCTCCCACTATTTTACTCAAAACAAATGACCCTCATCATCTGATTCGGAAAATCTCGTTGGAAGATTTTCTAGTGGGTCGAGATCCATATTTCACTTCGTTCTAAGTCCGCGTAGGCGGATTACACAAAACTAGGTTATTTAGGTAGGAACTCCTTCCAATTGTATCTCATACAACTCTCAAAAATTTCAGTTGGGTGAATAACTCCTTATTCCAATCCATCATATGGATCATTCCCAACTCTTGCTTCTAAACATATATATAATCTTATTATAATTTGTTTAGTTAAGTTTGACCCATTGTTTTAACAGTTGGATATTACAATTATCCCATCGCACCTTACTAATATATAGATCATGCACCTCGCGTAGGTGAAACCTACATTATCCATTACTAGTCTTGATGAGTGTTAAAACTTGGAAAGCATAAACTTAATATTTAATTTTGAGGGAATTGCAATTTTCTGATCTCACCGGCTTGTTTATCATATAAACCGTCTCTCACATGCATCAACATACATTCACATGCATCAACATACATACATACAAAATGAAACAGTTATGGCCCCTAGCGCAATTGTTCTCCTAAGCCAATGAGAGAACCTAAGCTAACCTACGACGATCTAAGCTTCTCCAAGCAAGATCTTCAAGGTTGTCCTCCTTTGGCACTGACTTCTTTGCTTTCTTCATATCATTGCATTACATGAAAGAAACTCGTTTTACATACGAGGGAGTGAGATGAGAAAAGAAGTTACATTTGGGAGATTAAGAGAGAGGCACGACACGCAGGTCGTATTTTAAAATCCAAAACAAAACAAAGGAAAACTAAGGCCATAACCGATCACCACAAGATAATAATAAACACTTTATTATTATTATTATTATTAATTCCTTTAATTAATTAAAATCAAATTAAATTTCGACGACCGATCATCACATTTTAATGAACAATTCATTTAAAATCGATGTCGCTTTTCGTATCAACACTTGACACTTTTAAAGCACTGAGTTACCGAACGGGTGAAAATTTCCTTGCGTTAACCGGTTAACCATATGCGTTAATCGGTTAACACTGTTTGAAATCTAAAAAAAAAAGTTTTCTGCCTTGCGTTAACCGGTTAACCAAATGCGTTAACCGGTTAGCACTGTTTGAAAATGTCTTGGAAAACTGTTTTCCGCCTTGCGTTAACCGGTTAACCATATGCGTTAACCGGTTAACACTGTTAAAAACTCAAAAAAAATTATTTCGAATTGCGTTAACCGGTTAACACTGCTCCAAAAAGTGTTTAGAAAGCACAACTCTTGTGCAGTCAAACCCCAATCGCATAACTCTCTAACAACACAACCCTTGTGCCGTCACTAATCCTGATGCACCAATTTCAGACCGTCAAACACATCTCGATTGTTAATTCAGTATGATTGATCAACACGTCATTGCTTCACCATACTAATGTCGGATCAAGAAGCAAACGACCATTGATCGCTCAAAGGAAAACAATCATTGAGGGTTTGAATGAACGAAACAAGAACAATATATCATATATAATGTATTTTGCATCAGGGTTACATATATCACATATATGTAACTTGATCGATCTCAATTTAACCTTTGATTCATTCTGTCTATAATCATATTATTACAGAATAAAAACAAATATCAGATTCATGGTTTCGTAAGTGGCTCTGATACCACTGAAGGAGAATTGCCATCCAAGGCGCAGCGGAATTTAAAAATTTCTCCATTTAGTGATCCTTACGAATGGGCATGATCAGTGATAGAATCGTTACCTCTTGTGGCGATTCAAACCTTTGGTGCAGATCTTTGATAATGATCAAAACCTTTGATACAGATCCACGGGACGATCACGAACGTTGAACGATGACAACGTCTCTACTCAGTCCACACGAACGGATTCCTTCAATCGCAGTGCTAGCTGTTATGAATGAAGGCTTTGAGTGAGAGAAAGAGGGAAACAAAATTCCAAGTCTCTACTTGAATTTCTGTATGAGTGGATTGGAGTGACAATGCTTCTACCCAATGGGGTTCTATTTATAGAACCACTTGTGTGGGCTTCAAGCCAAAAAGCCCACTTAAGTGTATTTTGGCCCATATCTTATAATATGCCCAAAATCACTTAAGTATTTGGTACCTTACCATATTTCGTCTCCCACTTAAGTGCACCGTACCTTACGGTGTTCCTTAGTTACTCTATCTCTCATCAATCCGTCCTTTGTGTGTGACCCTATAGGTTTTCGCGGCGTTGGCAATTATATTAAATCACTCATTTAACATAATAAACAGTGAGCGGTATCTAGCAACACATCACTGCTACCCAAGTCACGAAAATGTCATGTGATCTGACAAAACCTCCTGTGATAATAATTATGTGTATAATTACCCCTTTGCCCTTATGTCTATATTGAACACAAGGTATAGACCGTGTCACCCTTGTCCAGTTCAATATTGGGCCCATAGACATTTATCCTGTTACGCAGGATTGGCAAATTCCATCTAGGACACTCATGTCCCTCAGCATGCTTCGTGGAGTACCCATCAACTGTCTTTATGGTTATCCAGTTACGGACAACGTTGGATCAACAATAAAGCACTCGACTCTACATCTAGGATCCATAGTGGTTTCAGGTCGAAGAGTGGTATACACTATTATCACCATGAGAATAACTTATGACACTTTGCATAACTTTTTATATAGTATTCTCATAGCGGGTCAATCCGGTATAAATATTACTCCTAATATTCATACCTATGTTTAAGACTTGATAACTCTTTATCCATGATCCATGAGATGTGATCATCAATCTACAAACATAATAGTCTTAGTGCTTTAATGTTATCCCACTTCACACTAAAGCTCGACTACGGATACTTTAAGAATAGTGTCCTTATGTTTAATGTGTTCTCATGATTAAGTCACACTTAATACATTAAACGGACTATCTATTCCAGGGACTTTATTAATCAACCATAATAAAGAAAATGCCTTTTTATTATTAATAAATAATTCGATACAAGTACCAAAAGTATTGGCCTCAAGGAAATAAATAAAAAGAAGGTATTGCCGCACGCGTATGAAGGGAAGCGAGATAGGAGGCGAGGTGACCTATATGTTGTTGCACTTTTGTGACGTTGGTGGGGCGCCGCATGGAGATGTTTACTTGGAACTTGTCTGGATTGGCTTTAATTCCTCTTTTCATCAACATGAACTCTAGGAACTTTCCATCTTAAACTACGAAGGAGCACTTGGTGAAATTCAAGCGCATAATGCACTTCCTGGTTGACTGCAAGACATCCTCCAAATCCTCGAAATGGTTTTTCCCTTCGGTGGTCTTTAATATCATATCATTCACATAGACCTCCACGTTCTTCCCGATTTGGTAGGAGAACACAACGTCCACGAGTTTCTGGTAGGTGGCGTCAACATTCTTGAGGTTGAGAGGCATGACATTGTAGTAGTAGTTATCGTGATTCTACATGAATGGGTTTTATGAGGCGTCTAGGGGATCCATCTGAATCTGGTTATACCATGAATAAGCATCAATGAAGCTCAACGTGCAATAACCCAAGGACCCGTTGAAAAGTTGATAAATGTTGGGTAGTGGATATAGGTCCTTGGGACATGTGACGTTCAGGCTGGTGAAGTCAATGCACATGCACCATCTATTGTTTTCTTTCCTTACCAACACTATGTTGGTTAGCTAGGTAGGTTATTTTATTTCTATAATGAACCCGAAGCTGGATAACTTTCCCACCTCCTCTTCAATAGAGAATCTTTTCTCCTTTCCAAATTTCCGCTTTCGCTGAGCCACTAGCTTGGCAGGTCCTCTAAACCACAATAAGAACCACCATACAAAGTTTCTTGCTGCCTCGGGAAATCCCTAACTACCATAAAATTTATAAACCTACTAAGGTCTCTGAGTACCCCTGTCATTGCAGAGGTAACATACACATTCTGTCCTTTTTTACTAGTACAGTGACGCCCACCGTGGGGTCTCAGTAAAACTAACTTGGGCCGTACCTCTCTTTCATTCTCTCTTTTTCCATTTTCCCTTCGAAGATGTCTAATAAAGCTCCATACTCCAATAGAAACACCATAGTCGGAGGTTTCATTAATGGAGGTAATTCTAGCTCCTCCCGACAAAAATACGCATGACAGGTGCTTGTAGCAAATGTGATGTCTTCTAGGACCCCCATAGGTGAACTGGGAGAATAAGGGTCAATGTCACCTTTTCTGACAATGATGTTATTGGAACCATCTCTAAAGATAATGACCCCATCGTCATCACCGTACAACATGGAAACTGGGATATAAAGTGAGTCTTGTTAGATCTTGGGATCTCTGATGACGTTCCGTTCTAGGATGCGTTTCAGAAACTCCCACTCAACTCAAACAAGATCAAAGTATTAAGAGACTCTTTAATAGAGTTATAGGGAGAACGGGTACAAGTAAGGCAAAATGACATTAGAGACAATGTGCGGAGAGGGTGCAAACGCCAAAGAGATTGAAGTATGCTACCTTTTCATGGATGTCGTGTTTCCCTACAACATCATTTTGGGTCGCCCAACCATCAATATGTAAGGAGAGATTATATCCACTTTGTACCTAGTACTAAAATACCCACTGCCCGATGGGCGAGTTGGGACGATATGAGGCGATGAACTAGTAACTCAAGAATGCTATAAGAATAGCCCGACGGTAGAAAGGAAAAAGCTCGCCCTTGTGGGTGTTCCCCTCCTTGAAGCCTCATATGCTGACATTGATTTTTAGGACCCTAAGTTGGGCGCAGAATATCGAAGACTCACGCCCACGGAAGACCTGAAAGAGGTTCGAATAGGTCCCTTTCCATATCATGTGACGAAGATAGGTACCTCACTTACCAAGGAAGAAGAACACAAACAAGTCGACCGACTCCTTAGAAATGTCGAATTGTTCTCCTAGGGTACCTCTCATATGTCAAGGATAAACATAAGAGTAGTGGGATAATGCCTCTCCATCGACCCTCTTACCAAGCGAGTGGCTCAGAGGATGCGAAAAGTTGGAAAGGAGAAAATATTCACTATTAAAGAGGAGCTAGGAAATTTATACAACACCGAGTTCATTATATAAACAAAATAACCTACTTGGCTGACCAACATGGTGTTGGTAAGAAAAGAAAATAATACATGGCGCATGTGTGTCAACTTCCCCGACCTAAATGTCGCCTATCCTAAGGACATATATCCACTACCCGACATTGATCACCTTTTTCAATGTGTCCTTGGGTTATCGTACATTGAGCTTAATTGATGCTTATTCATGGCATAACTAGATTTAGATTGATCCCTTAGATACTTCAAAACCTCCTTTATGTTGAATCACGACAACTACAACTATAATGTCATGCCCTCGGCCTCAAGAATGTTGACGCCATCTACAGTGACTAATGGATGTTATGTCCTCCCAACAAATTGAGTAAAACGTGGAGGTCTATATAGATAATATGATATTAAAGACCACCGAAGGGTAAAATCATGTCGAGGATTTGGTGGTTGTATTGCAGTCAATCAGAAAGTACATTATGCGCTTGAATCCCACCAAGTGCTCATTCGAAGTTCAAGCTGGAAAGTTCCTAGGGTTCATGCTGACGTCCGGATAAGTTTCAAGTAGATATCTTCATGAGGAGCCTCACCAATGTAAAAAAAGTACAACAAATTATAGGTTACCTCTCCGCCCTATCTCGCTTACTTTCACGCGCGATCGACAAGACCTTCCTTTTATTTGATGCCTTGAAGAAGAAGGAAATATTTGAGTAGGCAACAAAATGCGATGAGGCTTTCCAGAAGGTAAAAGTCTTCCTGGCGTCGCCTCCCATTCTCACTCACCCGAGGGAGAAAATACCATTACTCCTCTATCTCTCTGTCACGGATCAGGCGATGAGCTCAATAATCGTACAGGAGACAAATAAAGCTAAAAGGCCTGTGTATTTCATAAGAAAGGTGTTTAGATGTGCTGAAGAACGGTACCATAAGATAAGGAGATAGCATTAGCCATCGTCGTTGCAGCGAGGAAGTTATGTCCTTATTTTCAGGGGCATATAATCTTTGTGAAAACCAACTATCCCATTTAACAGGTCCTGAAAAAGCTAATTCTATTAGGAGGGATGGTATATTGGGTCGTAGATATCTCAAAATACGATATCCAATACATCATGAGAGGAAAGATCAAATCCCAGACTCTATCTGATTTTGTGGATAATTTAGCTCACCCGTAAAGGTATGGTCTACCCCATAATGGGCGTTATCAGTTGAAGAAGCCTCCAATGTAAAAGGTAGAAGCGTAGGAATAATCTTGGTAGGATCTGGCGACTTACTAATCAAGCATGCATTGAAGTTTGAGTTTAAAGCTAACAACAACCAAGAAAAGTGAGAGGCTCTCATCTCCGTCATGGTCCTCGCCCTAGCATTGGGACCCTATCGAGTGAAATCCAAGAGTGACTCCTAATTGTTCGCCAACCAAGTCTCTGGATAATATCCGGCTAAAAACCCCCTCTGACAAGATATCTGTAAAAGGTACGAAGTCCATCCTCTCTCTTTACTTCTTTTGAAATATAATGTGTTTCCCATGAACAGAACTTAAGAGAAGACCTTATGTCCATGTTTTCCACCTCAAAGATAACATGGTTTAACAAAATAGTGATCCAAGAGACTATTGCTTCCCCTAGTGTCGAGAAGGGCGGGGTTTATTCCCTAGAAATGGTCTTTGAGTCTAGCTTGATGTTTCCCATATTCCGTTACTTGCATGTGGATAAACTCCCACTAAACGGGGGGGGGGGGGGGGGGGGGGGGGGAAGCAAGGAGAATCTGAAAGCTGACTCTACAAAATGGATAGGGAGACTCCAATGTTCTGATGCCTAGGAGAAAATGGAATTTCCCTAGTATTTTCTGAAGTCCACAAATGAGCTTGTGGAAGCCATACTGGTGGAAAGGCGCTCACCTATAAATTGTTAAGGACGGGATACTACTGGCCTACCCTAATGAAGGATATCATCACCTTTGTCAAGAAGTACGCCCAGTGCCAAAGGCACACTAATATGCATCACACCCTAACTGAGCTTCTTCAACCAATGACTTCACCCTGTCCTTTTTACCAGTGGGGCGTGGACATCTTGGGCCTCTTCCTCTAGCGTTAGACGCTCTAAAATTCTTGATAACGGGAATTCATTATTTCACCAAGTGGATAGAAATGAATTTTTTTGCTAAAATCGCAACTGAAAGAGTTCATCGTTTCTATTGGCAGAAACTTATGTGTAGGTTTGGGATTTTAGAGTTATCGTCTCTGAAAATAGAACTAAGTTTTCCAGTTCTATGGTCACTAACTTTTGAAAATTTTAGAGTGGAGACAAAATTTGTATCCGTTGTACATCTGCAAGCCAACGGGAAAGCGAAACTAGCAAACAAAGTAATTATGAATGGGCTAAAAAAGAAGCTTGATAACGTCAAAGGTTTATGGGCGAAACTACTCCACGAATATTATGATCATATCACACCACCCCTCACTCTACTAACAAGGAAAACCATATTCACCATGGTGTACAGATTAGACGGCATGTTGCCTGTAGAAATTGACGCACCCTCATGGCGACATTATGCGTTTAACCAGTAGGTAAATAAAGTAGGATTGAAGTGTGCAACGGATTTAGTTGACAAATTGAGAGAAGTCGACCATGTCCGAGAATTTGCTGCCAAGAATAGAGCTGCCAGAAGATATAAATCCAAAGTCAAGCCAAGAGAGATGCAAGGAAGCGACCTAATCTTAAAGCAAGTAGTTATGTCATCACAACAGTGAAAACTATAACCCAACTAGGAGGGGCCATATCGTATATTCCATAAGCTTCCTCATGGGATGTATAAGTTGCAGGAACTAGATGGATATTTGTTGCCCATAACCTGAAATGCTCTCCATCTTAAGCATTATTACAGATAGGATGTCGTAACTTCTTAAGAGACATAATCATTTATTCATGAAGAATTTCCTAAATATTTATGACTAATAAGGATATTTTTTAGTAATTTGAAATTGGACTTCACGATGAAGATCCTTGCCTCCTCTTAAGAAGATATTTTGTATGTTGGAATTCACCTCGAAGATCCTTGTCGCCTCTTAAGGAAAAAATTTATGCTGGATTTCGTAGCAAAGATCATTGTCGCCTCTTAAGGCAATATTTTATGTTGAACTTTATAGCGAAGATCCTTGTTGCCTCTTAAGGAAATATTTTATGTTGGTCTTCACAACAAAGATCATGACCGCATCTTAAGGAAGCATTTTGCATGTTGTACTTCACGACGAAGATCATTGCCTCCCCTTAAGACGACATTTCGTATACTGGACTTCACAACGAAGATCCCTATCGCCTCTTAAGGTAATATTTCATGTTGAACTTCATAGCAAAGATCATTGTCACTTCTTAAGGCAAGATTTTTATGATGGAGTTCATAGCAAAGATCCTTGCCGCCTTTTAAGGAAATATTTTATGTTGGACTTCATAGCGAAGATCCTTGTCGTCTCTTAAGGAAATATTTTATGCCGAACTTCATAGCGAAGATGCTTGTCGCCTCTTAAGACAATGATGTAGTACGCTGGACTTCACGACGATACATGTGAATTATTTAACTCCTGACCTGAGGGACGTGGAGTTTTATTGGGCGGGTTCCAACATTCATATCTCACCCAGAGGGCGCGATCGAAGTCTAGCCTAAGAGACTTAGTTTAAAATCTTATATGAGGGCTTGAAGAAATCCCTCCCGAGAGGTCCAACGCCTTGCTTGAGGGACTTATAATCTCATCAGCCATGCTTAATATAACTTTGCCTATGGGACCAAGAGTTTCCATTGTACAAGCTACCTAACTCTTTGCCTGAGGAACTTAGAGTTTTCTCGGGAGGGGTTCAACATTTATATCTCGCTCAGAAGACGCGATAAAAGTCTAGTCTAAGAGACTTAGTCTAAAGTCTTATCTGAAGGTTTGATAGAATATACAAACATAAAGCCTTGTTATTATGAACACTCTATTTTATGGATTAATCGATTGATCCATATACTTATAGAGAATACAAAAACTAACATATATGTATTAAAACTTGTTTGTATTAGCACTCTATTTTTTATAAAAAAAATTAGAGAAAAAGGATATTTTTACAATGTCAACTATTAAATGACGTGTATTCCGTCAAATCATATTTTTATTTTTAAAATACTGACATAATATGACCGAATGTTAAAAGTCTATTGAATAATTGTGTAAAATTATTCTAGACTTTAATCTTAAACATTATTAAAGTATACGTTACATATGGAGTATACTAATAATGGTTAAATATATTTGTGATATTTCTAAATATGTCAAATTTTGTTTTTAATATTTTTAATTAAAAAATGGTCCTTCCAGAAATTTCCATCCACACTTTTGATCCCTAATATTAAAACCGTCGCTAAAATGTCACTAAGTAATAAATTATCGTTAACACGATTGTTAGTTCAGTTGTTAAGTTGTTAAAATCGTCATTTAGTGGCCGGAAACTAAATATGTAGATAATTTTTTTTTAAAAGATTATTCTTTAAAAAAATATTTTGAAAGATTAAAAATAAAATTTGATATATTTAGAAATATCACAAATATATTTAACCATTAATCATCCATTTTATTTTCTCAAAAATTGGTTTTTAAAAATTTATATCTATACTTATAAAAGGGTGAATCCATATATACACCTCCATAATAATTATTGGACACATATGATAGTCTATTTATTTTAAAATTAAGAGAATAATTTGAAAATAGACTTCTATAATAACCGTAGACACTAAGTTTGTTATAAATTTAACATTTTTTTTAAAGAAATCTTATATTTTAAGTCATTTATACTAAATATATAAATATACATAATTGTTATTCAATTAAATCACATACTGATATAATTTAATTAAAATACCATATATTAAAAAAATTAAAATTCTTAATCAATTATAATTATTGATAAATCACAAACTATAATACAAATATTATTAAAATACAAGTAAAAGTGAATTACTGGATATATCTGACCCTCTGTTTTCTTCTCTGCCGCTTTTACTATAAGACATTTCGTGTCTCGGATAGAATGACCTATAAAGTGGCCATCACATGTTTGCCTTTTGAAAACTCTCATCTTTATACTCGCTCACACAATAACCATAATATGCTGACATGCAAATAACACATTAACAACATGATATTTCTTAGTTTGTTCCTCCTTTAATATCTCCTGATGAGCTGACCTAGATGGATCTCACTGAGTTTTCGGTATAACGTAAATATGCGATATTCTGAAATACTATTGAATGTAGTGGAACACACTACTCCATGACTAAGGAGTTGACACACATCGTGCTTCTTCTGGTACCAAATGATTATACAAATCATCAAACATCACATCAATATCTATGTGAATGATAGTGAGAGGAGCAAACATGGTGGGGTATCTTGGACTACCCTACTAAAACCCGAACTAACACATGAATCGATCAAGTAGATGTGGATAAATTAGACATGACCCAAAGACAACCATCGGGAGTAAAAGACTATGTCATCAAATGAAGATGTCTAACAGTGATCTCGTATGATGTGTAGCGTGTATCCCCGACTATAATGCGATCAAGAAACATTCTGAATGGGTCAATCACCTAATTTCCTCTAAGCGAGATGAAGGAGTAAGCACGTGACCACTCATAGATGTAGGAAAACTGAGAGATGAATCATGCCTAAAAATATTTCAGATAAAATATTAGTAACGATATAACACAAGTGTTATGAAATATTAGTAACATTAAAGGTGTAAATATATTACCGTAAACAGTGTACTGCTTATTGTCATTTGTCTAGTCTTTCATAGAGAAGCTTCACAGTTGTACTCATGGAAACCAAACAAGTACCCCCCAGTTGTACTCATGAATCCCCTCGAAGTCAATGGATTATCTACGGTTAATGACATCGACATAATAAGCACTTTTATCCACAAATATTAACGTGCCAACCAAATACATGATGTATAACATAAATGCACGTGCTCTATGATGTAAAACATGTGCATCATTGTCATCGGCCTCCACTGCCACATCCAAGTGGTATTTGTGCATCTCCTCAAAAAATGCTAATCTAGCATGACACCCCTTGGTGTCATCCATCTCCGTTTGGGCATCACCTGAGTCAGTTCCCAAATATTGCAGCATCATGTCTTATGCTTCAGATCTAGTGATTTTGGAGTTGTTTAATAATCTTTCCTTGATCAGAAAATGTAGTAGGGATGACACATCATCAAGTGTGATGAACATCTCACTAATCAGAATATGAAAAGATGACGTCTGTAAAAGTTATTTCTCCACAAACACTGAAAACATACCATGGTCAATAACAGTATAACCAATCATGCATAAATCTTGCAATCTAGATAACTGCATGACATCATGAAACCATTTCTCTTCAGGCTGCTGCAGCTTCACAATCTTCCTAATATGGTTGATACATTTTAAAGTCTCATAGTACTGTAAAAAATACACCAACATTAGAAAGTTCAAAAATTATAACATATATTTTTAAAAGAATAAATACATATTTATTTTATCTCTCCATTCCACACATGCCTAGCAGCATAACTTGCATACAAAAGAAGTAGTAGAATGTCATAAAAGGGTTTCCTCAAAAAACCTCATGAACGACATCAGGGACGGAAACATCAACAACAGGCTGATCAAAATGGACTTCTAGGGTAGCAACATATGGCACATATCTTCGAGAAGACAAAGTTGGAAACACCTGAACTGTAGAAATGGACACTTTTGCATCAAATGAACTAGAATCAACTGGTGATCGCGAGAGTCTATCACTTTCCATGCGAACAAATGAATGATGGAACACTTTACCATGCCTTAATCTATCTTGATTACCAGTCATTTTACCTATGATTAAACCAAAAAATTCCTATCATAATCAAAGAACTCAATTCCAGATGACTGACATGTAAAATCAAACAATATAGACAAAATACAAAAGTGCACTTCCGTAACTTAGGAAAATCAAATTCAGACAAAATACAAAAGTGCACTTCTATAATTTAGAATAATCAAATTTAGACAAGATACGGAAGTGCACTTCCGTGAAACATGAAACACATAAATGGAAGAAAACACATAAACCCAACATGCACTATGCTCTAAACATAAAAAAAAGTCAATACTTACCTCAATAAACTACGTATTATGAGTGTAACTACAACCTAATATAACTTAAACAACCTACTTATTAATGCATACATTAAAAAAAAGGAAATAAAAAAACTTATCAAATGTGAAAAGTAAAAATTCTTAAATTGAATAAACTGAACTACAAATTGAGAAAGTTCTTAAATTAGTCGTTATGTAGTAGAAGTTATGAGAAAAGTTGAAAAGTGATGAAAATGGGATTTCCCACTAGCAATTTTTTTTTTGGTTTAGTAAATTATGATAAACGAGGGAGGAAAAGTTTCACATGATAATTTCACTCAAAATGCGCTCGACTGTACATTTCCATAATTTTTACAGAAATGCACATTCTTACTAATTTATGATAAAATCAAATTGACTTGCTTACAAAATGTTGTGATATAGACTTTTATGCGTCCAAAAATCCATATTCGTATTTGAAGAGCATTTATGATTTTTTTACTGAAGTCTATAAACACCATTAAAAATGCATTGAGGAATGCCATAGCTTATTTCTCATGCCTTTTTGGGCCTATTTCAGAAATACTAGAATTTGATGTTCTGCTGTTGATGGACATTATCATGAACCCGAGTGATATTTTTAGTAACCAGTCACTTGATATTCTCACCCCCAATAATCGTGAAAATTCAATTAAAAAATTAAACAGCAAACAGGGTGTCCATCCCTCACCCCTATCCAATATCAACATTTCATTAGAAAACCTATTTAATTATTAGGTGAAGAAATCTATAAATAATTTCCAATCTTCGTAAATGCAGTTCCAAAAATAGGAACGCCATACGAGTACCAAGTGGCTGTCACACCTTTTTGCATTTGGTGACACTAATCCTTCATGCCCAAAAGTTACCTTTTAATGTACAATAAACAATAATTTATTAAAAATAAAATAATATCATTCAAATATTAAAAATAAGTCAAATCTAACACAATTAAACAATAATTTTTATAAAAAATAATAGAAATATTTGTGCCATAAATAGGAAAGTTAATATGTTAAGACCAAAGGTGTCTCTAGACATGTGTCCCTTGTTGATTGCTACGAGTCAGTATCCATTCTCCAAGTGTCACTCTCTCCCTTACTCACACATTATTCATTCACTCACTCAATATATTTCTTGCCATACTTCACAAAAATATCAAACGTTGCTACAACAATAGTGAACAACGATGAAAAAGGAATCAGAAGTAAAAAAGGCACGATCAAGAGGAAAAGGAGGACCAGAGAATGCATTATGTAGTTACAAAGGAGTGAGACAAAGGACTTGGGGAAAATGGGTTGCTGAAATAAGAGAACCCAAACGTGGTGCTAGGCTTTGGCTAGGAACTTTCAACACTTGTATTGAAGCAGCACTTGCTTATGATGATGCTGCTACAAGGCTATATGGCGAATCTGCTAAGCTCAATTTGGCACCATCACATGGTAGTTCTACAACAACAAGTATAGGAGTTGACCAGAATTTGATTTTTCCTACACAATCTACTGATAACAACTGCATTGAAGAGATTTCAAATGATAAGAATAATGAGGTGTTGTGTGAGACTGATTTGGACTTTGAACCACTAAGTATTCCATGGAGTACTAGTGACTTTATTGTGGATGATTTCAAGGATTGGGATCCATCATTGCTAGAGGTTTAATTAACACAACTTTGGTGTATTATACTATTACTATATGAGGACATGTTAATCTTTTAATGTGAAAAATGAAAAATATTGCATACTATATATGTTACTCATGTACCGTACCATATTTTATGTCTACATAATGAGATGCAATATCATCGAGGTTTAGTGTTCTTTGTGATAGATGGCAGAATCGGTTAGGATTTATTTGCAAGTCTTTATGTTTAATTTTGAGATGACTTATTTTATGAAACAAAACCATTTTGAATATAAACATTTATAAAGTTTCTGTCATTTTAATATATCATTTGAGCTAAAGCGAGATGCTTCGAGATCACCTAGAAGACACAACGCCACTCAAGAGAGGATTGATGACAATCTAGTGCTCATCATACACACGTGACTAAAGAAGAAGTGCAGGGCATGATGAAACATAATATTTTTGAATATGGGAAAGACATGTCATTCAAGGATCTAAGGATCTAAAATGGTTCTTGAACAGTGACACATCAGTTTTTTTTTTTAAGTTGGATGAATCTAGGCTTATGAAATTATTTTTTTAATAAATATTTCAAATATTTTTAAATATGTTAGAATCAACGTACATGAATATCCATGATAATTTAATTCATTTCAGTTTGTATAAGACATATGAAAATTCGAATGTGGGAAGATGAGATGGATTGCTCTGATGTCCATGCCTCAACTAGTGTCTCTACGTCCACATCTTCGGATCCGATCCCGAAGTCGGTGTCGTCGATGAATATACCGTCTAAGGAGAGTGTGGAGAAGACAAGAGGCATAAGATTTGGGACCACGATACTTGTTCATGTGACACTTTATCATCTTTTCCTCTTTTGTGGAAGAGACAAGTGACATAAGATTTGGAACAATCACACTTATAATGTAACTCTTTATAAGGGTTTTTAAAGAGAGTGATACTTTCTATGTGAGACTTTTTCTCGTACATTGATTACTTACGCATTTTCTCACTTACATATTTTCTTGTCATTTTGGAATGTTAATACAGTTAAGTATCTTTCAATTTGAACTTAACCTAAGTAATGACAACACAAAGTCTAATCAGAATTTTAGGTAGAAATGCTTTGAATATGTTATTCCTTGTGATTATACCGACATTAAGTTGCGCACGCTCTTTAATAGTTATTCGTCTACATCTCTCGTCTAACACTATTTCTGGCCGTGTGCTTTTTCTGTTTCGTAAATATTTCGTGAGAGAAACTCCAGTTCTCACTTTCAGATGACATCACCTCAAAATTTACATAGGTGAAGTTCATGGTGCATCTACCTTACTTGAGATACATATTCTCGACATTGGACTTCATTAAGAGTTTGAAAAACTCAATCCTCTTTACACAAACATTGGACTTCATTAAGAGTTGGAGATGTACCTAATGTTGCACAAAAATTCAAATTATTGATTTGTTGTTACCCATTGAATCTTGAAATTAATGTTTTATTAATGTTAGATTGAGTTGTCACCGTAGTTGGAACTCTTATTCAAGAAGTTTCAATTTAGTACCTTTCAAGGTAGTCTTTACTAACCTCTGGAAGGTGGCTTAGTAAATGGATCAACTAAATTATAGCTCGATCATATATACATGAGTGAAAAGATTCTATTTGTAACACCCTATTCCCGATTTAATAATTAATAAATAAAATATAATTCTAACCAAGTAGGATGTCACTTCACAATCCAAGAAGCTTGGATGTTACTTCATTTAACCAAAAATATAGTCAAAACAACAGAATTAAACAAAAGTATGACATCCATAGCCTCAACAAATCATCCACACTAAAAATGGTTCAATAATTACTTAAAATTAAAAGATACGTAACCGAATAACATAAATAAAATAGTTTATTTTCTGGTGTTACATATCAGAGCAACTCCGCTAGTAGACTCGATCGACAACAATATGAGGTACATCTCCAACTACTCATGTACCTGATTGTTTGTACTTCAAGGAAGCACAAACACAACAAACACAAAAGAGGTGAGAAATCCATTCATATAAACTATGTATAATAATTAAGAGAATAGTATTTATACACACAAATCGCATTTATTCACAATCACATTCTCCCCACAACAAATGCACAAGCACAACATAATTACAATGCAATGGGACCCGAAAATGTTAAACGATGCATGTGATATCAATTCTCATCAATGGTTCATCGTACAAACCAATTCCCCTTCAGAATCCCGAACTCCTTATTCTGAGTACCGGATAAATCTTTCTCCCCCCTTCGGACCTATGACTTATCTCCTTCAATATATCAACAATAAACGCATGGCGTAGTAATAATGCAATTAATACAACAATTATAATAATATTTAATAATCCACAATCGATTACACAATTGCAATCATGCATAAATTAATCCACCATTATGGACTACCACCAATATAATCAAACACAACATCCAAATCATTCACAACACATTAAATAATTTGTAAATACGGATCCCGTCCGTATTCGTCACATCATACACTTCTTTTCCGCCTGATAACGAACTCTGATAAATCACTGAAACAAAATTATAGTCCTCTTTTTAACTTCACAACGCTTCAAACCCAGTCCCAAAATTATTTACGAGTCGAAAGTTATGATCAAAATCGTGAACAAAGGCGTTACCAAAAAGTTGCTATTTTTATGAAATTTCCATCACGATTTCATCTTCTCCAACCCCAGAAAAGTCCATGAAATCATCACAAAAAATATTTCATGGTTTTAAGCTCAATCATACACATACCAATATCAATCACTAATTATATTCATATAATCACACCAATAAAATCACAATTTCATACCCTACCATCATCATCCCAAATCCTTAACAAACAACAAACATAAAATTCATCAATTCAAAATTCATCATAAAAGAATATCAATTGATATAGAGACAACAATTACAATTCATTCTTCACAATCATGGTCATAAATCAACAACAATCATAATATGGCATAAGACCAACCTAAGAGGGTAAGGACCCCTCATTACCCTCTTATGATTAAACACCCTTATAGGAATAGTCTCTCCCCATACAATAAATGTTAACTTAGTTAGTATTACTACTAAAATAATTTAATTAAATCTATAGTAATACTGTTAATCTCATTGTGTCTAACTCCCTCTACTTCTCGTTAATTACTACCACACCCCTCACTTAAAATTTTAATATTCTAGGGACACTACCCCAAACCTAAGGCTCCTCTACTACCTCAACCATTCAAAATACATACAATATAATTAAATTATTCTATAGAATTAGATAATTCAAATGGGGTGTTACAACTCTCCCCCACTTAGAATATTTTCGTCCTTAAAAATTTACCTGATAAAAATGACTCCAGATTACTTCTCACATCCTACTCTCCAGCTCCCAAGTCATATTTCCTCCAACAACTCCTCCACAGATAACTTTCACTAGAGCAATCCCATTTCCCTTAGCTTCTTCAATTCTCGATCCTCAATCCTCAAAGTAATGCTTATATCATAAGGTTGTCCTTCACTTGCACATCATCCACCTGAGTTACATGAGACGAATATACTTCCGAAGTTGTGACACATGGAACGCATCATGCAAATTCGAAATATCGAGTGGCTAGGCCATTCTATAAGCCAAGATTCCAATTCTTTGAGAAATATGATATTAATCGGAATAAAATGGGCCGATTTCGCCATTCTATCAATAATCACCCATATCGTATCAAACCCTCTTAGAGTATTAGGAAATTCTGTCACAAAGTCTATCAAAATACTATCTCATTTCCACTATGGAATATCCAATGGCTGCATCAAACCCGAAGGTTTATGGTGCTCTACCTTTGAATTCTGACAAGTCAAACATGCATACATAAATTGTGCCACATTTCGCTTAATTCTTGCCCACCGAAATATTTTCTTAAGGTTCTGATACATTTTAGTAGCTCTAGGATGAATACTTAGACTATTTATATAACTTTCCTCTGAAATCATCTTCTTCAGCTTAGAATTTTCAGGCACACATACTCTACCTTGAAACCTCGGCACTCCATGTTCATCCACTTTAAAGTCACTTTCTTCGTTTGGGTTCACCGAAGACAAAAAATATACCAGCTTTACATGCAGCTTCTGATTCTCCCTAATTTCATTAGGGAATTCATTATTCACCTTCAACATACCGAACATCACTGAATATTCGTAATGACCGTATCAAGTTCTAAACGCCGTCTTCTGAATATCATCATCCTTAACTCGAATCTGATGGTAACCTGACCTCAAAACAATTTTTCTAAAAACACAAGCTCCTACCAGCTGGTCTATCAAATTGTCGATTCTTGTAGGTGGACACTTGTTCTTAATCATCACTTTATTCAACTTCCAATAATCAACACATAATTGCATACTACCATCCTTCTTCTTTACCAACAAGACTGGAACGCCCCAAAGTGACAAACTTGGTTGGATAAATTTCTTTTCAAGTAAGTTTCATAATTGATTCTTCAGTTCTCCCAACTTTGATGTTGATAATGTGTATGATGCCATAGAAACATGTCTAACACTAGGAACAAGATTAATAACAAACTCCACCTCTCTCTTTGGCGGTAAATCTGAAATATCATATGGAAACACCTCTGAAAATTCACATACCCCTAGTAACCCTTCAACTATTGTTTGAGTTTCAACGTAAAAGAAAGGAAACATTGCAAACACTTTAGATTCATCTTTCAACAACTCTTCCAATTAACTAGAAGATATGAAACTAGCTTCTTCTTCATCATCACGAGTAAGAAATCGTACTGACTTGTTATAGCAATTGATATGAATATGGTTAAATTCCAACCAGTTCATCCCCAAAATGACATCAAGATCACTTAGTGGCAGATAAATTAAGTCCACACCAAAGTCTCTACCATATATTGACAGAGGACAATTCAAGCAGATTAAAGAAGTAGTCACTAACCCATTAGTTGAAGTATCGATAACTAGTCCACTACTCAAAGCAGACACTGCAATACCCAATCTTATCACACAGTCAACAGAAACAAATGAGTGTGTTGCACACGTGTCAATAATGGTAATCAAAGGAATGTTGTGAATGTAACATGTACCTCAAATCAACATGTCAGAACTGGTAGTTTGAGATCCTGCCAATGTAAACACTTTCCCTCCATACTGAGATTTATTTGGCTTTTGACAGTTGTTGCTGATGTGACTAGGTTCCCTATAGTTGTAACAAGTTGGCACACTAGTCTTGCAATCAGCAATAAGGTGTCATGGCTTCCCAAACTTGAATCACTTATTCTCATAACTCTTGCATTCATTGGCATGATGTCCAGCACTACCACACCTATAGGATTTGATAGGAGTGGGAGTCACTCCCCCCATTGGCTTTTTACCCTCTAAAACCCTTTGCTTCCCTTTGTCAGTTAGATACAGTTTTCCACGATTCAACTGTTTTCCTCTATTCTCACTCAGACTTTTATAATGAGCAGACCGAGCCTTGTTGCCATCATCATAAATCTTGCATTTGTTCACCAGTTCCAAAAATTGACGAATCTAATGCCTTGCTTGATCTCGGATCGTAACCCATTCTCGAACATAATGAATTTAGAAGCCTCTGCAGCTGCACCATTATAATGTGGAAAAAATTTCACAAGTCCCTCGAACCTGGCAGCATACTTAGCAACACTAGAATTCCCTTGTTTCAGCTCCAGAAACTCGATCTCTTTCTTCCCATGCACATCTTCTGGAAAGTACCACTCCATAAATTATCCTCTGAATACAACCAAAGTGATTTCATTGTCTGTAACCTCCAGTCTTTGACGCATATTATCCCACTAATCATCAGCTTCCTCTACTAGCATATGCGTACCAAATTGCATCTTATGTGCTTCAGTACACACCACAAACCTAAAAATATTTTCAATGTCCTTCAGCCAAGCCTATGCTCCATCCAGATCATACCTGCCTTTGAAGGTAGGTGGGTTATTCCTTTGGAACTTTCCCAAGTTGTGAAACTCATCACTCATCCATTTTGGTTATTATGCACAGCTTGAGCCACTACTTGCAAAGCGGCAATAATATCACCGTCATTTCTCCCAGTCATATTTTGAACAATATCAACAAATAAGGATTAGAATAAACTTGACTCAACAATGTTCACACATCAGTCGTACACTACTGACACCTGGTCGGATGGACCAACCAGGCTCACTATGTAACACCCTACTTCCCCACTCAATAATTAATAAATAAAATATAACTCTATCCAAGTAGTATGTCACTTCACAATCCAAGAAGTTTGAATGTTACTTCATTTAATCAAAAATATAGTCCAAACAACAAAATTATGGCATCCATAGCCTCAACAAATCATCCACACCAAAATTGGTTCAATAATTACTTTAAATTAAAATATACGTAACAGAATAACATAAAGAAAATAGTTTGTTCCACGGTATTACGTATTGGAGCAACTCCACTAGTAGACTCGACCAATAGCGTCATGAGGTACATCTCCAACTACTCAGGAACCTGATTGTACTATACTCTGAGGGAGCACAAACACAACAAACACAAAAGGGGAAAGAAATCATTTATATGATAAATGGTGTATAATAATTAAGAGAATAGTATTTATACATACAAATCACATTCATTCACAATCACATTCTCACCATAATAAATGCACAATCACAATATAATTACAATACAATGAGACCCGACGACATTACACAGTGCATGTGGTACAAATTCTCATTAATTATTCATCATACGAACCCGATTCCCCCTTCAGAATCTTGAACTCCCCCTTCTGAGTTCCAGATAAGTCTTTCCTCCCCCTTCGGACCTATGACTTATCTCCTTCAACATATCAATAATGAATGCATGGCCTGGTAATAATGCATTTAACATAACAATTATAATAATATTTAGTGATCCACAATCGATCACACAATTGCAACCATGCATAATGTAATCTAACCATTTGGACTACCACCAATATAATCAAACATACCCTTCCAATCATTCACAACACATCAAATAATTTGTCAATACGAACCTCGTCCATATTCGTCACATCATATACTTCTTTCCCACCTGCTACCGACATCTAATAAAATCGTTAAGAATATTTTATCCCTGAAACAAATTTATAGCCCTCTGTTTTAACTTGTCATCATTGCAAAAAGATTTATTTGAACTCACTTCACTCACATTTTCACACTACACGCACAATATTCCCACACTTTCTTCTTGTAAACCTTCAAACACACTCTCTACAACTGTTCATCCTCTCCTTCAAACTTCAACAATGGATGCTCCTCAACAACAACAACAATCTCCCATTCGCTCCCTAGCTGACAAAATTTTTCCTGTTATGAAAGGGATTCCTGAGTTAACTCTCAATACTCTTGTTGATGAGTTAGTGGTTCTTTGTGAGACTATCGTGGACTTCCAAAATTTGAAGGATAATGACTTTGATTTTTCTGAAACATTGGAATTCCAAGGATGGAAGGGTTTCTTTGAAAGGTTAACTGGTCCTATTTATCCAGTGCTTGTGAAGCAGTTTTGAATACATAATGCAGCTACAGAGGACACAATATCTTCCTTCGTCGTGAACATGAAGATTGTTGTCACTGAGAAATCTACCGTTGATCTTATTTATCATAACGGTTGTGGGAAAATGGTTTACAACATTAAAGTTGATGCAAGAATAGAAGCTACGGTTGCATCTGTCATCTTCAAGGAAGGAACCAAGTTGGATGAAGGAAAAAGTCAAAGTGCTAAAGATCTAACTGACATATTTAGGGTTTGGGGCAAAATCATTATGGGATTCATTCATCATCGACCCAGTACAAAATCATTCGACTACATCAACACTATCTAAAAGTATATGTTGTTCTTCTTGAAAAACGGTATAGATTGGAACTTCCAGCGATTTTGTTCAAATTTCTCAGGGGATCCATTAGAGAAACCAAACTTTGAAGTACATCCAATAAGGGTAGGTTCATTCCAAATGGAAGATTAATTTATGATATTCTTGTTGAGAACAATCTTATGGATGACCTTTTTATCGATGGTTTAACTGATGAGTTAGTGAAGGATACTGGAAAGATCTTCTAGGGAAAGAATATCAAGAGCATGGGTCTCATCTCTAAGATATTCAGACCATATTTCATTCTTTCAAAGGATGATATCTATGGAATGAGGATTCCAGTTGTAAACTTTCTAATCTTCACCAAGATTGATCCCTCGGAAGTTCTGGAGTATTACATCGAAAGTTGTCTAAAGGATGGAGTTGATCCATTGGTTGATCCTTTCAACCTTCCAGAAACTTATCCAAATATGCATGGGAAGATGAAGAAAGAGTCTAGAGAATAAGGATCTTCAAGATCTCAAAAGAAGAAGAAAAAGGTTGCTACCTTTCTGGATGAAGATGAGGTGTCTCTCAGTGAGCGCCAGAAAGCAATACTTCTAAAGGACACGTCTGGTGTTGACCGGAAAGCTTTTAAAGCTTCTTACAATCCTACTCCTAGTAAGATTCCTAAGGCTGGAGAAATTTTTATTTCTGATTCTGTTAATTCTGAAAGGATCTTACCAATTCAACCACCTCCCATTTCTCAATCAATTTCATCTATTTCTCAACCAATTTCATCTATCTCTCAACCAATTTTTGTACCTATTCCACTTCCACCTCCCACAGAAACCCTTGTTTTAGAACTTGTTATAGGAACTCCTACGATCTCTGAAACTCAGTTACAACAACAACATCAGATACCACCAACACTACCTCATTCACAGTTACCTTCTTCACCCATTCCACCTCCATCTCAAACTATTTCCGCTCCACACATTGAAAATCCAAATATGACAACCCCCATAACATCTCCCTTAAGAGATTATGGAAACAAAGTGTCTAAGGGTACTCCTGAAGGCATGTTCAATTTTGAGCCTAAACCAGAAGTATTTGATTTAGAAACACCCAAGGTCATTTTCCCTACTCTTCCAACTCTTTATGGTTCTGATCCTGATGAAACCATAATAGATCTTTCTGTCAGAATCCCTAAACCACCTAACCTAGTCCCAATATTGGTAAGATTCTGAGGAAGTTTAAGTCATACTCAAGAAGTCGTCTTCACAAAGCTATGACGACTAGTCGCTCATCAGTTAATCTTATTGAAAGTGACTCAACTTGGGAATCCTACAAAAGATGGATTAACTCCAAAATCTCTAAGCTAAAGTACTTTGGGTATAACTTATTTGAAAGAAACTTTTGTTCTGAGTTTGTTCCCTTAATAGAAGTCTAGAAGTTACGACATTCTCCATTGTATCTTCCTGCTCCAGAGATTAGGGAAGTTATTCGAGAAGCTGAAGTAGATTATGAGCATCCAGAATGTGTCATAGAAGAAGTTGATGTTCAACCAGATGCTTCTGAGGACCAACAGATTGAAGAACAATAGATTGAGGTTTCTCATAATCAATAGTCTGCTGGAACTTCTTTTAGAGATATTCCTGATGTGCTTCTAAAGACCATCAAGGAAATGAAAGTTGAGAATGCTCTTGTCAAAGAACGTCAAGACAAATAGGAAATGATGTTTCAGTTGATACTATCCAGACTTCCACCGCCTCCTCCCCAGAACCCTTAGCACTTTTTCAAGGTTTTTATTTTGTTTTAAGTGTTTTTCTATTTTTGATTGTATCATTTATGCCTTTTGGCACATGTTTAATGAAAATCATGTTTGTTTCTTTCAATCACTTTTATTTTATTTGTCTATGTCTTTTTGATTGATGACAAAATGAGAGAAACATATCTAAGGGGAAGAATCATAATTTTTTTTAACATACCTATATTCCGGAATAAGAACTCAAATATTGTTTAACTTTTCTGCTAACAACTACTTCTAAAAATAGTTGGTTAATTGTTTTGCAGGGTTAAGTTCAAACATCAGAAGCTCTTTTGACGTTTCAAAGATCAGAATGTAAGTTACCAGTTTCTGAAGAAATGGTCTACTATCCGAGTCCGAAAAAAATTCATGCTGATGATTAAGAAAGAATCTCAACCAAGAATCAGATCCAAGCATTGAGTCTTCAAGGAATTAAACCAGGCTCTGAACTTTGGGAAATTGGCATCAAGTTTTGAAGAATTGAAAATTTGGCATCAAGCTTTGAGGAAATGTTATTTCCATAGTAATCAGACTTGGCAATCAAGCTTTTAAGAAGAATTCTTAATCAATTTCTGAAAGCTCTTTTTAAAGAGATTTGTTTTTCAAGTGTAATCAAGCTCAGTAAGAGAATTTCAAAGAGAACCAGAATTCAAGCCTTTGAAGGGAACCAAGCTCTGAAGCTTCTTCTAAAGAATTCAACTAAGCTAATGAAGTGAAGTTCATTAGAATGTTGATGTTAACAAACCAGTGCTTTAGACAACATCAACCAACTTTTTAAGACAAACCAGATTCCGATGGAAGATCATTCTAGTACTTCAAAAAGATTAATAAGGAAAGTGTTCTTTCATTATGATTTTTTGTAGAACTATACATCTCATGGGGAAATTTGTGCTTTTGTAAGATGTATCCTTCTATGATTACTCTGTACAAAACTGTTAATCAAAATACATGTTTTTGTCATCATTAAAAATGGGAAGATTGTTAGAACAAGATTTGGTTATGCATCTATACCTTGAGTTTTGATGATAACAAGAACAATTTTGTTACCCTAATGGTTTATTATTGTGTAACTTTAACATCCAGTCTCGATTCTGAGTATATGATGTGCAATGTCATCAGTTTCTAAACAATGAGTTCTAATTTCTCTTCTGCACCAGTCATAAGAAGTTCTGAAAGATGTTCAAAGTTGCTGCTGCAATGATCTTGCCACTTCAGTGCTGATTCACTCCTGGAAGCTTCTGAGGAGATGTTATGTTATTGCTGCAACATTCTCTCAGTTTGTGCTTCTAGACGTGACTCTGATCATAAATCTTTTGAAGAATGACAAACTTCTGAAGTTGTGTTACTTAGCTGAAGATTCTAAAGATCTCAAGCCAGACATTGAGGTTATCAAGGTTCTTACTGTAGACTATGAAGAATCTGAAGATACTGAAGATCTCAAGGCAGACTATTGACGTTGTCAAGGTTCTAACCGAAGATTCTGAAGTTTCCGAATCCAACTTTATGTTTCTTTATTTAATGCTTTATCAACTTTCATCATAAGCCAATGAACTTGAATTTATGGGTACGTGATCAAATAGTGCATAGTACAAATCATATATTCTTTCCACTACCTGATTTCGTGGGCAAGGACTGTACTATACATCACACCTATCATTGAATTTGTGGGTGAAGGACAGTATGTAGTATCATTCCTTTCACCATCCAACATGTAACAACCTCTCTATTTGGTTTCCCCATTTTCCCCTCCAACGGTCTTCCCCTTATGCTATATAAGTGGGACTTGGAGACTTGAAGAAAGATAAGATAAAATACAAGAATACTAAAGCACTGCAATTAGTCTATTTCCTTGTGAAAAACTATCATTTTTTCTATACAGTTTTTCTTTAAGTAATTGTTTATCATTTGTGTAAAATCTACTTGTGTAGAAGTAACTTGTAACACACAAAATATTATTCAAATTGTCTGTTTGATTCCTTAAGGAGACTAGGGTATAGTCTGATTCTTAAGAAGACAAAGAAAGTTACTATTTGCGAGTCCTTAAGGAGACTAGGGTATAGTCGGATCCTTGAGAAGATAAAGAAGGTTATTCTTTGTGATTATTATAATCAATTGATTATAGTGGATTAAGTCCTTATGTATAAGGCAAAATCACCTTTGAGGGTAGACTGAAGTAGCTTTGAGTTTCAAGCGAACCAGGATAAAAATACTTGTGTTTTTATCTCTTTGTTATTAACATTTAAGTGGTGTTCTTGAGTTGGCAAAAAGCTTTTGTTTTGTAAAACCCAATTCAAACCCCCCTTTCTTGTGTTTTTCACACCTTCATTCCTGCGCGCTGACTCTAAGACATCTTGAGAGTGACTAAAATAATATTATGCAAGTGATTTCATTAACGATTCTGGCCTTGATACATTTAACTTACAATCAATTTCTAACAATCTAATCGTATCTCAAATGATGACAATCAATGTTTCAGTTTTAATTATCTAAGTGATGAAACACAACCTTGTCAAGTTGGACCGTTTAAATAGGACAAACTTCATTAGTTGGAAAGAAAAGATGATCTTCCTTCTGACTACCTTGAAAGTCTTATCTATCTTGAATCCTAAATTGATAACAATTCCATAACCGCGATACAATGATTCTGAGGAACTCAAGTTAGAACACAGGAAACTATAGAAGGAAGAGAGAAAAGAAAAATTCAAATCAAGTATCAATTGTTGCTACGCAAAAATTGACTGACTGACATAGAGTCGCCACCAGATTTTAGTTATTCCAAAAGGAGAAAAGAGAAAATAATTGAAAAAACCCTCTAAAGAAAAAGAAAATTGGTCTCGCAACCAAATAAGAGTTAGGAAGTCGATTATGCAAGGGGAAGATATTAGCACCCCTTACATTCATCGTACTCGACGGGAACCATCTAAATTGTCTACGTAAAATGGATGTTTATCTATCTTAATGCTTACTTACTATCGGGAAAAAAACGGGAAAATGATTGGTTTTTTATATTGTGCTCGCCAAGGATTGGGGCCCTTATGCCTATGTATCATCATCATTAGATTAAGAATCAGAGCTCCGTAGTTTGGAGTAGAAAATGTTTGTTTGTTGGTTGAGTTTACCTTAAAAAAGGGTTTTCGAAGTGATGCCCTAAGGCACGAACATGAGTTTGATGAGTTGATGCTGATTTTAAGTTTTTTTTAAAGAGATGTTTTTTTTATTAGAATTGCACTAAAGACTATGGGTAAAGGTGAATATTTCAGATGAACAAGTCCATCGTCTTGTGTCCAAAATACTCAAAGTAAGGGTAGGAAAGCTTCATTCTTACTCATTCTCCACCACTTAAGGCTCGTGGCGTGCAATTTCATTCGTATAATTTATTGTGTTTAGAATTTAATTGAGAAAAATGTCGCTTGACGTCGGATCAAGGGTTTACCGTTTATTGTTTTGAAACGTTGAGGTCGATCTAATTCCTAAGAGTTCAAAAGGAAAACAAAGGAAGAAAAAATTACAAACAAAAGGGAGAGGGATACATAGAAATTTACAAAGGGAATAATGAAGGGAAAAAGGAGGGCTCATTATAAGGTAGTCCAAGAGAAATCTCGTGTGTGCAAAGTGACCTATGCTAATAAGTGGATAATGGGCTTAAGAACATGTCTCCCTAGGATAGTGCCATGAATTCCATTCATGCAATAAAAGATTACAAGTCCAAAGAAACTCCAAGTCAAACAATAAGTCAAATACAATAATCCAAGGTCAAAATGCAAAGTCCCTAATAAGTCCTCTAAGTCCGACATTAGGTCACAAATGAATGCATCTTTTTGGTCTTTTCATTTTATCATGTTTTTTGTTCTTTTTTATTATGTAAAGCAATAAAGAAATGACAAGAAATAAAATGACATAAAAATAAAGGATGTATGAGGTGAGCGGATGATGATGAACATAAATGTAAAGTGCTTGGAAGTAAAATGAACAAATAAAAGTAAATTGTGGAAACTAAATTGTGATAATTTAAATGGCGAAGAAATAAAATGCAATAATAATAAAAGTTATAAGTTAGTAGTTAGCAAAAAAGTTACAAAAGGTCTCATCTATCATCAAGAGATTCAACAATATGATCTACCAAGGGCAACCTATCAACACCTTAAAGTGTGAAGAATGATGCATTGATCATTCATCAACATGTTTGAAATATTGAAGGCTCAATCAATCTTGAGATTATTAATCAATGATATTAAAGATCTCATCAACCAAATGATCATAACAGAAGGGTTAATAATCTAAAATGAACAATACATGATAATAATAATATAATAATAAAGAAAATACACCAAATAAAATTTAATTATGCTGTGAAAAGAAAAGAAAAGAAAGGGAAAAAAGTGTGGTTAAAAATGATAAGTGGAAAATATTGAAAACAAAAATCCCAACCAAGTGAAAAAAAGCAAAATCACCTGTCTCAAACTTGATTCAATTCCCTCTCAAAAAACCAGCATATGAAAGACAATCATTTTTCAACAAAAACAGAACCAAAATGTTAATGAGTTTGAGTTAAAATCATTACCAAATGTGTGATGTGAAAACTAAGTTGTTGTGGTGTTGAGTTTGAAGGTGCAGAGGTTTGGAAGAGGGTGACTATGGCTGAAACTTAATGAAAGAGACTGAGTTGTGAGTGTAGAAAATGGAAGGATTAAGAGAAAATGAAATGAGAAGAAAGTTGTGGGTGGTTGTTTGAGAAATGATGATTGTATGAGTTTGAGTTTAGATTTTTAGAGAGAGTTTGAGTGTGTTTGGACAGATTTTTTAGGGGCTGCTAGTTTGTGAAAACAAAGGGGAAATAATGTGTTATTTATGTGGAAAACATGTGGGTAGGTGTGTGTAAAAAAAGAATCACTTTGTGTAAAAAAAATGAAAGTTACTGTTGTTGTCTACGCAAATGTAACCGGTTATCCGGATTTGGATAATTGGTTACACAGACTAAAAATGACCTTGAAAGTCTGCTGAAAGCAGGTGTAACCGGTTATCAAAATTTGGTAATCGACTACAAGTGCAAAAAATGTCCATGGACGCCTGTTTAAAAGAGGGTGTAACCGGTTATCACAATTTGGGTAACCGATTACACTGACTAAAATTTAGAATTTTTGTTATGCTATGGATTTTTCCTTTGAAGTGCCATCAAGAAAACCCTAGTTTTCCTCAAGTATAACCACCATGTCTTGAGTCCACGTAATATGCATTTGGTTATGAATGTTAATGCAAATATGATGATGAAATGATAAATGCATGGATGTGTAGTAGAACCATGAACCAGATGAAAATTTTATAAAATAAAATAAATTTTAGGGTATAATATCGATATAAGATATCCAAGTACATTTTGCAACCTTTATGTAGAAATTCATAAATAAGATTTGAATATAATTTTTTTACTACCAATTAGTATCAGATGAATATTATTGATATTATAATTTTTTGGATAATAATTAATCAATTATACACCTGATTGTTTTGTATATTTGATGACACAACCATTTAAAGTTAACGAATATGATTGTTATGACAGTTGATAACACAACCTTATAGTTATTCAAAATGCAAAAAGTTCAAAAATATATACAATTGAAACACACACTACAACTTTTTTATTTGATATAAAATTCGATGCAAGTACTCAACCACTTCATGTGTGGTTTGGCAATATAATTCTTAAATAAAATTTATATGTGAATGTTGTACACAGAGAATAATTTACAGTCTGGCATGGATTTCATTTTTAGTTATATAATAACTACTGTTACTGTTACTGTATTATTATGCATGTTTTGTCGATTATTTGTTTATTATTTATATATATATATATATATATATATATATATATATATATATATATTATATATATATATATATATATATATATATATATATATATATATATATATATATGAATTAATTAATATGCATTCTCAGTGTAAAAAAATTTAGACTGACGATTCATCACCATTATTTGTTTGCGTTATTTTATAGTTTTTAAAATAAAAGTCAAATTTATTTTAATATCTAACGGCCATAATTAACTGTTATTTTATAATTTTTAAAATAAAATCAAATTTATTTTAATATCTAACATTTATGATTAATTGACGGTATAAAATCATTTATATTATCATTATATTTAATTAAATTATATATATATATATATATATATATATATATTATATATTATATTATATAATATATATTATATTATATATATATATATATATATATATATATATAATATATATTATATATATTATATATATATATATATATATATATATATATATATATATATATATATTATATATATATATCTTCAATAACATGCACATAGATAGATTGATACTGTATGATTTTGAAATAAATGAGCAACATCTTTCATAATAAGAAATTTGTAAGAACTTGTTTGTATGGTAAATATTTTGCATCAACGGCAATGTACGGTAGAGAAAAATAAAGAATATATACTTTTTATTATCTATAACAATATATAAATGATATATTTTGTTTGTTTTGATGTGATCTATTTTTTTTATCATTTCTATCCTTACTTTATTTTGTAATTTATTTTAATTTTTTTAAAATTATTTTTATTAACTTTTACATAACTTTATATATTTAATTTTCACATGCTGAATTTAAAAAGAAACTATATTTAAATAAAAAATATCATTTATATTTTTATTTAGGAATACTAAAAAAGCGGAAAGAGAAACACGCGAATGTTAATTTATTTATGAATTATAATTTTGTAATTTTGTTAATTATTTAAATTTCTTTTTCTAAATTTTACAATTAAATTTTAATTATGAATTTCAATTTATTATTTAATTTTTAAAGAAAATGATATACCTTTTAATTTATAATTATTTAAATTATAAATTTATTAATTATATAAGTAATTAAATTTATTAAAGTTTGTAATGATATGTAGTTTGGAGATTGGATACTGATTCATGTCTCAAAGTATCCAATAACATGCTTATATTTCTCCATTTTGAAATCTTAGTGTTTACTGTGGAAATTGGTAAACAACCGCTGGTCCTCCCTAGGCCTTGAGACTAATGGTTACTTGTAGGATCGACCAGTTGATCCTAGGACATGTGCTAGTGCAAGTGTGGCTTATTCAATTCGACGGAACAACTTTGTGAGACACGACTCCTGACAAAGTATTGAACAAGCACAGGTTTTTCCACACGAACGGTTTAAACGACGCTATAGTCTATGGGTGACTCGTGACCGACAGCACTACAGCATTCAAAAGACGTACACGACGAACACACTTTTGGTGAACTCTATTATCGTAATAGAATCAGTGTCGACAACGTAGACGACAATGTAAAGTGATAACTCAAAAGTAAATGAAATTAAAATAAAATGTTCAACGGGAACAATTGAAAAGTAAGGAAGTTGTATTGAAATAAATGTGGTGATTCACGTACATAGCACTCTTAAAAACTCTTGCTTCCTTGCGTTGGGAATGAGAAGTTTCTTACAAATGATTTTTAGTACAAGGTGAACACCCCGAGCCCCTCGTGGGATATCCTATTTATACTAAACTAAAGAAAACTGCTTACAGGCTAAAACTCCTAAAAACTAGCAGACGTTGTGCCACACGATCTGCGAACCGCTCTATCCACGTCTTACAAACTGCTCCATATTTTGGCGCTTTATTCTTCTTGTAACTGCTAGTCATTTTCCAATTTCAAATTTCTCCCGCCCAGGTATTTAGGGCGACACTGTCTTCTATGTGTTTGGCACGATCTCGAATTCTTTAAGTCCCGAGCTTCATTTCAGTCGACGAAATGACCTTTCGACCAAACGTGCTTCTTCTGTCGGCTTCATCCCTTGATGACTTATGTTTTTCTCGACTCTTGCTTATCTCAGGCACATCTCCACCCTTTGATGGGGTATAAACCCCAAATTCACAAGACCCTTTCATCAATTACGTCTTCAACATGCCTTAGAGATTTCTCGTGGTAACACTTAGAAAGAAATAAAAATATCAATGTTGAATAGTTGTCTCTTGAATATCACAATTGAAATATCACGATTATAAATAAAGAGTGTTTGTTTAATGAAAGCGCCAATAATATGGATATTATGTTTCAGTTTTTCAATAAAAGTTGCAAAAGTAATGCATACAGTAGAATGTGTGGTTTATTTATTTTGGTTGTTTAGAATAACATGAGTGAGATGTTTGTATACCATGTATGGAACATGGACTCTTTTTTCCCTAGATTGGGCTTCATGGGTATTTTATTGAGGAAAATTTTACTTTATACTCTTACATTTATCCATGTACCCCTATATTTTATAAAAAGTATCAATTTTACCCTTATATATTTTTAATTAATTTATTATTTTATTTTTAAATATTTTTTAAATTTTATTTTGCTTACCGGAAGAGTTTGCAAAAGAGTTCCGGTAGTATTTTTTAACTTTTTTTGTGTGTATCGGAAGACTTTGTAAAAGAGTTCCGGTACACAAAAATTGACTATCGGAACTCTTTTTTAAAGTCTTCCGATATATAAATTTTTTTTTAAAAATACTTTGAAAAATGAGTACCAGAACTCTTTTGCAAAGTCTTCCGGTACATAAAAATTGACTACCGGATTTTTTTTCCAAAGTCTTCCGGTACAAAAAAAATATATTTAAAAAAATACTTGAAAAATGACTACCGGAACTCTTTTGCAAAGTTTTCCGGGACACAAAAATTGACTACCGGAACTCTTTTGCAATGTCTTCCGGTATACAATAAAATATTAAAAAAATGCTTGAAAAATGACTACCGGAACTCTTTTGTAAAGTTTTTCGGTATACAATTTTTTTATTAAAAAAAAAATTAAAATTAAATAATAAATTAGTTTAAAATATATAAGGATAAAATTAGTATTTTTATGAAATATAGGGGTGTATGGATAAATCTAGGGATATGAGGTAAAACTTTCACAAAGTTCCGGTAATCAATTTTTGTATACCGGAAGACTTTGCAAAAGAGTTCCGGTAGTCAATTTTCGTATACCGGAAGACTTTACAAAAGAATTTCGGTAGTCAATTTTTGTGTACCGGAACTCTTTTGCAAAGTCTTCCGGTACACATAAGAAAAGTTAAAAAATACTACCGAAACTATTTTGCAAACTCTTCCTGTATGCAAAATAAAATTTAAAAAATATTTAAAAATAAAATAATAAATTAATTAAAAATATATAATGGTAAAATTAGTATTTTTTATAAAATGTAGGGGTATATGGATAAATGTAGGGGTATAAAGTAAAGTTTTCTTTATTGAGCCATTGTCGACCTTCAGACACCATATTTGCTTTTAATGACAAGTGAATATTTTTCTAAAAATTCTTTGTTACATAACTCAACTTAAAAGAGATTAAGGATTTAGGATTAAATAAAATCGATTCTAGATTTATTTCTTTTTATCTTGTAGAAGAAAATAGTAAAAAAATTATTTGATGGGGACAAAAAATTATCAAAGAAGAAAATTCAAATTCAAAGAATTTGCCATTATTAAAAAAGGGGGAGATTGTGAAGAGCACATTATATATGTAATTTTGTTTGATGAGGACAAAAAATTATCAAAGAAGAAAAAGGATCAAAAGTGTCATGCACATCAATAACGAAGTTGATAAAGAAGGTTGAATTCAATTGAATATTTGAAACAAGTGAACATAACTAAGATGCTCATTGCAACTTATACTATAATACTTTAAATTCCTCGGAATTTTATCTCTCACTTTATCTAAGAACTTCTTGCATCTTCATGCATGATCATACATGAAGTCTTGCAATTTCATGAAAGAGCAAGAAACAAACATGTATTACTCTTGAAACCATGGAATCAGAGTTTGTGACTCTTGCTCCAATTGGTCAAGAAGCTGATTGGTTGAAGGATCTTTAGTTGGAAGCATATTTGGCTAAAGACTATGTTTCAAAGGTGTTGATATATTTTGATAGTCAAGCTACTTTAGTTAGAGCATTCAACATAATGTATAATGGAAAGTCTAGACACATAGGTCTTAGATATTCCTTCGTAACAAAGTCTATTAAGGATGGAATAATTTCACTCACATATATACGTTCAAGCTATAATTTAGTTGATTCATTTACTAAACTGTGGATCTATGTACTTCCAGGTAATGAAGGTTAGCATTTGAAGTTTTGAAGAAGACAATGCATGGAAATAACTTTCAACCCTAATGATAACTAAAGCATCTTATGACTCATCAATAAAAGGACTCAAGACCAAGTGCATGTACAATTGTATACTATCTAGCAAAATTCTTGAAGCTTCTTTGGAGAAATGTGTGAAAGCTCGTCAGGTCATGTTTGTCGGTCTGTCTGAGTGAACCGGGTACTATAAACGTAAGGTAGTAGCTTAAGAGTATTAAGGACTCACACACACACCTTAAGAATATTTTCAAATTTTTTATAATGAAAATTATTTTCTAGGCAAAGTCAAGTAATTAAAAAGTTATTCAATCTCTTTCCAAAGCCTTTTTAAACTAACCAATTGATTGGATACTTAAGCCAATCGATTGATAAAAAAATTTCTATTATGTAATGGATTGAAATGTTATGCCAACCCATTAAAAAATGGATAATTTATTAACCAAGGGATGGGGAGAACACCTTAATGACCTATAACGATCATATATCCAATATTTCCTTTTTAGCTTGCTAATCAATTAAAAATCTGTTGGAACGTTTTGCTAAACGATTAGAAAAGTCTTAACCGATTACAAAATCAAAAAGGACAACACATTAAATTCTTCAAACGGATCTATATCCAAACTTTCCGATTTGGATCTTATAATCAATTATATTTGAGTTTTCTAATCTGTTGGAATATTTTGCCAACTGATTAAATAATCAATCTGGCCCATGGATTATTTCCTTTATTGGTTTTTCTAACTACTATATAAGAGACACTCACCCTCACTTTAAACCACACTACTTTCGAACATTTTCATATGTTTTTGGAATTTATCTCTCTCCCTCCTTTTAGAAAATATTTGTATTCACTTATGTTTGCCTTAGTGCTATTAGGCGAAACTTTACTTATAAGAAAGATATTTTTGTAAGTGGTTGTGTTGGTCGCTTAGATTCTTAAGGGTGTGATACATTTAAGAGATTGAGTTTGGTTCTTGAGATCAACCTTTATAAAATCTATGTTCTTGGTTTATTAAGCTTTGTCGGAAAAATATTTGTTTTGGTTATTGAGATCAACCATAAATCTCTAAATGGTTCGATAGATCAGCCTGGGTTAAAAGTCGTCACTTGATTGGGGATAAACCTGTTAAAATTTCAAGATCATATTGTATTATAGGTTTGTGGGCATAAATTTCAAAAAGCTCAAAGTTTATAGTGAAACTCTTAAGAAGACCTCACAAGAGATAACATGTTCAAAGCATTACCTAAAACTCCGATTAGACTTTGTGTTGTCTTTACTAAGATTAAATTCAAATCAAAAGATACTTAACTGCATTTTTTTTGGAATTGGTCTTGTCATTATTAGAACAAATGGGGATTGTTGTAATTATTAATTAATAAATAAATTAATATAATTAAGTGCATAACAATTGTTGTGTTACAATAATAACATGACATTGTGCAAATATTTATTTTTGAATTCGAAAATAGGCAATGCTTCGTGAAGTGTTGTAGTAAGCAATCATAAATAGGGAACGCTTCATGAAGTGTTTCAACAAGAATTAAGCAATGTTTGTGAAGTGTTGTAGTAGGCAAAAAGTTGCAACACTTAATAAAAAACATTGTTGAAAGGGTCTTTTTCATCAAGGGTCACAGTCTTGTGAAACAACATAACTTGACCTATAAATTGATTATTCTGGATTCAAAAAATTAATAACAAAAAGTAATCCTCTTCACTACAAATTCATGTTTAATCTTCCCTACATTCGGGTTTTCATGGTCTTATGCAAACTAGAATATAAGCTGAATTATTCTGGATATTCTTGCGCCTTGATTCTAAGACATCTTGAGAGTGATTGAAATACTATTAGGAAAGTGATTTTATACATGATTTTAGCTTTGATACATTTAACTTACAATCAATTTCTAATAGGATATAACAAAATGGAATGAATATTTCATTCCATTGTTTAAAAATTGTAGGATGGAACAAGTAAAGTTAGTCATACCTCAAAAATCGTAAGGGAAGAAATGTGGTGGTAAGTGATGGAATGAAATGGAATTCAAACCACTTCATTCTGCTCCGATCCATCCGATTTTAAATTATCCAAATAATGAAATATAATTATATTTCATCTAATTCCACTTTGCTCAATCTGATTTCATCAATCCAAATAAAGCCTTAAAGATTTAACAACTTGATTTATGAAGGAAAAAATATGTTAGAGTTGGTGACAATGAGCTTAGAATCACATTTTTCATGCTTAAATAGATCTATAAGTTTTATTGTGTTTCATTTAAATGTGTTCCTAATTTCATTGTAGTATTTTGGATCGAACTCTAGTATCGACAGGTCTGGCTTCATGATTTGACTGAGATATGCATGTTATAGTTGAACTCTAATCTAGCAGGCAGTAGTCAAAGAGGTGCATGTTGTAGTCAAAGTCTGATTTACATGCAGTGACTTAAGTTAATTATGTACTTTATTATGTAATAGTAAGTATGTCATGTATGAGTGTTAACATCATACATGACATACATATATTAGGATTATATATATATAGGTTGTATTATACTCTAGTTTGTTAGATCATAAAAGGTTGGTTGTTATTCACTTGTAAGCAGTAAACCCTAATTGAGCAAGTGAATAGAAAAATTGTTATAACCAACTTTGTTTCTTATCTCTTCTTTTCTCTCTTTATGAATTGAATCGCTTTTCTTGATTGTTCAAAGAAACTCTCCTTTCTCATAGATTTACATCGCTAATTGGTAAGTATAGATTCAAGATTCCATCAATGGAGTATGAGATTGAGAAATTCATCAGAGTGAATGATTTTGGTTCATGCCACTTGAAGATGCAATCTCTTCTGGTTCAATAGGACCTGTTAGAAGCATTGAAAAGATCAGAGAAGATGATTGCTTCCCTAGCGTAGAAGGAGAAGACAATGATGATAAAAAAAAAAACCAAAATGCCATAATATCGAGCCTTGGAGATAAGGATCTCTGGAAGGTCTCGAAGAAGAAGACACCAACAAGTGTGTGGAGCAAACTTGAAAGGTTGTACATGAACAAATCTCTGGTCAATCGTCTATACCTGAAGCAGGCTCTGTATTATTCAAGATGAGTGAAGACAGAGTCTTGATGGAGCAATTGGACATGTTCAACAAGTTGATTCTTGATCAGGAGAATATCGAGGTTAGTATCGATGATGAAGATCAAGTGTTATTGTTGTTGCGTGCTTTACCTAAATCTCATACTCATTTCAAAGAAAATATCTTGTATGGAAGGGAGTCCATGGAATTTGAAGAAGTTCAAAAAACCTTGTAGTTTAAGGATTTGCACGAACAAAAAGAGCAAAAACCATTGTTTGTTGGTGAAGAATTGTCCGTTAAAGGAAAATTCTCAAAGAAATATGGTAGGTTTGAGAATAAGAAGGGTAAAGGCCATCAGAAGTATTATCAAGGTGATGCTCTTGTAATTAGGTGTTATCACTGTAAGAAGGACGATCATACAAGAAAGTTGTGCCCTGAACGTCTGAATAATCATGGAGGTAAGGATAATGGAAACGCAACCATTTTGCAAGATGGTTATGAATTATCTGATGTTCTTGTGGTTTCAAGTAGCAACTCAAGCAAGGAGTGGATTACGGATTTGGGGTGTACTTGGCGCATGACTCCAAACAAAGAATTGTTTGAAGAATTATATGATAAAGATGGTGGATTTGTGCTGCTGGGAAACAAAGCCTGCAAAATTACAGGGATTTGATATGTGAGATTCAAGCTTCATGACGAGTCAATAAAGTTGTTGACTAGTGTCAGGTATGTACGTGATCTTAAGAGAAATTTATTTCTCTTGGTGAATTCGGAAATAAAGGATATGTTTTCAGAGGATAGTAAGGTATCATGAGATTCATAAAGGGGTTGAAGGAAATATTGAGAGGAAGAAAGAAGGAAGACTGGTATACCCTTAAGGCTGAGGTTGTAAGTGGTTATGTAGATTTTGCATCCACGAAACTTGTGTCGAAGATAGAACTATGACACATGATATTGGGTCATGCCAATGAAAAGGGTCTAGTCAAATTGGGGAAACAAAATCTTCTAGGTGGTGACAAGGTCAAAAAACTGGAGTTTTGTGAACCCTATGTATTTGGGAAAGCTTGCAGAGTGAAGTTCAATAAAGGCAAACAAAGAACACATGAATCCCTTGATTACATTCATGTTGATCTTTTAGTGCCTGCAAGAAGTCCTTCACATTCAGGTGCAAGGTATTTCCTATCCATAGTTGATGATTATTCACGAAATTTGTGGGTATTCATTTAGAATACTAAAGATAAAACTTTTGAAAATTTCAAAGGTTGGAAGACTCTGGTCAAAAATCAAACTGGCAAAAAGGTCAAGAGGTTGAGAATTGGTAATGGCTTTGAGTTCTGTAATGAAGCTTTTGACAATTATTGTGCCATGTCTAGTATTTCAATCCACAAGACTATTGGACTTGATGTTTCACAAACAAGAGGGGGTGATTGTGTGGTTGGGAAAATTTTGGTTGTGAAAACTTTTGGAAAATAAAATTAGAGTTTAAAAACTATTTGGAAAACTAAATAGGGAAAAATAAAATAAAGAAAATAACTTGCGAAAATAAAAGGAGTTAAAGTAAAAGAGAAACACCAAGAGTTATACAGGTTCAGTCAAAATAAAATGATCTAATCCTCTCCCTAAGAATTGATCTTGAGATTTTCCATTAAAAATTGAGAGAGTTTAGTAGGGTGACATGAAAAGTGGGAACTTTATCCCTTAGTTTTTATAAAGTTGAGGTTAAAATGCAAAAGGTCAATCATTTGATCCCTAGCAACAACATATTTTTATTTATAAAACTAACTACCACGTGCAACATAACTCTCGATTTTATTCAATAACTGAAATAATAAGCTATGTTTGTACGTCAGTTTTTTACTTTAACCGGGGGGGGGGGGGGTTTAATCGATTTTATTGATGTATAAATTTGTTTTTATTCTCATTTTACTGGCATGTCTGTATCATTTTATACACATGTAGAAATTATAAAATTGTTACAGAATACCAAATTAACACAAAATATCAAATCAAAAATAGATAAAAAAATCGGTATTACTTTTTTAATAGAGAATTACAAATTTACATTATGGAAAAACCAAATGTACAAATTTACACTGTTGTCATCAACACACAATACAAAAGTTAGAGTTTTGCACATGAAAAATTCAAAACCTCTATATGTACAAATTCAACTTATAACAAAAGAAAAACTATTGTTGTTGAAGTTCATGACAAGATAAGAAGACATCAACCCAAATTGATCAAATATCACATATATCTTCTATTGAGAATGATGTTTTATCGCTAAACTCCTATAATTAGAACAAAGTTTGAATTATGGTAAGCTAACAACAAAAACAATAACTTAATAAATATACATAAATTACATGTATATGACTTAAGCTAATACCTTGTGTTTGGTTCATCCATTTGTAATGCCTCTGGTGACTATGTCATGCATATGTTTCATAATATAGTATCCACAAGAATAGTTGTCAGGTTGTTTTCGCGACTGCAAATAGTTTTCATATATTTATATCACTAATACACACAAATAAAAGAATATGAAAAACACAAGGAATACTTACTTTTGGGGAAATGATTCTTGATTTTTTTTACCAATTACAATATGTTTGATTGCATTGTATCCCTCCATCGCTCTACACATGTCAGTAAAAATTTAAAAGGCATAAAAACTATTCAAAACTAAAAGTAAAATTTGAATAAAAACTAATACCACTTACCGACACAAGGCATTTAACATAACTTCATTAAAGGTATTGTGTATAGAGAAAAACATAATTACAATATTTTGCATCATGCATATAATAAATAGTCATCAATGATTACTAAATAAACATTCAGAATAATTAATAATATGTATAAAATTGATTTATAAATGAAAACAAATTTTAATATATACTTACGCGTGAAAAAACAGGGTTTAATAACATTCCTTGTTATCTTCTAATAGCCTGTGTTTTACGTAAACCTTTATATTGTTTGCTACCGTACCACCACGAAGGTCAATGGTATTTGGATCTACAGAATAATACTTTATTAAATCCCTTTCAACACACATCTTATGCAAGTACCTTCAAGATTTAAATGTTTATCGCTAAAGTATGAGAACGTATGAATATAAATATAAATGATCAACATAAAAATTAAACTTACGAGCACCACAATTGTAATATGGTAACGTCTAACCATTCACCCCCTTCAAAAATTCCATAATAGAAGGCCTAGGAAGTATGTAATACTGATTTGGAATATGACTTAATTTAATATTCTCGCAGAGATCTGGAAGACTCTCTACTATCATTGATAGTCTCTGAACGTTATTTACTTGTTATGTTGTGGTTTCAATATTATCCTGGTGGACATAACAACTTTCTTTTATGCTTGTACCACTCATTAGTTTCTCAATTATCTATTCTTTATTTTGTTGAGTAAACCCAATGAACTCAATCTCTGCATCATACAACAACAAAAATACAATATAAAAATTAAAACGCAAACAATAATAACAATAACATACAACACAATTTTTAAACTTATACTTATACCTCAAGCACATCGCAGGTATATTTCACATATATCCTCTCATACTCCTCATTATTCGCCTTCTTTCGCTCCACCTCAGTCAACCTCTCTCACTCCTCTTTCTTCTTCTGGACCCGCTTCCACACCTGCTATAACAACCTCCCATTCTCCTCCTTCAACACCCTCTCTCGCTCCTTCATCGGCACCTTTAGACGTTCCTTCTGAATCCACTTCTCCCTTTCCTCCACTAACTTAATAACAATTATATCTTTATTATCTTTCTTACTGTGTACTTCTCTAGTTGATCGGGATCGTCCAAAATAAGTCTTGAAGCCAATGCCTCTTCCAAGACCACGAACATGCCCAGGATGCTCCTCGGTTTCAATCACTTCAACCAAGATGTCATGACGATCTTCTCGAATGAAGAGGCCGACTTTGGATTGTCCAATCAATACATCCTATAACACATATAAAATTTCATCTTTACCAAGTTGATTTAAACAAAATAAATAATATTATAGAAAAAAGAATCTACTTACAATCTTTTCAGTCACTCCACATGTAGCCTGTGATGTGAACTCACCTCATTTTCTTGGACATGCCCTCTTCCATTTCTCATGGCGTGATAGTGGAGATGAAGTGCGATCAATGCTTATAGAATCACCTAGCTCGTGTTCCCTTTTTTTTTTCTTCAATCATCATCTTTTTAAGTTTGTCATATCCTCCACGAGACAATCTATGTGGAAAGATATTTCTAGATCTATTAAGTTTTCCTTTTTTACTCTTAGCCAAGAAGCCATGAGTGGTGCGAGATTTTACAAATTCCTCTCAACAATCGTGATCAATATATAGATACATCATGTATGAAGACTTTTCTTTACTTTTAATTGTTGGATGAGTAATATAATCATGAGTGAGATGTACCTTAAAGCCCCTCAAACGCTCACCGGCATATGTAAGCACTTTCTTTTTCACCATACTATCATCTGAGCTAACAATAAATACTTCCTATGTTTACACAATAGAGTTGTTATTAGTATTAAACAAAAAATTAAATGATCATACATACTTGTAAAACAAATCATAAAATTTAATATAAATATTGTAATATCGGTCCATATACTATTTTTCAAATCACCGTCAACGTCGTTCCAACTATCCAACAAAATAATCACTTTAGTTCTACCTTGTAATGCAATGTAACCCATAAAATCCTCAACATGTTCACCATAAGCCTTGTCGGTTACAACATCAACTCTAATCGGGAAGCAAATACCATTTTTATTAGAAGTAATTCATATTTATTAATTATATTATTTTCTTAGCCCCTAAGTTTGTTAGAGGGTATTTTCGTATTTTATCCTGTTCTAGTAACCCTAGTTTTAGCTTATAAATAGGGTGACAATCATTGTAACTTTTATCATGTTTTGTAGCCGTCATTCTTAATAGAATATTTCCGTTCATTCTACCTTTGCACCAACAATTGGTATCTAGAGCTCCGGTTCGGATTCATTGGGAAACACGGGAAACACGAGTGAACGTGAGGTCTTGTGTGTTTGATTTTGATTCTTAGATTCGTGTTGAATCTTGAACAAAATCTGATCAGAATTTTAATTCTGTGGGTTGGGAAACACTGTGTGAGAAATCTGAGTGTACTGCGCAAGGTAGAAAGATGAACGGAAACGGCAACATGAACACCAAACTTCCAGTATTTGACGGTAAAAACTGGAATCGTTGGATGATCCAAATGCGTGTACTGTTCGGTGCTCAAGATGTTCTAGATCTTGTCCCTGATGGTTATGTTCTGGTAGCAGCAAATGCGACGGATGAACAGAAAAACGCGCAGAAGGAAGTAAGGAAGAAGGATCAGAAAGCATTGTTCTTCATTCATCAATGTGTTGATGTAAATGTGTTTGAGAAGATTGCAGATTCAACGACAGCAAAGGCTGCGTGGGACACACTGGTTAGATGTTATGGTGGTGACGCATCAGTGAAGAAGGTGAAGCTTCAGTCCTTAAGAAAGCAATATGAGAATCTCAACATGAAGAATAATGAGAAAGTTTCTGAATACATCTCCAGAGTGATTCTGATCACTAATGAGATGAAAGCGTGTGGAGAAAATCTTTCTGAAGAAACAATCATGGAGAAGGTATTGAGATCCCTTACCTCTCAATTTGATTACATTGTGGTAGCAATAAAACATTCCAAAGATCTGAGCACCATGAGAATTGAAGAGCTGCAGAGCAGTCTAGAAGCGCAAGAGTTGCGTTTGACTGAGAGAACTTCTGAAAGGGAAGTAGAGCAGCAGGCTCTGAAAGCAACTTCTGATAGGAGGTATCAGAAGCAGTCAGAAGCCAGGAGAAGATCTGATGGTGGTCAGAAGTCAGAAAGCTCAACCTCTGATAGACAAAAGAATGCTCAGAAGGGAAAAGAGAAGTATGACAAGAAGAAAATCCAATGTTACTGTTGTAAGAAGTTTGGTCACTTTGCTAGAGACTGTTGGTCAAACAAGGAGAGAAAATCAGAAGAGGCAAATATAGCCAGAAGTTTTGATGACGAATCTGTGCTATTGATGGCCTCTGAATCTGATGATATGGATCTGATAGACTGGTGGTATATGGACACTGGCTGTTCAAATCATCTTACTGGAAACAAGAAATGGCTGGTTGACTTTGACTCTGAAAAGAGGACAAAGATCAAATGTGCTGATGACAAATATCTTAATGCAGAAGGTATGGGAAATGTCAGAGTGATTCTGAACAATGGGAAAACAGCATTGATTCAGAACGTGTGGTATGTACCTGGCATCAGAAGCAATCTGATGAGTGTGGGACAATTAATTGAGAAAGGTTTTTCAGTTACCATGAAGGACAATCTTCTGAAGCTGTATGACTGCAATCAGAAGTTGATTATGGAGTCAGAACAGGGAAGGAATAGAACATTCAAGGTGAATGTCAGAACTGCAGACTTAGAATGTCTTAGTGCAACAAGTGCTGAGAAGGAGAGTAAGCTGTGGCACAGAAGATTTGGTCATTTGAATTTCAGAAGCTTAAAACATCTGAATTCAAAGAAGTTGGTACATGGAATGCCTGCAATTAAGAAGCCTGAAAAGTCATGCAAAGTTTGCATGGAAGGAAAACAACCACGATTGCCATTTGCGTCAGAAATTGTTCCAAGAGCAAAACATGCCTTAGGAGTTGTACATTCTGATGTGTGTGGTCCATTTCCAGTAGCATCGATTGGAGGGAATAAATACTTTGTGTTATTTGTTGATGAATTCACAAGAATGACATGGGTATCCCTTATTAAGTTTAAACACTAGGTGTTTGATGAATTCAAGAAGTTCAGAATGAAGGCTGAGAATCAGAGTGGTCAGAAGTTGAAGATTCTTAGAACTGACGGTGGAGGTGAGTATAACTCCAAAGAGTTCCAGAAGTTCTGTGAGGAGAATGGAATTGAGCATGAGGTTACTGCTCCTTATACCCCTCAACACAATGGTCTTGCTGAAAGAAGAAACCACACTTTTCTTGATATGGTGAGAAGTATGCTAAAAGAGAAGAAACTTCCTCAGAAGCTCTGGGGAGAAGTTGTTGCCACTGCAACGTATGTACTCAACCGATGTCCTACGAAGAAGTTGAAGGAAATAGTTCCAATACAGAAGTGGACTGGAGATAAGCAAAGTGTTAGTCATCTGAAGGTGTTTGGTTCTGTTTGCTATAAACATGTTCCAGAGGCCAGAAGACAGAAGCTGGATGATAGAAGCAAAGTGATGATTCTGATAGGGTACCACAGTACAGGTGCATACAAGCTCTATTGTCCAGAAACCAATAAAATTGAATTCAGCAGAGATGTGATTGTGAAGGAATCAGAAGTTTGAAATTGGGATAAGTCTCAATCTGATTCTGATGTTAGAACTTCTGAAGAAAGGTCAGAGTTAAGAATTTCTGAAGTTGGAGTAAATTCTGACTTTGATTCTGATTCTGATAGTGATTCTGACTCTGGAGAAGACTCAGAAGATGAAGGTGACTCTGATGACCCAGACTCTGATGACCCAGACTCTGATGGTAATCCAGATTCTGGTGGCAATTCAGACTCTGGAAATATGCCAGCCCCTGAAGATGGTCAAAGCTCTGGAGGAAGTCAACCATCTGAAGCTAGAAACTCTGAAGCTCAAGACTCTGAACAAGTTCAGAGACCACAAAGAATCAAAAACATCCCCAGAAGATATGCAGAATTTGACATGCTGCAAGACACTGAAGTAGATTCTGAAGGAGAAGTTATTCAGTGTGCCATGTTAGTAGACTCTGAACCCATAAGTACAGAAGAGGCTCTTAAGCAGAAGCTCTGGCTGAAGGCCATGAAAGAAGAACTTGATGCTATAGAGAGAAACAAGACTTGGAAGCTGACAGAACTTCCAAAAGACAAGAAAGCCATCAGCGTCAGATGGGTTTTCAAGCAGAAGTTTAAGCCAGATGGTTCAATTGGCAAACATAAAGCAAGGTTGGTAGCCAGAGGATTTCTACAGAAACCTGGGCTGGATTACTCTGAAGTGTTTGCACCTGTAGCAAGACATGAAACAATCAGAATGGTGATTGCAATAGCTGCTAACAGGAATTGGCCTTTGATGCATTTAGATGTAAAATCTGCATTTCTGAACGGTCCATTAGAAGAAGAAGTTTACGTGTCACAACCTCCTGGATTTGTGAAAAAGAATCAGGAAGGGATGGTGTACAGATTATACAAAGCTCTATATGGATTGAAACAAGCGCCCAGAGCTTGGAATCAGAAGATTGATTCATTTTTCAAGAAGCAAGGCTTTCAGAAATGTGAGATGGAGTACGGTGTCTATGTTCAGCATACTTCTGAAGGAAATATGACTCTGGTATGTTTATATGTTGATGATATACTGCTGACTGGAAGTTCTGAACAGGAGATAGCCAAGTTCAAGAAAGTTCTGATGAATGAATTCGAAATGACTAATCTAGGCAAAATGACATACTTTCTAGGGATGGAGTTCAGATACTCTGAGAAAGGTATTATTTTGCATCAGCTCAAGTATGAATTAGAACTTCTGAAGAGATTTAATATGAAGAATTGTAAGATTGTTGTCACACCTTCTGATACAAATCAGAAACTGGATTCTGACTCTGATGGAAAGGATGTGGAGGCTACAACCTTCAAACAGTTGGTTGGTTCTCTGAGGTATTTGTGCAATACCAGACCTGATATTTGCTATTCAGTTGGGATGGTTAGTAGGTTCATGAGTAAACCTAAGTGGTCCCATTACCAAGCTGCTGTCAGGATTCTGAGGTATATCAAGGGAACTCTGAAGTATGGAGTATTATTTCCCTCTGGAAGAAAGGATGAGTCAGAACTTCTGAGTTATTCAGATTCTAATTGGTGTGGAGACAGAGTTGACAGAAGAAGTATGTCTGGGTACTTATTCAAATTTCTGGGAGGTCCCATTTCTTGGTGTTCCAAGAAGCAACCTGTTGTGGCGTTGTCAACTTGTGAAGCTGAATACATTGCAGGTGCTGTTACTGCATGCCAAGCTGTGTGGATTCTGAATCTATTGCAGGATCTGAAGATTAAAGTAAACAAACCTCTAAAGCTGATGATTGACAACAAGTCTGCAATCAATCTTGCCAGAAACCCAGTGTTGCATGGGAGAAGCAAGCACATTGAGACCAAGTATCATTTTCTGAGACATCAAGTTCAGAGGGGAGTGTTAGAAGTTGTACACTGCAGCACTCAGAAACAGTTGGCAGATGTTCTGACGAAAGCTATCAAGACTGATCAATTTCTCAGATTAAGGGATGGAATTGGTGTTACAAGTTTTGATGGAATATGAATTAAGGGATGGTATTAGAAGTAATTCATATTTATTAATTATATTATTTTCTTAGCCCCTAAGTTTGTTAGAGGGTATTTTCGTATTTTATCCTATTCTAGTAACCCTAGTTTTAGCTTATAAATAGGGTGACAATCATTGTAACTTTTATCATGTTTTGTAGCCGTCATTCTTAATAGAATATTTCCATTCATTCTACCTTTGCACCAACAATTTTCGTGGACTTTTTTCACCTTGGTATACATTGTGGCACCAACATCAACTATTTTACATTATTTATTTGTAGAGGTAGTTGTATGAGTCGTGGATGTTGAATTCATCGAGACACCAACATCTTCCGGATGAATCGTAGATGTTGAATGTGAGTTGTTTGTCGTATCAGTCATGACTATCTAAATAAAGAATAATAACAGAGACATCATTTCAGTGATACTAACACCAATGCAAGTGAAAAACTAATACAAGAGTAACACCATATATTATGAGAATTAAATTAAAAGATCTTTCATGTCAATTTTTAAAGAAAAAAGAAAGAAGCTGAAAAGACGTCAAGTGAGAAATACAAAATAAATCATAGAAAATAAAAATAATATAAAATACATTATTTATGATTCGAAGCGAGGTCTTTATATATATATATATATATATATATATATATATATATATATATATATATATATATATATATATATATATATATATATATATATCTATATATATATATATATATATAATCGAGAGTTTTTTTTTTTCAAAATAAAACATGATGCTCTCAAAATATATTCCTTCGAATTTTAAATATTTGAGTTGAAATTTTCGTCATAAATATCTTATTTATAGTACTGATTCAAATGAACTCTTTTCTTCTCACAAATTTAAATTGTTTGTTGGAACATTTATTTTATATATATAGATACTATATAATATTAAATGTTAGAAATAGGATAGTATACCAACTTAGTGTACTTACAATGGATACGAATTATATGTTCATTTTCCTGTGAGCATTGTCCAGTGGTCATTTGATTCCCAACACCCAGCTATTTTATGACAATTAGAGGGGGAAAACAATAGTTAATTTTGCTAAGATTCTATCTACCTTTTGGTTGATGGTGGTCTGGCATGGTCTTTTTTGGAAAAATCTACTTTTTAAGTGACAACATGCTTTAACTAAAAGAAAGAAAAAGCTGAACGTGAAGTTGCGAAGTCAGTGAAAATGAAGAGGGGCTGCTTTTACCAAACCCCCACCTTATTTATGTTGATCACATGCACATGCGTGTAAAAATTTATGTTGATCACATGTGCTTCTATGCAAAGTTTGTGGGTAATAAAAACGTGTGAATTTCTATCGATTCACCATTTGAGAGATTTGGTAATAGTATGCATCATATTATCTTTACCAAAAGAAATTATACAAAAACACAACAATGAAACTAAGCTTTCAATTTAACCGTGCCAAATTTTCAAGTGAAAGGTTGATCTGTTTTAGCTCCATTTTTAACCTGCCAATTCCCATATTCATCATTATTAATTCTTGGATCTGTTTGGTAGTTTAGGAAGAGAAATCAAGGAGTAGACTTTGGATTGGAATATCACTTATACTCATTAATTATTTTGATAAGGAAGGGTAGATATATTATTTAGTTATATGACGCATGCTTTTAAACTTAGAGAGGATGCGTCAATTGGATTGACTAGTCCACCTTGTGTTGTCAATCCAATTGACGCTTATGTGTTAAATTTTAAAGGAGACGTCAATTGGTCTTACACCTGTGTGTGTTTCATAATTTTTTTGAAAAACATTGTACATGATAGATAAAGTCGAAAACGGACCAATTCATATTAATATTAATATCTGTTTACACAAAAAGACTAATGTCGATGACCGGGATCACCTAACCAACCTCCGGTCCCACATCCCCTAGCTATCCGAACTCGAGGTCCTAACCCACGTTGATGATTCATCCCAGGTGTTTGAGTATCTGAGGACCCAGGAACATCACCATCAACTGTTTTCAAAAAGCGTTATGTACACATTTACAAGTCATTACATATACTACAAATGTACACATTAATTACACAAATTTATGAAAAAACATTGAGCTCTATCATGAATTGACACCACTCCTCTTTGATTTCGTCCACTTGATCCTTTGTATAAAATGCACACTTGAATTCCTCAAAGTACTACATAATAATATAACATATTTTGAATTAATTCCAACTATTTAATTATATGAGATATGTGTAAATATAAAAATAACTCATAAGTTAGAAATACATACATCGGTGGGAATCATTAATCGGCCCAAAGCAAGAGTATCTCGCATAAACCTCAACATGAAATACCCGCAATCTATTTGATTACGTTGTTGAGGACACTACATATGAAAAAAAATATGGATTATAAATCCTAAGTTTTATCAAGTGTCATCACTAATATAATAAAAAATGTGGTAATTAAAAATATACCGCCACTTTAATCCATGTAATGGAGTTGGCGCCCCTCCTTGAGGTTTGGATATCTCGTTGGGCCCGAAAAGCTTGTAGGACGCTAATAAAATAAAAATGAAGCAATTAGAACAATTCACATAAACTAAGAAAAATTTTGAACATTCTCACTTACGTGTCAATTAGGACCTTCATATCCGGGTATGTTGTCCAATCATTTCCTAACGAGTCAAGATAATACACAATTTCTCGGATAGGATTGATTGCGAGCAACAACCAATGTCCACTGTAATGATTAGGCAAATGTTAGATGGTAACTTGGAAAATAATTATAATAGATGAATTTAGAATGAAATGCTAACCCGGTATTAAACGGTATAAAAAACAACTTCTCCGCATCTTTATTGTCCATGAGGATCCGAAGAACGTACTCCGTCACGGTATGCGGTCTACTTAAGATTAAACCTAAGTTGACGGTCGTGGGTGCTAAGAATCCGAATGACTGGTCCAAATCATTGGGGCGCATCAATTTGTCATACAAAAACCTAATATAAAAACATCATTAACACCTCTTTTGAAACATAAAGTAAACCGGATTAACATAAAGTAAACATCATTAACATAAGTTGTTTAATTAATAAAACAAAGTAGACCGGATTTACCTAATATATGTATTGACAACGTTGACGCCGATTTCTTCATGACCAAAAACTTGCATGAAGTCTTCATTACCAATCATTTGGTCGTAATCAAAGCCGAAAATCCCTACCTCCATATGTACATTCCGAACACCTCCGGTCGGTATATCGGTCATCTCTAGAAATGTCCTGAGGCACGACCTATACTTGGTGGTAGGTTTTTTCCTAGCTACGGTCTTCTTAGCACCAGAACTTTTTACCCGTGCGGAGGCGTTGCTAACCTCCTTTTTTTGTTGTGCGGAGGCATTGCTAACCTCATTTTCTTGAAGTTACATGTCATATAAATAGTTAGATCAAATTAAGAATGTAACAACTTCCATGAATATATGTCATATAATTGTATATTACCTCTTTTCTTGAAACCGTGGACTCGGTATGCCGTGGAATCGCATTATCTTTTGATTTGGATTTTGTGGGAGTCTATTTAACATAACCAAGGAAAATATGTAAGTAAAATTTTAAGCATAAATTTTAAACTTTGAATATACACATTAAACTTAACATAAGTTTTAAGCATACCTCATATCCTACGCATATGAGGTTTGTCGGCCATGCAACAAACGAACCTACTGCTTCGTGCACCGTTGTTGCATCCGAATCCGATCGCTAGGATATGGTAATGCTGCATTCGGCTCAACTGCAATATCAACTGATACCTTCAAACATCCAGCAGGGAGCTCTCTAGTGTGGAGTAATACTCCGCTAACGTTATGCACTTTTCCCTTGCCAACCATCCGATAGTATGGTGACGACAAATACAGCTGACAATGGGAAATGCCCTAAAACCAATAATAACAAGAAATTGTTAATGTGTATATATGTCAAATACATAATTTAAGCAAATAGTTCAATTTAAGACAATTATATGTAATTACCTCTGGAATGTTCGGCTGAAAGGTACAGTTGATACTATTTTTGTCCGAAGCATCTCTGTATACTGTTGAGGCGCTAGCCTCTCTTTCTCTCCTCAATGCATCAAGCTCAGCTTGCATGGCTTCCAGTCTTGCATGAAGCTCCCGATTACTAGGAGCCTTTCCTTTTTTAACACTCAGGGAGGTCGGAGTGACTCCAAATCCCTTACCCCTCACCCGACCAGAATACTCAGGGACATCTAATGCCCGACTAAGTATGCCCTTAGTATCATCGGGAGATAAAGACTGAGATAGCTCCTCCTGAAAAATCAGATGAATACCGTATACTTGTCAAATATTTGTGTATAAAAATGTTATTCAATTAATGAAAAAATGTTATACTTACACATTTCTGGTATACGTGTAAAACTTCTTCTTGAGGAACTCCAGATTTGCCCACACGGGCTTCCTTCCACAAAACATGTGCAGGAAGAGATGTTTCTGAACTTTCCTCCTTCTGCAGCTACACATTAAGTCATACAATTTGATCAGATAAAACTAATATATGATGAACAAATTTGTTATCGCAATTTATAAATACTTACCATGGATTGTTCTAAGCGTCCATATCCGACACGTCCTTTTCGGTACGGATATGCGGGACTTGATGCTCTTTCCCGATTTGTAGCACTTATTCTTTGAAAAACCGGGTCTTGTCTTTTGGATTTGAAAGCTTCCCATTCTTCAGCCGATATCAAACTTTCATATTTTTTAGGAAGCTCCGCATCCACAAAATTACCATCCGCATCCTTAAGGAACTTGGATGATAAAAATGTCTGAAACCCTCTTAGAAGCTTTCCGGCCAATTTCATACAAAAACCTCTTCTTTCTTCTTCGATGTTAAAACATCGCTAAGAAAAAACATACAGATTGATAGTTAGTATCGGTAATTGAAAAAACATAATTGATACCGTATAATTAAGGGCCAAATGATTGTACCTTTATCTCACTCCAAATTTTTTCTTTCGACTCATTCAGCTCTTTGTTTCTCCAATCATCACATGTAATGGGAATTTCATTCCTTACTAGTGCACCGATAAAACTAGTTAAGGTATGCCCATTAGGTTCTATAAGCTGTCCCTGGTTGTTCCAACAGACATCTAGTATGATGCCTCGAGATCTTCCTTGGACCACCCTCCTCATTACTGTGATGCCTCTTCGAATTTCTTCTTCCGCGGATACTTTTTTACTAACTTCCTCCTGTTGGTCATCAGCCATGTCTAACCTGTAATAAACCAAGGAAACCATCAAATATCAAATATAACTTATAATCAAAGCAATTGAAAACAAAAAAATAAAGAAATCATGCATTATCAGATATAACTTATAATCAAAGCAATTGAAAACAAAAATATAATGAAATCATGCATTATCACATATAACTTATAATCAAAACAATTGAAAAAAAAAATAAAGAAACCATGGATAATTTACCTAAGTCACTAACATCTCTTTCTTTTCTTTGTTGGAATATTAATCACTTGTTTCTTAGCAATGCGTACGGATGAATTGATCCAAATTCCCTCATTATGATCGTTTCTTATATATGACTCATCCGGTATAAGATCCTCAACTTCATCATTTCTATTCAACTCATTCCGTCTAATGCATGACTCATTCTCAACATCAATATCACATTGATCGACACCGCTATCATCAGTCACTTTGTTAGAGAAAAGCACTATAGACCATTTTGTACTCTTCGGGTCATTCACATAGAACACTTGTTTAGCTTGAGATGCTAGAATAAAAGGTTCATCTTTGTACCCCACCCTAGTAAGATCAACTTGCAAAAATCCAGACTTATCCATTCGTATGCCACTACTATTCACCCACTTGCAACCAAAGATGGGAATCTGAAACTTCTCGTAATCAAATACCCAAATGTGCTCAATAACTCCAAAATATGACAAATTTGCATATTTGGGGTTTAAGTCCTTCATACTTGATATATGCATTGCTTCAGCTAGCACGGTGACACCACTATTTTGCATAGTACTCTTATCATCTTGTTCTTTGGTATAAAATGTGTATCCATTAATTGAATATGCGCTATGAGAAAACACATGCAAACTTGGACCATATGCCAAACATCTCAACATTTCTGTTACCGAAGAAGGATCTGAAGAGCGCTTCAAATAAATATGATCCTTCAACCATTGTATGAAACTTTGATTGTGCTCTATAACTATCCAATTTTCATTTCTGTTCGGATTTAACCTTCGGAGTACATCCTTGTGCATTTCAACATATGGCTCAACCTCATTATTATTGTGCAGAACATACAAATGAACTTGATCCCGTTCATCCCTTGATATTGTCACAATTTTATTCCCAATTAATTTTTTACCTTCCATTTTGTCGAAAATCTGAGCTCTAGGGAGTCCAATCGATTGAACGTTAGACAAATATTCAGTACAAAACTCAACAGCTTCTTCAACAATGTATCGTTCAACAATACAACCCTCTGGTCGACTTCGGGATTTCACGTACCCTTTTAATATTTTCATATACCGTTCAGCAGGGTACATCCATCTCATATAAGCTGGTCCACACAACTGTGTCTCTTTCACAAGATGAACAACTAAATGAACCATTATGTCAAAAAAAGACGGAGGAAAATACATTTCAAGCTCACACAAGGTAATTACAATCTCTTTTTGTAGTGTTGGTAAGATCTCGGGATCGATCACCTTACTACAAATTGACCTAAAGAAAAAACACAATTTAGTTATGGCACTTCTTACTTTTTCTGGCAAAATAGAACGTATACCTATCGGTAGAAAATGTTCCATTATAACATGGCAATCATGTGTCTTCAAATTCTTCAACTTGAGGTCTTTCATAGAAACAAGTCTTCTGATATCAGATGAGTATCCTTCTGGAACCTTAACTTCACTCAGAGACTTACACAAATTTTTTTTCTCCTTTCTAGATAAAGTAAAAGCAGCAGGTGGTAGATATGTTCGTCTTCCTTTCTTCACGGGTGCTAATTCAGTTCTCATTCCCATTTTTAACATGTCCTCCCTTGCTTTAAGGCCATCCTTAGACTTGCCTTTTATATTGAGTAATGTACCGATAACACTTTCAAATACGTTTTTTTCAATATGCATAACATCGAGAAAATGTCTCACGTACAAAGACTTCCAATATGGCAATTCAAAAAATATCGACCTTTTCTTCCACCCACCTTTCACAATCTTATGTGCAAAAGGCTTGCCAAACTCAGTACGCACATCTTTCACCTTTTCAAAAACTTGTTCACCTGACAATGCGGGTGGAGCTCTACGATGTTCGGTGTCTCCATTGAATGCTTTTCTCCACCCACGGTAGTGATGTTTTGAATGTAAGAATCTACGATGACCGAGAAACACATTCTTCTGGCAAAGTTCCAATCGAATCGTATCGGTTCCGTCTTCACAAACAGGACACGCACGTTGACCTTTAATGCTATACCCAGATAGATTCCCGTATGCTGGAAAATCATTAATTGTGCCAAACAACATCGCCCTCAAATTGAAACTTTCTTTCCTATATCCATCATAAACCTCAACACCGTTCTCCCACAAAATCTTTAAATCTTCGATCAGAGGTGTCAAGTATACGTCTATGTCATTCCTTGGTTGTTTAGGCCCAGAGATTAACATAGATAACATAATGTACTTACGCTTCATACATAGCCACGGAGGTAGGTTATAAATCATAAGAATCACAGGCCATGTGGTATGTGAGATACTTTGAAGACCATGTGGGTTCATTCCATCAGTAGATAATGCCAATCGAAGGTTTCTTGCTTCTGATCCAAACTCAGGATAATCATTATCAATCTTCGACCACTGTGGTGAATCAGCCGGATGCCGATACATTTCATCAATAATTCTTTCATCTGCATGCCAAGTAAGATGTCTTGCATCGGTTTCACTACGAAACATGCGCCTAAATCTCGGAATTATCGGAAAATACCATAAGACTTTTGCGGGAGATAATCTTTTCTTATATCGAGACAAACCGCATTTAGGGCACTCAGTTAACATTGCATATTCGTTACGAAACAAAATGCAATCGTTAGGACAAGCATGTATCTTATCATAGCTCATGCCAATAGAGCACAACATTTTTTTTGCCTCATAGGTTCGATTAGGAAGAACATTATCATCCGGTAGCATTTCTCTCATAAGGGCCAACAACTCTGTGAAACTTTTATCCGACCATCCATTGCCCGCCTTTAAGTTGTACAACTTTAATACCGCAGAAAGTCTTGAGAATTTAGTGCAACCTTTGTACAACGGTTTCTCTGCATCGCTTACCATCCTCTCAAACATTTCAGGACAATCATGAAGATCTTTCTCCAGTGCTTCTACAATCTCTTCAACTCGATCACAATCGTATGTTTCCGTGTCTTTGTCGTATGAAGCATAGGTCGTATTACTTTTTCCACTCGATTCAACATTCTCGTTAATTTTCTCACCATGAAATATCCAACACTGATAACTTTGATCAATTCCATGCCTCAGCAAATGCGATTTCAATCCATGTGCGTCAACCTTACCAATATAACAACAACGCAAGCAAGGACAATGCATTCGTCTGGGGTTTTCAGCGTGTTGAACAACATACTTAACGAATTCCGCAACCCCACTCTCGTACTCTTTGGTCATTCGATCGGCACAGATCCATGTTTTATCCATGGTTTTCCTACTTATTAAAGTAAACAATTAATCCAGACGAAAATACATAACTAAGGTAGTATCTTTGAATATCCTAACAATTATAAAGTTCAATAACGTATCCGATACGCCAATATACCAACTTTAATTACCTCATCACTTTCATTTTTTATATTACAAGAATCAAACTTTTTCTATTACAATATACCTATAAGTATACCTATAACTATATTAGAGTTCGTTCAATCATTTTATGGGAGAAATCTTGTTCCTTTAGAATGAAAGTGAGATGAACAACACTTTCACAGTTAAAAAGAAAAAAAACTACCTATTCAATCTTCAAGTATAATCACTAAGGAAACATGAAGTTTGAACAATATTGAACATCTAAATCCAAGCCTAGTCATGACAGCCCCAACATGCAATGCATTTCAAAATTCATCATGCATACCAAGCAAGTATAAAGAAAATCAAATTGCATACACATATACATACACAATTCAATATACATACATACACAAACTAACAACTCCCAAATCACCAACTATCATTAAACATTGCATTTGTAACACCAGCAACTAACCGATTAGCATAGCATTTTCAACAAACAGTTAACCATAATTATCATAATTATAAATTTCAATGAAGAAACATGTACACCAAAGCATTAGTACATAGCATTACATGGCAAACTTCGTGCACATTAACATAACATACTTTTACTTCTATGACAGTTGCAGACCAAATTTACATAACAAGACCAAGCAATACATATTTTTCAACCAGCATACATCAATTCACGTGCAATCCATTAACACCATTTCAAAGGGGGCATGAATGCATTGCTAACAATCATTTCCTACAGTAACAACCCTATTAATCATCTTAACAATGGCAGTTGTGGTGGATAGTAAAAATTTGATCAAGATTGCAACAGGGCAATGGACAAACCACAAGCATTGAGTGTAGATTCAAACAGGGCAGCCATATGCTAACACCAACCCATACACATACGTTCAGCCATGGATCTAATTGCACACATACAAGGCTATAATAAACAACAACGGGTCCATTCAAGCAGAGCAATTAACATAGGCAAAACATACAAGTGCAACAAGTATAAAAGAAAGAAACTATTGCAGTAACAATCCAAGTTATTTGAACTCATGGCATTACAATCAAACAAGCACATTTTTAACACCAACATTTCAGTTCAAGCCAAAGTCAAACAAGCAGGCGTTGTGGCATTGCATAACTAGTAAGCTAGCTAACTAACAGAATAGCTCAGTTAGCATCATTGACAAATCCAAGAACACTCCAACATTCTAACTTCATTCTATGACAGAAATCCCACTGAGTTCATTAATTTTTCTTATTGTAATTGACAATGGAAATCGACTGTGATAACATCATAAGCATAACTAAACTAACTCTATTCTAAGCCAAGCTAATTATTTAACCATATTGACTAACATCTAACAAGTTAGCATTATGTTAGCATTAGAGCAGAACGTACCGTATTCAACTTCAAAAGATGGAAGAAGAGGAAGAGCATTAGAGCAGAACGTACCGTATTCAAGTGATCTCCTTGCGCTGCAACCTTCGATTGTTTGGGTGACGGCGGAGGTTCGGAGGTGAGAGGCGAGTGCGGCGGTCGACTGTTTCGGTGACGGCGGAGGGACCCTCGAAGGCGGAAAATAGGGTTTTCGGAAAATAGGGTGATATGGGGATGTCGTGTTTTGGAGTGTCTGCGTGATGTTGTGTGAGTTGAGAAGAAGGTTATGGCTGATGGAGATTGAGGGGAAGAGGAAATGGCGGAAGTTTGTGAGGCGAGTGAAGAAGAGGGAAAACAAAAGAACAGAGAACGAAAGCGCTTTTGTGGTCTGAAATTTTATTTTAATTAGACCTTAGACAGCGCTTTTGTGGAAAGCGCTTTCTAAGGTATGCCTTAGACAGCGCTTTCGTCAAAAGCGCTTTCTAAACCCCCCCTTAGACAGCGATCTTTTGGTTTTATTTTTTTTTTAATTTAAAGACTTTAGACAGCGCTTTATCAAAAGCGCTGTCTAAAGTCTTATTTAAAAGCGCTTTCTAAAAGCGCTGTCTAAGGGGGGGTCTTAGACAGCGCTTTTAGAAAGCGCTGTCTAAGACCCCCCCTTAGACAGCGCTTTCATTATTTTCTTGGAACATTTTCCGTGTTTTATTTTAATTTTAACCTTAGACAGCGCTTTCTTTTAAAAGCGCTGTCTAAGATGCGCTGTTAAAAGTCATTTTTGGCGTAGTGCAAGCGGCACTCCACATTGCGTCCAATCCGGTTTTCCATGAACGGACCAAACACATAGAAATAGATTGTCACTATGTAAGAGACAAGGTACTGTCGGGAGAAATAACCACGGAATTTGTCAAATCTGAAGATCAATTGGCTGATATGTTTACCAAGTCTCTCAAGGGTTCTCGAGTGAATTATATTTGTAACAAGCTCGGATCATACAATATATACGATCCGGCTTGAGGGGGAGTGTTAAGAATATGTTATCAATCAATTAGTATTGATTGATATTCAATTAGTCATAACTGTAATTGATATTATTTCCTATTATATATTCCCTATTTGCATATAAATATACACCATGTGTGATCATATTAGACACACAGAGATACAATTACAATAATCATTATCTTTTTATTACAACAAGGTTAACAACAAACATCACTACAACATAAGCAAACTTAAAATAGAACATTTTTAATTGATTATAACAATCAAACTAATGTCATCTCATCCAAAAATCATTTCCCTAGTATCCTTATCAGTTTTGACTCGCACCTAACCAAATATACTATCGAGTCTCTCAATACTTCTAATTTTTTTTCCTTCTGGTATTTTTCCATCTAACCAACGAACCAACTCCCTCTTCAGTTGATCGAAACTACAGATGTTCCAGAAGAGCAACAACATCGGAGACTTGTCTCTCGAATAAATCACTTTCCATAGCGACGACAAATACCAAACATGTTTGCAATATGATGAAATGAGATGTGGAAAAACGAATCACACAACACATCTATTTATACCAAAAAAATTTCACATTACACTGAGGCGTCAGACCAATTGACACCTCCTTTTCCAAATAACACATGGGCGCCAATTGGATTGACAGCACCATGTGTTGTAGCCAATCTAATTGACGCCCCCACTTAAAGTTTAAGGGTAGACGGCAATTGATCTGACGCTTATGTCTTATGTATTTTTTTTTAAAATTAAGATAGTTTGAAAAAATTTTAAAAACTAGACTATTTTTTGATTTTTTTTTTTAAAATTGAATATTTGAGTGAAAAATTCGATTTGAAAGCTTCCACTCTTATAAGCTTGATGTTTAATCTGGATACAACTTTTTATTTCAATTTTGTCTTTTAGTTTCTATCGCTTGATTTTATTTGAAAGATGTATCTTTTATGATATATTTACTGATTATTATTATTATAAGTAAATTTTATTTTGTTTTTATATATTTGATAATTAATATATTTAATGTATATATGGGTTAAATCCATTAATCGGCAAATATAACAAAAATATCAAATTTATTTATAATACTGACAATCATTTTAATTTTTAAGTCAAAGAAATTATTACCTTTGGTCTCAACGCCAACCATAAAAGATCTCATACTGCTCATAAATAGATCAACCTTTTAAGTACGGAAAATGAAATATCCAACAAATTTATGAAAATAAAGTTATAAGGATGCAATCAATCAGCATTCAATGTGAAATTATCCATATCAATGAACATTTCCAATTCTTAAAACAACTCCATTCACATTCGTAAGTTTCATGTCAAATACACAAGGTTTGTCTGAAACTTATATATTTATTTAACTTTTTATCCATCTAATTTAGTTTACGTAGCATTTGGATTTCTAGTTTTTTTTGTGTTAGTTTATTAATTCTCCAAAATTGAATAAGTTTAGTCAATCAGTTAATTTAAGATCCAATATATGGTGGATTGTTTTGGAGTTAGGGACCGGTGCTTGAATGGACATGATCGGAAATTATCTAGACTTGCATTGAGGGGTTTTGTTATATTCAGCTAAGAAGTTATGTTCAGTTAGAAGATGATGCATAGGTAGTGAATCCTTACTGATTGATTGTGCGAGTAAAATTAAAATTAGGCAAGAAGATGAAGAAGACTAATGAAAACCTAGAAAAAAATTTAATGACAAATTTTTCCATCACTAAATCAATTATAAAATTGGTCTAAGTCATGTGGCATTCCTCATCATTGTTACGTGATTTTAAGGATTGATTTTGACTAACATAATAGATAAAAAGGACTAACGTGATCCAATTTATTGAGTTAAGAGATCAAAATGGTATTTTTAAAAGTTAAAACACCAAATTAGACCCTCGAGTAAAAGATAAGTGACAGGTTATTGCGCAAGTGCACGGAATCGGTCGCCGTTTTAAAAGTTATCGAACCCACAAGGATTAATAATCAACTTTCTTGTTATCTATTGACGTTATGTTTATCTAAGGCTATAAAATAATAAAATATGGGGGAAACTAAAAATTAAGAATAAAATAACTCTCGAAAAATAATCTAATAAGAGAGATTGGAATGTGATTTCCAGTGTAACTCAATAAATTTTTGGCATTTGTTATGTTTAAAATACTTTCAAGGAGAGAATATTAGTTTTAAAACACTAGACTCACATCGTCGCGCTATTGGCTCGTGTTATACTTCGGAACCATAAATGTCATGTTGTTGCTCCACACTTACAATTTCCGAACTACTTTTTGAAAACTATTAAGTCCTAATTAATGTCTAAAGCGTTGTTACTGTTTTTAGAAATTAAAGATCTAATTAATGTCTAAAGCGTTGTCACTGTTTTTAGAAATTAAAGATTTGTTTTTTATTGGCCGGGTACCAATATCACACCATCGTGCGGTTGATCGATCGCAGATGCAGAAAATAGATCAAGCATCGGCCTCACACTATTGTGTTATTGATCGACACCTAAGCGGTTTCAAATTACATATGCAGAAAATTTATCGATTTCACACTGTCGTGCTATTGACCGGTATTAAACATTTTCACTTTCATACAAAACATTTTGAGTATTAAATCTTAAAAACCAGAACCATAAAAATATCAAAGATTAAAATCTAATGCCATAATAATTTACCGAGTCCCATCGGAACGACGACATCACATCTCAGACTCTAGAAATTTAGCCAAACATGATTGCAGAAATAAATCAATAATTTTGGATTTTTGAATTAAATAAAGACATAGTAATTTAAAGCAATGTTCAAATAAAAAGGTAAAAGTTTGAGATTATGACAATGACAGTGGAAAATAAATGCGTGAAAGTAAATGAACCTGAAAATAAAAGTTGAAAATAAAACTGAATTAAAACTTCAAACGACAACATGTCTGATCCAAGCTTACACAGATTATAGGTCTAAACACTAATGGTGCAGTAGTTCCCCGATGTGAGAAATCTATTACTTTTACAATGGTGATTTATGCCTAAAACTATGAAAGAATAAATTGCACAAAACTTGTATATCAAAACTTGGACCCTTAATTCTTCTAAAAACTAACAATATATAGTATAACATGTGTCGAACTGCAGTACCAAACATGTAGAAATCGTGGGAGAAAAATAAGGAGGAATGGGGAAAGACTGAGTTCTTTCCGTTGTAGTTTTTCAGGGGCCGAACTGCATGGCATACGCCATGATGCTTGTAGCGGTCGCCACAAGGGCAAAGTTGGGATTCTTGTCATTTTGTACTGCATGGCGGACGCCATGGCATGTGTGGCAGTCGCCACGGTCTTTTGATTGTGTTTTCAACATTCCTTTTTCCTCTCTGGTGGGCTCCATGACTGCCTATTCATGACAGGGGCCATGGCGGACGCCATGTAGGTGGCCATAAGTGTGTTTTTGTCATTTTTCTCCATTTTTTTTGCTGTTTTTGTCTAATATCTTCCTGTATCGACTCCTAATTGTAAAGTACCTTAAACATGCATAAACTACCATCATAACACTATAAAATTCGACAAAATGATACTAAAACATGTGCAAATCAAGTCAAAATAAACTACGTATTTCAGTGTTATCAAACTCTCTCGCACTTAAACATTTGCTTCTCCTCAAGCAAATGCTACACATATGAAAATGACTTTTGAAAATTATGCAGCATGTAGAAATCAAGACTCATGAAAACAGTTGCAATTGGATACTCATTCTAGGCTACCAACTCAATTTCGGTTAGAATTGTATCAATAGGTATTAACTTTTTCACTAAGGATATTGTGGGAACACAAATCTACATGGTGCAGACATAAGTCTCCCCATATACAAACCAATTTGAACCATATCATCATGTCTAAGTCTAATTTACTCATCCTTTTCTCTATCCTTTTTCATTAGTGACTATGATCATTATATATATATATATATATATAATATATATATAATATATATATATAATATAATATTATATATATTATTATATATAATATATATTCCTTTTCTTCGCACTTTGGCTTGATTAATATCATCAAAAGAGACTTGTGTCGTTGGATTAAATGACCGGGTGAGGGTCACCTAACTTAGAAGGAACACTCATGTTTATTAATTTGGTCTTTCTTTTTCTCTTTTAAGCCTAAGATCATACACTTATTTGCATCGACTTCTTGCATAGTGTGTGTTTGGGATGGTGCTGATTGCTGAATAAACTACTTAAGGAAAATTAAAGGATGAGAGTTTAAGGCTACGACATGACAAGTACTCAAATTGATATCCATATTCGAGAGGCTCAAGGTGTTAAAATGACATTTAACTTACAAAGTTTTCCCAAGTTTCTAGAATCTATCCTAAGTATTGTCTATAGCCTAAAACTTTCAAAATATGCATTGTTATTCTAAGTCAAAAAATTTGGTATGGCTCAAGAAAGTGGGGGGATCAATAAGCAACAGAAAACCAGGCATAAAGACTCGACAACACGTGCAATGACTCTACTAACAATACTAAAAAGTACAAACAAATAAAATTCCTAAAATCATGAAATAGACTAAAAATAATAAATCTAACTAGAAAGTAATAAAAATGAAAGCGATAAAGTTCCTCTCCCACACTTAAATCAAACATCGCCCCCAATGTTTTGATAAAAGTGAGAAAAAGAAATGAAAAACCTAAAATGAGTGACTCAGTGGAAGCCACGACCTCGGTTCCAACCGTTCCTTCCACGACCATGAAGTTGGGCAGGTGAAACTCCCACATGATGTAAATACTACGAGAGACCATTCACTCCCACTTGTAAGGTTGTCATCTTCCCAATCAGGTCAGCCATGTTAAATTCAGTCCTTCCTGCGTAATCGTGTTGCTGGGACTGGATCGCCTGAATATGTGTCACCATGTCCAAGTGTTACTACTGCATAACTTAGAACATGGTGTCATGCTTTGTCTTAGAATCATTCTGGCGTTGGAGCTCCTGTAGAGCTTCACCAAGGGTCGTTCGGATAACAACATAGTTATACTGTTGGTGTAAGCCCTAGAGGCCAATACTTTTGGTACTTGTATCGAATTATTTATTAATAATAAAAGGCTTTTTCTTTATTACGTTTGTTTAATAAAGTCCCTAGAATAGTTAGTCTGTTTAATGTATCAAGTATGACTTAATCATGAGGTCACATTAAACATAAGGACATTATTCTTAAAGTATCCGTAGTCGAGCTTTAGTGTGAAGTGGGATAACATTAAAGCATTAAGACTATTATGTTTGTAGACTGATGATCACATCTCATGGATCATGGATAAAGAGTTATCAAGTCTTAAACATAGGTATGAATATTAGGAGTAATATTTATACCGGATTGACCCACTATGAGGATACTATATAGAAAGTTATGCAAGGTGTCATAAGTTATTCTCATGGTGATAATAGTGTATTCCACTCTTCGACCTGAAACCACTATGGATCCTAGATGTAGAGTCGAGTGCTTTATTGCTGATCCAACATTGTCCGTAACTGGATAACCATAAAGACAGTTAATGGGTACTCCACAAAGCATGCTGAGGGACATGAGTGTCCTAGATGGAATTTGCCCATCCTGCGTAACAGGATAAATGTCTATGGGCCCAATATTGAACTAGACAAGGATGACACGGTCTATACCTTGTGTTCAATATAGACATAAGGGCAAAAGGGTAATTATACACATAAGTATTATCACAGAAGGTTTTGTCAGATCACATGACATTTTCGTGTCTTGGGTAGCAGTGATGTGTTGCTAGATACCGCTCACTGTTTATTATGTTAAATACATGATTGCCAACGCCGCGAAAACCTACAGGGTCACACACAAAGGACGGATTGATGAGAGATAGGATAACTAAGGAATACCGTAAGGTACGGTGCCCTTAAGTGAGTTATGGAACATCGTAAGGTACGGTGTAATTGAGTAGAATACGAAATATGGTAAGGTACCATGGGCTTAAGTGATTTTGGGCATATTATAAGATATGGGCCAAAATACACTTAAGTGGGCTTTTAGCTTGAAGCCCACACAAGTGGTTCTATAAATAGAACCCTTGTGCAGAAGCAAAAATTGGCGGTTGCATTATTTTCGTTTTCTCTCTCTCTCTCTCTTACTCAAAGCCTTCATTCGTACCAGCTAGCACTGAGATTGAAGGAACCCGTTCGTGTGGACTGAGTAGAGACGTTGTCATCGTTCAACGTTCGTGATCGCTTCGTGGATTTGCATCAAAGGTTTTGATTGTCACAAGAGATCTGCACCAAAGGTTTCAACCGTCATAAGAGGTAAATATTCTATCACTGATCATGACCATTCGTAAGGATCTCTAAAGGAGAAATTTTTAATTTCCGCTGCGCTTTGGGTCGCAATTCTTCTTCAGTGGTATCAGAGCCACTTACGAAACCATGAATCGGATAGGTGTTTAATTTCTGTATTAATATGATTAAAAGACAGAATGAATCAATTAATTAAACAGGCAATTAAATTTGGCATCATGAGTGTACGAGTTGGATGATTGATGTTGACTATGCTTCGGAATCCGACATTAGTATGGTGAAGCAGCGATACATCGATCGTCCATAGGTTACACAATTGAGACCGATCAACTTATATATGATATAAGTAATCCTAATGCAAAGTACGGTATATGTGATATACTGTTTCTGTTTCATTCATTCGAACACTAAATGATTGTTTTCCTTTGAGCGATCAATGGTCATTTGCTTCGGAATCCGACATTAGTATGGTGAAGCAATGACCTGTTGATCAATCATACTGAATCAACAATCGAGGTGTGTTTGACGATCTGAAATTGGCGCATTAGGGTTGGTGACGGCGCAAGGGTTGTGCCGTCAAAGAGTTGTGAATTAGGGCTTTTGGAAAGCGTGTTGACTGTTTCAAAGTTTGTTACTTTGGCTGCGTGAAGCTCGTGTGACGAGCGTGTTGACTGTTTCAAAGTTTGTTACTTTGGCTGCGTGAAGCTCGTGTGACGAGCGTAACAGGCGTAACAAACTAGATGTGTGACGGTCGTAACACACCCATGACGGTCGTCACACTCACATTACCTGTGACGGTCGTCACACTTCTGTGACGGTCGTCACACTCCCAGAGTCAAAATTTTGGGGTTAACTCTGCGTAGTATGATCGGTCGCCGAAATTTAATTTGGTTTTAATTAATTAAAGGAATTAAGATTAATAATAATAATAATAATAATGTGTTTATTATTGTTGCCTTGTTGTGATCAGTTATGGCCTTAGTCTTCCTTTATTTTGTTTTGGGTTTTTTAAATACGACCTGCGTGTCGTGCCTCTCCTTTTGATCTCTTAATGTAAATTCTTTTCTCATCTCAATCCCTCGTATGTAAAACGAGTTTCTTCTGTAATGTAATGATATGAAGAAAGAGAAGTATTCAATATCAAAGGAGAATAATGATATGAAGAAAGAGAAGAATTCAAGATTAAAGGAGGACAACCTTGAAGATCTTGCTTGGAGAAGCTTAGATCGTTATTAGGTTAGCTTAGGTTCTCTCATTGGCTTGGGAGAACAATTGCGCTAGGGGCCATAACTGTTTCATTGTGTATGTATGTTGATGCATGTGAATGTATGTTGATGCATGTGAGAGACGATTTATATGATAAACAAGCCGGTGAGATCATAACAATTGCAATTCCCTCAAACTAAAATATTAAGTTTATGCTTTCCAAGTTTTAGCACTCATCAAGACTAGTATCGAATAATGTAGGTTTCGCCAAAGCGAGGTGCATGTTCTATATTGGTAAGGTGCGATGGGATAATTGTAATATCCAACTGCTAAAACAATGGGTCAAACTTAACTAAACAAATTATGATATATGTTTGCTTTCCAAGTTTTAGCACTCATCAAGACTAGTATCGGATAATGTAGGTTTCGCCAAAGCGAGGTGCATGTTCTATATTAGTAAGGTGCGATGGGATAATTGTAATATCCAACTGCTAAGACAATGGGTCAAACTTGATTATAATAATATCATATATGTTTTAGAATCAAGAGTTGGGAATGATCCATATGATGGATTGGAATAAGGAGTTATTCACCCAACTGAAATTTTCGAGAGTTGTATGAGATACAATTGGAAGGAGTTCCTACCTAAATAACCTAGTTTTGTGTAATCCGCCTACGCGGACTTAGAACGAAGTGAAATATGGATCTCGACCCACTAGAAAATCTTCCAACGGGATTTTCCGAATCAAATGATGAGGGTCATTGTTTTGAGTAAAATAGTGGGAGCATATTTGATTAAAGGCCTAATTAAATATGTCAATGATACTAATATTTTCTTAATCCTTATGTAGATAACCATGACAACAAACACCTCTAACAACATCTTGCGATCAATCCTTGACAAGGAAAAATTGTCTGGGACAAATTTTCTGGATTGGCACCGAAACCTGAGGATTGTCCTCAAACATGATAAAAAGCTGTATGTCTTGGAGACTCCTGTTCCTGAAGAGGAACCTCCTAGTTCTGCACCTAAGGCAGAAAGAGATGCTTATAAGAAGCATGTTGATGATGCCAATGAAACTGCTTGTCTCATGCTAGCTACCATGAACTCAGAATTGCAAAAGCAACATGAGAACATGTCAGCGTTCGATATGATCGAACACCTGAAGTTGCTCTATCAAGAGCAAGCAAGGCATGAGAGGTTTGAAGTTTCAAAAGCCCTTTTTCAAAGCAAGTTAGCTGAGGGAGCCCCTGTAAGTCCCCATGTGCTCAAGATGATTGGGTATGTGGAAAACCTTGAAAGGTTGGGTTTTCCCCTCGGAAAGGAACTTGCGACTGATTTGATCTTGCAATCGTTGCCAGATAGATTCAGTCAATTTGTCCTAAATTTCAATATGAATGATATGGATAAATCTCTTCCTGGACTGCTAGGCATGTTAAGAACAGCTGAACAGAATCTGAAGACAAAAGGGAAGTCCATTCTGATGATCAGAAATGGAAAGAGACAGAACAAAAGGCCCACCAAGCAGGGTGATAAAGGGAAAGGCAAGGAAGTTGCCAAACCCAGACCCACTGTTGCTGCTTTGAAGCCTACTGGAGGCATAGCAAAGGCAGGCACCTGCTTCCATTGCGGTAAGACCGGACACTGGAAGAGAAACTGCCCAAAGTACCTGGAAGATACGAAGAATGGAGTAGAGACTTCAACTTCAGGTATTTTTGTTATTGAAATAAATTTATCTACTTCTGCATCATGGATATTAGATACTGGATGCGGTTCTCACATTTGTACAAATGTGCAGGGGCTAAAAAGAAGTAGAGATTTGGCAAAAGGTGAAGTTGACCTACGAGTTGGCAATGGAGCAAAGGTTGCTGCTTTAGCCGTAGGAACTTATGTATTAACTTTACCTAGTGGTTTAATAATTCAGTTAGAGAACTGTTATTATGTACCTGCAATTAGCAGGAATATTATTTCCATTTCTTGTTTGGACAAGTTTGGTTTTTCATTTATAATAAAGAACAATTGTTGCTCAATTTATTTGAATGATATATTCTATGCTACTGCACAAATGAGCAATGGACTGTATGTCCTTGATCTCGAAATGCCTATATATAACATTAATACTAAAAGGATGAAACCTAACGAGTTAAATCCAACTTACCTTTGGCATTGTCGATTAGGCCACATAAATGAGAAACGCATTTCCAAACTCCATAAAGATGGACTCTTGGACTCTTTTGATTATGAATCATATGAGAGATGCAGATCTTGTTTAATTGGAAAGATGACAAAATCTCCATTCACAGGAAAAGGTGAAAGAGCTAATGATCTTTTGGCCCTCATACATACTGATGTATGTGGACCACTGAACATACCATCCAGAGGAGGTTTTCAGTACTTCATCACATTCACTGATGATTTCAGTAGATATGGTTATGTGTATTTAATGAAACACAAATCAGAGTCCTTTGAAAAGTTCAAGGAATTCAAGAATGAAGTACAAAACCAACTAGGTAAGAATATTAAAACTCTTCGATCAGATCGAGGTGGTGAGTATTTAAGCCTAGAGTTTGATGACCATCTGAAAGAGTGTGGGATCCTGTCCCAACTTACTCCTCCTGGAACACCCCAATGGAATGGTGTATCTGAGAGAAGAAATCGAACCCTGTTAGACATGGTCCGATCCATGATGAGTCACGCCGATCTTCCAAACTCCTTTTGGGGACATGCACTATTGACAGCAGCTTACACATTTAACCGTGTTCCATCCAAAGAAGGTTGACAATGACACCATATGAAATATGGAGTGGTAAGAAACCACATATGTCTTACATGAAGATTTGGGGTTGCGAAGTTTATGTGAAACGACAAATTTCAACTAAGCTTGAGCCCAAATCTGACAAATGCTTATTTGTGGGGTATCCTAAAGAAACAAAGGGGTATTACTTCTACAATCCTTCTGAGGGCAAAGTGTTTGTCGCTCGAACTGGAGTTTTCCTAGAAAAGGATTTTATTTCCAAAGGAACCAGTGGGAGGAAAGTAGAGCTTGAAGAAATTCAAGAATCACAAAGCATAGATACACCTATGGAGGAATTAGAGCAGGAAACACAAGAAGTTGTGGAAGAGCAACCTGCTCAAGTAGAACAAAACCAGCGTAGGTCAAGCAGGATACGTCAACTACCTGAGAGATATGGATATCTCATAACTGATCAAGGTGATGTATTACTCATGGATCAAGATGAGCCTGTGACCTACCAAGAGGCCATAACTGGTCCCGAGTCTGAGAAGTGGCTAGAAGCCATGAAATCTGAAATGGATTCCATGTACACAAACCAAGTTTGGACCTTGGTAGAGCCTCCTGTAGGAATTAACCCTATAGGATGCAAGTGGGTCTTCAAAAAGAAGACTGACATGGATGGTAAGGTACATACCTATAAGGCAAGACTGGTTGCAAAAGGATATAAACAAATTCATGGGATTGACTATGATGAAACCTTTTCACCAGTTGCAATGCTTAAATCTGTTCGGATTTTACTTGCTATCGCTGCATATCATGATTATGAAATATGGCAGATGGATGTCAAAACTGCTTTCCTTAATGGAAATCTTCTTGAGGATGTGTACATGACACAGCCTGAAGGATTTGACATACCAGAGGAAGCCAAAAGATATGTAAGTTACAAAGATCAATCTATGGATTGAAGCAAGCTTCCAGAAGCTGGAATCTTCGTTTTGATGAAACAGTAAAACAATATGGATTCATCAAGAACGAAGATGAGCCTTGTGTCTACAAGAAGGTTAGTGGGAGCATGATCGTTTTCCTGGTATTATATGTAGATGACATATTACTCATTGGAAACGATATCCCTACCCTACAACAAGTAAAGTCTTGGTTAGGGAAATGCTTTTCTATGAAGGACCTAGGTGAAGCAGCCTATATATTAGGAATCAGAATCTATAGAGATAGATCACAAAAACTGCTTGGCCTAAGTCAGAGATACATACATAGACAAAGTGTTGAGACGCTTTAATATGCATGATTCCAAGAAAGGATTCATACCTATGCAACATGGCCTGTGTCTATCAAAAACACAATCCCCTTTAACTAAGGAAGAAAGGGATCGCATGAATAAGATTCCATATGCATCTGCAATAGGATCTATCATGTATGCCATGTTATGTACTCGACCAGATGTCTCGTATGCTTTAAGTGCAACGAGTAGGTACCAATCTGATCCTGGTGATGCTCACTGGGTAGCTGTCAAGAATATCCTTAAGTATTTAAGAAGGACTAAGGACTCATTCTTGATATATGGAGGTCAGGAAGAGTTGGCTGTAATTGGATACACCGATGCTAGCTTCCAGACAGATAAGGATGACTTTAGATCGCAATCTGGTTATGTGTTTTGCTTAAACGGTGGCGCTGTGAGCTGGAAAAGTTCAAAGCAAGATACAGTTGCTGATTCTACAACCGAGGCCGAGTATATTGCTGCCTCAAGTGCAGCGAAGGAAGCTGTTTGGATCAAAAAGTTCATTAGTGAACTTGGCATAGTCCCTAGCATTGTGGATCCCATTGATCTCTACTGTGATAACAATGGTGCTATCGCACAAGCCAAGGAGCCTAGATCTCACCAACGATCCAAACACATACTTAGGCGTTATCATCTCATTCGAGAGATAATAGATAGAGGAGATGTGAAAATATGCAGAGTACCTACACTTGACAATATTGCTGACCCACTGACAAAGCCTCTTGCGCAGCAGAAGCATGATGGCCATACTAGATCTATGGGTATTAAGGGTATGCCTGATTGGCTCTAGTGCTAGTGGGAGATTGTTGGTGTAAGCCCTAGAGGCCAATACTTTTGGTACTTGTATCGAATTATTTATTAATAATAAAAGGCTTTTTCTTTATTACGTTTGTTTAATAAAGTCCCTAGAATAGTTAGTCTGTTTAATGTATCAAGTATGACTTAATCATGAGGTCACATTAAACATAAGGACATTATTCTTAAAGTATCCGTAGTCGAGCTTTAGTGTGAAGTGGGATAACATTAAAGCATTAAGACTATTATGTTTGTAGACTGATGATCACATCTCATGGATCATGGATAAAGAGTTATCAAGTCTTAAACATAGGTATGAATATTAGGAGTAATATTTATACCGGATTGACCCACTATGAGGATACTATATAGAAAGTTATGCAAGGTGTCATAAGTTATTCTCATGGTGATAATAGTGTATTCCACTCTTCGACCTGAAACCACTATGGATCCTAGATGTAGAGTCGAGTGCTTTATTGCTGATCCAACATTGTCCGTAACTGGATAACCATAAAGACAGTTAATGGGTACTCCACAAAGCATGCTGAGGGACATGAGTGTCCTAGATGGAATTTGCCCATCCTGCGTAACAGGATAAATGTCTATGGGCCCAATATTGAACTAGACAAGGATGACACGGTCTATACCTTGTGTTCAATATAGACATAAGGGCAAAAGGGTAATTATACACATAAGTATTATCACAGAAGGTTTTGTCAGATCACATGACATTTTCGTGTCTTGGGTAGCAGTGATGTGTTGCTAGATACCGCTCACTGTTTATTATGTTAAATACATGATTGCCAACGCCGCGAAAACCTACAGGGTCACACACAAAGGACGGATTGATGAGAGATAGGATAACTAAGGAATACCGTAAGGTACGGTGCCCTTAAGTGAGTTATGGAACATCGTAAGGTACGGTGTAATTGAGTAGAATACGAAATATGGTAAGGTACCATGGGCTTAAGTGATTTTGGGCATATTATAAGATATGGGCCAAAATACACTTAAGTGGGCTTTTAGCTTGAAGCCCACACAAGTGGTTCTATAAATAGAACCCTTGTGCAGAAGCAAAAATTGGCGGTTGCATTATTTTCGTTTTCTCTCTCTCTCTCTCTTACTCAAAGCCTTCATTCGTACCAGCTAGCACTGAGATTGAAGGAACCCGTTCGTGTGGACTGAGTAGAGACGTTGTCATCGTTCAACGTTCGTGATCGCTTCGTGGATTTGCATCAAAGGTTTTGATTGTCACAAGAGATCTGCACCAAAGGTTTCAACCGTCATAAGAGGTAAATATTCTATCACTGATCATGACCATTCGTAAGGATCTCTAAAGGAGAAATTTTTAATTTCCGCTGCGCTTTGGGTCGCAATTCTCCTTCATATACTCTTTGGGGTTTTCTTCCTGGATTCCTGTTGCAGTTGGTGCATATATTGCATCATCTATGTTTGTTGTTTCTGCATGGCATGTATCATGTTATCCCTTTCAGCATCTATAGCATTCCGGACACGCAACTCACTAACTATGTCATCCAGTGTGGCATGCGTATCTCCAGAGGAAGTACCTGCAAAATGGTTAGAAAAATGTGTGATGTGTGTAGGTGAAATAGGGATATGCGGGGAGTGGTATGGTGTAGGCTAGTGTACAGGAGAGGCTCGCTCTCTCTGATCAAACTCATCATCAATGGAACCATCAACGGTGACATTCTCGGGAATATCCATGGGCACCAGTCTGGCATCAGCATCGACATTCAGGTTATAAATCCAATTAGCCCTCACTCGCACATCTGTGCAGTTTGGGCAAGGTAAGACAATACTAGGCACCTCTTTGTTTCATATCATCGGTGAAAACCTCCCATCTCTCATGTTCTTAATTAGCCGCATATGGCGACATGCATCAATATCTATGGCGAGCATGGGTAGAGGGTTAAGCGTAGCAAGCTCCCTATGTAAGCCTAGGGCACGGGCTATGGAGGTAATGAGTCCTCCAAAGGAAATGTGCCCCTTCTTAGTGGTGCAAACCACTTGCATGCGGGCCAACAAAAACGGGTCTGAATTAACCCGTGTATGCTCAAAAACAGAGTGTATGTAAGACAACTCCTTAGCATTAATTCTACTTTTATTTTCCCAGCCAAAAATGGTGTGTGCCAACATTTGTCTAAAATAGAGTATGGTCGGGTTATGGACTTGTGCCACATTGTTGCCCTTAACACTTTCAACCCGGTTTTCGGCTAGTTGTTCCAAGAATGGAGTAACTTCATGTGGCCAATCAGTATCCAGGGGTGTTTCACAAATAACACCCTCTCTGTGAGGAAATTGTATCAATTCATCCATTTGATCAAGATTAAATTCACACTCTTTGTTAAACATGTGGAATTTAACAGTGCTTATTGTGCTGGCAGACCAACTTTGTGTATTGTACGCTAACGAGCTAAGAAACTCTAAGGTTAAATTAATATAAGTGGGATCTCTGCATGCATAAAAATGTGTCAAACTTAATCTATCTAGCATCCAATATATATTTTCATATAATCCTAGACTACGCAAGCAAGAGTCTTTTGTATACCTTGTTGGAACAATGTCCCAGTTCAGCAGAGCTTCATAGTTCCTTTGCTGCTTCCAACCGTCTCTTCCTTCCCGAAATATTACTCCATTGAAACCATCTTCTCCTCATTGAGCCATTGTTAGAGTTGTAAATGAGGTATGGTGAGGAGAAAAATATGTAAGAATGAGAATGGTGAAGATGGTGATGGTAAAGTTTGGTTTAAATAGTAAAGAAAGTGAAAGGTAAAAAAGTGAAGAAATATTGAGGGATTTTTGGGAATATGGAGGAATTGAATGCGGTAGATGAAATTGGTTAATGGTGGAGTGAATGGGGCGGTTGTAAATTGAGAGGATGAAATGGAAAAGGGAAAAATTGAGTTTAAAGCTGATTTTCTTGTTTCTTGAATGTATGGCGACCGACATAGGATGTGTGGCGAACGCCATGCTGTCATACCGTAATATTTAACCCTAAGATCCCACATCTAATTTTCATTTTTTTCATACAAGCAAGGTCACACCTTGGCCCTTTCCTTTACCATCTTTGGGTTTGCTTCTTGTAGAGATCACCAAGAACCTCTTTGTTTTATTTTACTTTTGTGATTCATTGTTTATCTAATCACTAATCAAAATACCAAAAATATCTCTTGTTTAACTTTAAGTTTATTGTGCAAGGTAGGGCTCCTCAAATCAAGAACATCCCAAAATTTGATCGCTTACTTCTGAAGAAAAGTCAAAGGTTCATGTGTTCATTTCCATGCCTTCTTCAACGAGCAACTTCAAGCTTTGAACATTTTAATCAAGAAGCCATCAAGTACACCTTATATTGAGTTCATATGATCACCCACGTGCTTTGGAGTGCAATAAAAGTCCAAGTGCTCAAGCTTGTTCCAAGTGGTCTAACCTAAAAGTCAACATTTTGAAGTCAAGGTTCCAAAGTTCACAACTCCTTCATTTCTCAACATTTTTGAATGCCCCTTTTTGCATATGACTATTATAAACATCATATACAACTTCTCTTTACATGACAAGATCCAATTATGCTTTAAGTATCATAAAAAGTTTGGAGACATTATAGGTCATGTGTGGACTTAGTGAAATTTGACATATTTTCAAGTGAGTTTTTGCCAACTTTCAAGGATCATAACTCCTTCAATTTTCAACCTATGAAGTTGATTCTTTTTTCACAAATCCATTGGTGATATACTCTACAAGTTTTCTTCAACGACCAAGGTCAAATTATTCTTGGAATGCCATGGAATTCATTGGGACATTATAGGTCATTTTCAGCCATGGAGCACTCAAATATTTCTAAGTTATGAAACTAGTATTTTATGCCAACTTAAACACACCATAATTTTATGCTCAAATATCCAAATTCAACCTTTCTTGGATAATTGTAATATTGGCCATGATGTTAACACATTGCAAAAAGAATGGGATTAAAAAGCCTCTTGAGTAGGATGCCCCATTGAGTTGAGCATGGTGACTTGAAACTGAAGAAATCACCATTGCCAGAAGTTTGATCATGAATAATCTTAATTCCAAGCCAAATTAGAAAGTGTTTTGGTCCTAAACATGTTTAATTATGTCTTAAGAAGTTGATTAACCCTTAAAACGCATCATTTGGCTGAGTTTTGAGGAATTTTAAGTCACACTTTTCACACACTTGAATCAAATTCATTTTGCACGAATTTTGCATCATTCCACACGTATTTGGATCCAAACACATTGCCTATAAATAGAGGAACCTGTTGCCTCATTTGCAAGCTTTGGAGATCCAAGAAACCCCTACTGCAACTTGAATTTTTTCTAAAAAATTCGACTACCGTGTTTTGAGTTTCATCTAGTTTCAATCCATTTTCTTGATTCTATTAGCTCCATCGAAATCCTCTGAAACTTTTGCAACAATCCGAGGCTCTGAGACCTTCTGAATTACTCCAACCAGATCGAGCTTCATCAACATCTCATCACCATCTAGACAAGGTAGTTCTGAGCATCATTTGAACTCAAACAAGTTACCACAATATAGCTCTTTGCTCTCTGATGATTTCCCCTAACTTATCTGGTGTTGATTGATCGTGTTCATCATTTAATTTTATTTTTCATGACTTTCTTGTTTTTGAAACTTCTTTGAAATTCCCTCTGCTCGGTTCACATAAATGAATTTGAGGCATAAGGTCGAATTCAGGATGAAAAGAGGATCACAAATGTGGTGGTCTCGTGTCTTGATGTTACCAAATGATGAAACTCCGGTGAGAGTTCATCGGAGAAGATGAACATAGTATTTCTCAGGTGGTCTGAGTTTGAGCCAGACACGTTGGCATTTTGAGATGTTTTGATTGGTTAAATTCAAATTAGATCTTGTGTTCTGATTGTAGCGCGTTCCATCATGTTTCTCATCATTTGGAGTGTTGGATCTCTCACGTCAATTAATGAGGTGTGATCCAACGCTTCAGGTTTTTTCTGATTTTACTATTTTTTCTTTATTTATTTTAAATTGTTTTTTCTTTAAAAATTCATAGTAATTTCATATTTTATCCAAAAAATCCCTAAATAATTTCTAAAATTCTCTTTTATTTTTCTTCATCTGATTTTTATCTTTCCATATTTTATTTAATTGATTTTCTATTTTTCATTAATTTTCACTTTTCTCCTTTATTTTAATTGGTTTAAAAATACTTTTCTGGCTTTTTAAATTCTGAAAATTTTATTATATGTTTCTCAATTATTTCTAATCTTCAATAATTTTCTTGGCCATTTATTTGGTGTTTTGAAGGACTTTGTGGATTTTTCATTTTATTTCCATTTTAAAAATACATTTAATGCATTTTTATTTTTATTTAATTGCATTTTGAATTTGTTTGACCTTGTGGACTTCTGTTGGCCTTGGATCATAATGATTTTGACTTCAAGTCTCATCAAAATCAATGGATCTTGGATGTTGATCAAATTTGTGATTCAATTTGGGTGTGCCCTCTCTTGTCCCCTTTCTTCTTCATCCCTTTTTTTTTCCTTTTGATCAATTGGATGTATTTTTGTTCATATTGTTCATGATGTGTGAATTGGTACTTGATGAACTTTCATCATTTCAAACATACCCTCTAAGTGATCATGAAACATTTAAGGTACTTTAGATTGATGCATAAGTTTGTCCTAAGTGTCATGAAATGTGGATTGAAGTAATGGACCATCCTCTTAGCCTTTGTGCTTAATCATCCCCTTTATTTTTTCTTTTTCTTGTGTGGCATGGCTTTAGGAGAATAATTTACATATCATTTATCTAGCATGTATTAACACAAATATTATTATTGACTGACCTCAGATGGTTGTGACTTCTACATAAGTCCAATTATGATTGCTTAACATAGCGCTAAATTTGTCCCAAAGGTAATGACATTTTTATAAGTGATATTGTAAGTCTTCTATTCCTCATGGTATTGTATGAAGATGTTACTCCTTTTATATTTGTGAGAGCTAGTGGCATACTTGTTGATATTTATCCAAGTTAGAGCCCTTCTCACAAACAATGTATAGGCTCATATCTTCATGCTTGTGAACGGATAGTCGAGTGTTCTTCAAAAAATAACCAAAGATATCTTTTCATCTTCACTAACATCTTTTACTAACACTTTACTTGTATTAAATTTTACTTCAAAGTCATTACCCTTTATGCCTCTTTTATGTCATTTATTTTTATACTTAGTATTTCATATCATAGTATTTGTGCTTATGTCATTTTGTTCTTTGATCTTTTGGACCTTTATTTATATCATTGCTAAGAAGACATTAATAAAAAGGAAATTATTTCTCCTAACTCATGGACTCATGGTTACTTTCCTTGGCATCCTTATGGAGTTATGGACTTAGAACTAGGATCTTGACCCTTGTTTTGAAATTTGTGGCTTAACACCTTAGAATTCATCTGATCCCTATGACTTTGGAATTCTCTATGAAGACTTGGCTTGGTTACTTTGGATTCATATGATGCATGGATTACTATTTGCCTATTTTGTTTGCTTGAGGCTTAATCTAAATGAGGGAATTCTAGCTTGACTTATGTCATAAAGCTTGCTATCCCTTGGTTAGATATTTCTTCTCTAGATTTTACTTTATGCTTTAAGATAGTCTCTTCTTCTCTTCCCCTTCTTTAATTTACAAAATCCTCCTTCTTTTTTTTCAAAACCTTCTTGTTTTAAACTTGGACCATTCTTCTCAATAAACCTTGACTTTTGTCAAGTGATTTTCAAAGCATTTTTCTTAATGAATGTCAATCCATCTTAAGCATATTTAGACTAATTTCAAAAGACTAAAAAAGGCCTAACTCATTCAAATCATTTTGTGCCTTTGTGCACTTTTCCCTTTAAAACTTTTCTCAAGGCATTAGACATGAGTCATTTCCATAGTTAAGTTATAATTCTCCTATCTCCATTGTATTAATGATAATTCTTTTCCATCTGTGGGAGCTAGTGACATACTTATTGATCTCTATCCAAGTTGGAGCCCTTCTCATGGTGATGCAAAGTTCTCATACTTGTGGATGACTAGTTGAGTATTCTCCTCAAAGTAACAAAATGTCTCTCCCATTAAAAATAAACCAAAACAAACTCCCTTTGTTATTTTTATCATGAACTACGAGGTTTTGATCCTCCATTGCACTTTGTTGGTACGTAGGCACGAGACTTTAAAAGTCTTAGCAAACACCAAATCATAATAAAACACTTCTTTTCCAATCCCTCCAATCTTTTAACAAACAACACCTTTTTTTCAAGCTAAAATGTGCATAATTTCAAAGAGGTTCCCATGGAATACCATGGATGTTTAGGGTGATAATATCTTCCCTTTGCATAACTAACCCTCAGACCATTATTCTCTTTTATTAGTTTTATTTTAAAATTATTTGGGTTTTGTTCGTACTTTTTCTCTTTTCCGTTGGAAACAATAAAAGCATGGTGGCAACTCTTGCTTTGTGAGTTAAGTTAATCGATAACTTAATCTCAATTTTTTTTACCGCTACACACGCTTTAAAAATTAAGGTTTTCTAGTTTTAGTGTCTGTGGTGAACACCGTAATGGATGTGGCGACCACCATGCCCTGTAGTGCGTTTTTGCTTGCGCTTTTGGACTATTTTTGGCGTGCATCATTATTAGTGGTGCATAATTCTCTTTTTGAAAAGTAATGGATTGAAAATAATTGAAAAGAATAAAAGCGTAATGGAAAAATATCATAACATAACATGAAAGAAATATTATAAATTGTGGGTTGCCTCCCACGCATCCCTATGTTTAATGTCGGTGGCTCGACTAAAAAATGAGCAGTCAACACATAAATGAAATCCTAAGTATGGGAACAAAACAAAACTAAGAGCAAAAAAACTATGAATGGTAAAAATGGTAAATAGTTCCTCCCCTACACTTAAACAAAGCATTATCCTCAATGTTTAAGAGTAAAGACAGAAGGTAGTAAACTAGAGAAAATATCAGCCTCCAATGTGCTCCATATTTGGCCTTAGGAATCTACGATGATGTAGATTTCCTGGTATATATGATCCATCTGCTCGACCATCACATCAGTATAGTCCATGAAATCCCGGTGGAGAGTGGCTAGGTCAGCCTGGAGTGTGGTAAGATCTGTTTGGATGGTCTGTAGATCTGTACGGCACTCGTCAAGAAAAGGTGAACCATCTGAGGAGGAAGAAAAAGAATCAGAAGATGGATTAGGGTGGTACTTAGGTGCAGGTGGTGTCGGAGGTGGTGTCGGAGACTCATCTTGAATCTCTAGAGGATAACGCTAGTTGTCACGATTGTGCACACTAGTCCTCCCATGATTATGAAGGGTGAACTGGTGAACCACGTCACTCAGGATTACTATATTATACTCATTTGGTCCCTCACGCCTCACTAATATCGAATTCAAGCAATGGTTTATGTCAATCAAATCATGCCCACGCCAGGGGGTCAAGGGAGCTATCTGGTTACGCAGGCCTGAGGCTATAGCTATGTGGGTCACGGTACCGCCGACATAGATATTCTTTATCACCTAATTTTCTACCTTGTCTAAACCTGCAAGCAAGAAAGCAATAGAGTTGATAAGTCTGGATTGAAAGATACTAAAAATTAAGAATAATTCTTCCCTACTTATTGCGCCTATGTGTAAGACCTCAATTTTGACCCTAAGATCCCTCATGATATCTCATCATTTGCATTGGCTTTGGGATCACACCCTGTCATCCTCTTTACCCCTCATTCATTAGGTTTGCATTTGGAGAGATCACAAAGCACATTTGATTGTATCATACTTTGTTTTTCTTTGTTTACTAACCAAAATACCAAAAATATGTTTATGTATAGCTTTGTTTCTTTTGTAGGTAGTGCGTGCCCACCAATGCCTCATCAAGCTCACAACTAGGGTTTGAGACCCTCAGTTCAAGGAGATCAATAAAGATATGGTTAAATAGTTCTAGAAATCATATATGGATCCCCATGATCTTCATTTATCATTTTGATCAAGAATTGATTAAGAGTTTGAAGCTTGTTTGCCTTGGAAACCCTAATTCATCTAGGTATCTTGTGTGACTTCCTCAGCAAGTTTCTTCAACAATTGATCAAATATTTCAAGGGATACTTAATATTACATCATCTTATACATATATGATCCTCCATGACTCCCAAAGATCAATAGAACTTCAAATTTGCAAGTTGGTTCAAAGAGGTTGACCAGAGAAAGTCAATTGGTCAAAACTGGGGTTCCCTAGACCGTATCTATTACAATTTTTGTCATATGAAAATGATTCCAATAGAAACGTCACTCCTTATAAAATTCCAAACAACTTTCATTTTGACATCAAGAGCTAGTGTTGCTTAGAAAGTCATGTTTTATGGTGAAACATTATAGGTCATTTTCTATGTCCCCTAGTTAGGAGGTCAACTTCCAAGGACCATAACTTGCTCACTTTTTATGATATGAAGGTCATACAAGTTTCATGATCAATTTAAATATGTCCTATCAAACTTTGATTCTTTAATAAATGTCAAATTCAACTTTCACAGGCATGTTCCAAGAGGAAATATTATAGGTCATTTTGGGCCATTACCATTGAATAAGCAATTTTCCTCAGCTTCTAAAATGCATAACCCCCTCATGTCAAATCCAAATGATGTCAAATTTGTGACCAAATTGAAGAAGGATGAAAGAGATACATCTTTGATGAAGGAACGTTTTCCATTTGAAGCTCATAGAAAAAGTTATTCAAGGTGGAAGAAATGGTCATTTGACTTGTTACTTAGAAAATTTTCAAATATGTTTGATCTATCAAACTTCCACCTCAAAATTCATCATGATCCAAGATCTAAATGGAAAAGTGTTCAACATTATAGTTGTTCCCCTTGATGTCAGATTTCCAAAAAGTCCAAGATAACCTCATTTGGACCAAGATTGAGGGACTTGTGCATGGTTCCTTTCATAGGTTTGTTTTGGCAAGATTTGAATTCACTTGTCCATTTCCTTTTGCATGCTTACATGTTATTTTTTTGGGATCCATTATGCATGAATTGGAGTGATATTACATCATTCTGTAGGCCCAAATCATTGCCCATGCATACCATTGTTACTAATTTTGGCAAATTTTCAAAGGGTGCAAAAATGAATTCAATTGCCTATATAAACAAGTCCTTTGCTTCAGAAATAACACACATACACCTTGCCCAAGCTTTGCCAAGAGATCTCAGAACCTCACACCATAGAATACCTTGAGGGTTTCTTAGAAATCGAGTTTGAATTTCACCTTCTATTTTGAAGTTCAAACTCCAATGATGCATTGCCTTTTCCATCTCAATTGGTCACTGCAAGCAAGAGGAGGAAGAACCAAGCAAATTCAGATCAAGATCAAGCTGAATTAAAGCTACCCAAAGGTGAAATTTCATAAACTTCTCTTCTTCGATTCTCCCTTATTTCTCAACTATATTGATTGATTTTTGGTTTACTGAAGTCCTGCCAATGTAGGCAACAAGATTGAGTTGCTTTGAGGTCAAATCGAAGCAACTCAGATCATGAACCTCAAATTTCAAATCCATGTATCTTTCAATATACTTGGAATTGGAAGAAATGGAGGTCAAATTCGTGCTCCTGAGCATTTTTCCTTTAAAACCATATCCTCAGTTTTCATTTTTGTGGTGGTTTATGGTGGACCAGTTCGGTGAGGTCCACCGGAGAAGAAGACCGGAGCTAGGGCTCTGGTGGTGTGTTGACGCCTTCCCAACCACTTGATCATGTTTAAATGTTATAATCAGGGCCTTTGATTTGTTTGACTCTGTTTGCAGCGCATTGACCTTGGTGCATCGTGTTCCCCATGGGCATGGCCATCAACTCTTCCACCTCAATTAGTAAGGGAGATCTAATGGCCCTTGATTTTTCATATTTTCATATTTTTCATTTAATTACCTTAATTTGTTTAATTCATAATAAATCCATTTTTAATCCAAAAAATATGGGACTTTCACCGAAAATATTTAAATATTTTTCTCTTTAATATTCTAAATTAAAATTATTTTTTGGATTGATTTTGGTATTTTTCATGAATTAAATATTTTTGTGGATATTTTTAATTATTTAAAATACTTCTGACTTTTTAAAAATTGTGAATTTTTTGTCTAAGGTCCTTTAACCTTGTTTGACCTAGGATAAATCCATTAGCCATTTATTTGGTATTTTGAAGGGATTAGAGGTTTTGTCTAAATTAAAATGCATTTAAATTCATTTTTAATTGATTAAATGTTTAAAAATTATGTTGAGCCATTTTAATGGTCTTGTGATGTTTCACTTTTTGTTTGGGCCTTGTTCATGATTGATTTGACTTTTATTGGATCAAAATCATTGGATTTAGGGGATTGATGAAATGTACATTTCATCTCCCAAAATGAATGGATGGTTTTCACATATGAAATTCCTCTCATGATCAATTTATGTTTCTATTTCCCCTTCCCCCTTCATCTTCATCCCTATTCTTCCTCATTCCCTCATTTGACCAATGAATGCTCTAATGTCTAAATGCTAATTGATTCATCAATGATCTTGTGTCAGATGAATCAATATGAGTCTGACTGGGATATGTCTCTCCCATTTTCTTTTAGTGTGTGGTATGTTTTAAGAGTTTGTTTTTTTGTACCAAATCTCAAACATGCATTAACACCTATACTTTTATTATACGGTCTCAGATAGTTGTGACTTCTACATAAGTCCAATTATGATTGCTTAACATAGAGCTAATTTTGATCCTCAAAGCATAACATTCTAGTAAGTGTGATTGTAAGTCTCCTATTCTTCATGGCATTGTGTGAAGACTTGACCTTTTTTCCTTTCATGAGAGCTAGTGGCATACTTGTTGAATTATCCAAGTTGGAGCCCTTCTCATGGAAGATGTCTTGGTTTAAGGATTCATACTTGTGAATGAATGGTTAAGTGTTCTCCCAAGAATGACTTAATTAATTAAAACTCAACATTAACCTTTGACTAACTCTTATTCATTATGCTTTTAGTTTCAAGTCATTTACTTTATGTAATTTAAATTTCAGTCATTTATCATCCATTGTCATTTACATTTCATATAAATTGTTTATGTTTAAGTCCTTTTCACTTTGCTCATTTGAGCCATACCTTATGATTGTATATATTGTTTGTGTATTTTTATTTTGTTTATGGTCTTAGGACCTTAAAACACCTAATAACAACAAAAACCCTAAAAAAACATTTGGTGGACTATTGGGACTTGATATGAATTTTGGACTTAGAATTAGGAAGCATTCCCTGTGCTAATGGACTTGAACAATGCCAACATCTGAGACTGAGCTACATCTACTTGTATCTTCATCCGATACAAACCCTTTGATGCATGGGATTCATCTGTTACCTTGTCTCTGTACTTAATTGTTATTATTGTCTATGTCTGATGTTTTGTTCTGAGTTGATCAAGGAATATTTCATCTGATGCATTGGAAGATAATGAAGAATGCTAGCTAATGGAGTACTTGCTTGGATGTGGCTATCTTTATTTGATGCCTTGATCTTTATGATGTTTAGATATTTCTCATTGCTTATTGATTATTGCTTGATTAAAGTCCAAAGGAAAATAGGTTTCTATATGACATTCTTATCCGTTGGATTGCATCCCATTGGTCAGATCTTTTCAACTCTTAACTTTTAAATTTTGCTTAGGATAGTCTCTTTATCTCCTCCCACTTCTTTAATTTCAAAATCTCTCCCTCTTTTCAAAAACTTTCTTTTCTTGTGATTTCAAACTTATACATGTTTTAATGATTAAAAACTTTGGCCTTATGCCATTGAATTTTGAACTTCTTTTCTTCAATCAAACTTGTAAATAAACTTAACCATATTGACTTAAATTTCAAAATACAAAAAGAACTAACAACCCCATTTAAATTTTTGGCCTTTTGTGCCATTTTCTTATTAAACTTTTGATTAAAATCAATTCACCAACTTCTTTGAAATTTTTACCATGAACTACGAGGTTTTGGTCCTTCATTTTATATTGGTACGTAGGCATAAGACCGAAGGTCTTGTCAAACACAAAAATATAATCAATAAATTCTTTTCTCATCCCCACACTCTATACTTCATCAAACATCATTTATATCCAAAAATATATGCATACAAAAAAGGGCTCCCTAGGAGTAGCTAGGACACTTTGGGTGCTAACACCTTCCTTTTGTGTAACCAACCCCCTTACCTATAATCTCTGGCATTTTATTAGTTTTGTTTTGAAAACTTCTTATTCTTGGGTTTTATTAGTACTTTTCCCTTTTCCTTTGGAAACAATAAAAGCGTGATGGCGACTCTGGTTTTATTGACATCAAGTTTATCCATATCTTGATGGTCTTGAATTTACCGTTACAGGAAATTAAGTGGCGACTCTTCTCGGGAGTAGTCCTCAGTGGGTTTAGCCTAATTTTTTATGTGTATATATTTGTATATTTGATATTTATATATATTGTTTGTGTGATATAATCTGTCTGTTGTGCTTGGTGATCTCTGAGTGGTGAGATAAGTTCTAACTCGAACTTGAGTGCAATTAAGATAGGAGGATAGTATAGTCATGTTCAACTTGTGTGGAGTAGTCCTTAACAAGTTGGATTGAGACCCATCTACTCAATGGAGACCTCTTTGGAGTTACTGATGTCACACAAGTTATTTGTGGATATGTATTACTTTCTCTGATTTGGGGTCCGATAAGCTGAGGACCGTTGAACATTTAATCCAACTTGGCCTATTTAGGACGTAGTGCAGAGACTGTTCAAGTGTAGACTTGATAACAGTTGTTACGTGATACTACACTCAGACGAGTTTCTCTTGAGAATATTATGGGTTGATGAGTCAGTCATCCTAACCTGTAATATACGATAGATGGGATTAAGACTCTGGGCACTTTTTAGAACATGATCTACAGGTTTTATCCTCAGTACACTCCTTTGGGATGGTTCTTAACCTGACTCCATGCGCGTGACTCACAATAAACCCTTTGATTCTTGGTTGATCCGATCAATTCTTGTCAATATCAATGGAACTTAGGTGTTGCTAAGGTGAAAACCTAAATCCACCAAAAATGGATGATTGATCTTGGTGATGACTTGATCCATCCATTGACCTTTATTTGTGTTTGCCTTGTGTGTGGTCCCTTGTTTGTGATTGTTGCATTTATTCATACATGCGCATCATGACATTCATCAGAGTGAATAAAATTTCAAGGAAACTAAGGTCTTAATTGCAAATATTTCAGACCATGGATTATGGACGAAGGAACACTAAGAAGTACAATTTCAGATGTCCTGATTTGAAAGAGCTAAGGAAGTTTCCATCCTTTGTATTAGATCCCTTGGACTTCAAGCAAGGTCATGGGAATCTCTTGTCTGTGTTATCTATTGATGTGGTTGAAGGACTTCTGAGTGTTTTGGTTCAGTTCTATGATCCTCTCTCTATCGGTGCTTCACTTTTACCGACTATCAGCTGGTGCCTACGTTAGAGGAGAATGCCCATCTCTTGGGTATCCCCATATCTAACAAAGTACCTTTCAGTGGATTAGAGGAAATTCCAGATCTCATGTTATAACTGAAGCTCTTCCTCTGAAAAAATTTGAGATTGATGCTCATTTGGTGAAGAGGGGAGGAATTGTTGGGTTGACTTCTAATTTTCTCATTGGTAGGGATACTGTTTTTGCTCAAGCCGGTAGCATGGATGCTTTTGAGGCTATCTTTGTTCTGCTCATCTATGGTCAAGCTTTGTTCCCTAACATTGATGATTTTGTTGATGTTAACGCCATTCGAATATTCTTGATTGGGAATCTTGTTCCGACTCTATTGGGTGACATGTATATTTATCTTTGCATTTGAGGAATTCTAAAGGTGGTGAGACTATTGTGTGTTGTGTTTCTCTTCTATATAAGTGGTTTATTTTACACTTGCCTCAGACACCTGCTTTTTTGGAGAACAAGCAATGTCTATGGTGGTCCCAAAGACTTATGTCTCTCACTAATGATGATATTGTTTGGTATGATTCTGCATTTGGTAGCTTGGATATTATTGATAGTTGTGGTGAGTTCTCTAATATGTCTCTCATTGGTACACAAGGAGGAATCAACTACAACCCAACACTGGCCCGTCGTCAAATTGGGTTCCCATTGAGAGATAAACCTAATAACACTCAGTTAGAAGGTCTATTCTATCAGGAGGGTAAAGATTCCCAATATTTGAAGAAAAGGATGATTCATGCTTGGTATCATACCCCAATTTTGTCTGGGACTGTGTGGAGCTTTCATAAGTGTTTATAACCTTAAAGCATGATACACGGGCTTAAAACACGAGGTATCTTAGTGGAGGGGGAAATTAGGGTTTTTGTTGATATTGCCTTAACTTATGTTCAGTGAGGTAGCAAAACCCCAATCTAGGGGTCCTTACTGGATCAAAATCCCAAACCAAACCCTAATTTAGAGATGACCCTTTAATTCTAGGATATTATGATTATATTAGGTATGCTAATTGTGGCTTCTTAAGGAATGTAAAACTTTAGTTTGAGACCCACACTTGATCAAGTTGTCTCTAAACCCTAATCATGGTCCATGCCATCATAAAGATCCATAACCCTAATTCTATCTTTTATGACATTGTGATTAGGTGTTGTAGCTTGACCAATTTTCACACAACCTCTTGTGCATAGTTCATGTTTGTGGGCCCTCTTGTGGTTGATTTTATAAGTCTCATGCTCCCACATGTGCGTCATATGACTATGTCCCTTGGTTTAGGCCCAAGTACATGTTGAGCTAGTTCATTTTGCCTCTTCGAAGCATGTGGTTCACACTTTGCCTGTTTTCATTTGGTCAAGGTTATTCAAGGTTATTTAAGTCCACCCTGTGCCATTGTCATTCCCATTAGTACTTGGTCCATAAATGTCCAGGTAGGTCATAGTTCGTTATGCCTCTTGGTCCTTACCAAGATCTTTGCTTCATGCTTATTCAAGTCATGGTTATTTGAGTTATGTTGATATTGCCCAATTTTAAAAATACATCCATTCACACAAGACTCACAAAAGACTAAATCCATCAATACATTTAAAATCAAGGCCTTTCATTCATAAGAAATTCCATGCATTGCTCATTTCGTTCAAGATACCAATACCATGTATTTACAAATGTCCACACATATGAAAGATACAAAAAATATGAGTAAAAAAACCAAAGGTTGATTTTGGTCAATGGTTTTTGTCAACTTTGACCAAAGTCAATTTAATCATGTTACAACCAATGACTTTAATTTCACTTGTAATTCCTCCATAACCCATCCTTTGGCCCATTATGATTCATGTTGAAACCATGAGTGCATGTCAATTTTCAAAACATGTTTACATACCCAAATCACATTTGCATTTACAAACCAACATTACAATATACAAGTACTTGCTTCAAATTACAATTATTCCTTGTACATTAACACCATTCCTTTCAAAGTCCATATATCCATTACCTACTTTCCAAATACATTGTCACATAGCCCAAACCTAAGCTTCTTAAGTCATATCCTAAACAATTATGAAGCTCCTAATTTTGTGCCAACAAATTGATTGCAATTAAATAACCAGATGTTAAATTTCGCAAATACCAAACTATGGACATCATCCTCATGTGTTGAACAGAGAAAATAGAGACGCGATCCTTGGTCAAGGACAAGAACCTACAAGTCATACTTTCACAGCTCCTAGAGTCTCTACCAGATGTAAGGGTCAATATTAAGAGATTTCCAAGAATGAAACGAGCAATAAGGATAGGGAGATAATGGACCAAATTATAGTTGGAGAATTTCAATGTCAGCGGATCTTCAAATGCAGATGCAGCCAGAACCAAAATGTGAATCTAACTGCAACCTACAATGCACAACACTCCATTTAACCAACCGAGACAAATCATAGGAAAATGAGGACATTACCGTCGTGTGTACATAACCAAAATTTTCATTCCATAAAATCAAGGCAACATCACAAACCTGAAATCCAAACCATAACATGAACCAGTTCACAAACTCGCCAATACCAGACCAAGACTCGCTATGGAACCAGCAATATAAGGCATGCAACACAAGGAAACATTGCTCGAAATCCCGCCTGTTGCTCATGACAAACTTGCTGGTAACCTAATTCAGACATGTAGCCAAATGTAATAGCATACATGATTCGGTTATGTTACTAACTTCTGCAACCTTGCCAAGAAAAACTCAATGCATAAATACTACCGAACCAAAGCTGGAATGGCAATCAAGATAAGCTGCAAAACCTGCTAGACCTGCAGGACACAAGTTGAATATTATTTGGAGCCTTGGTCAAAAAACATGTCCAACGATCCATACTTTCTAAAACATAAACAGAACGACCAAAAAACTAGGGTTGCCTATCACAAAACCATGGTCTAAAACCGACACAGTAAGCTTCATGCATCAATATTAAACCAACATAAATTGAATACAAAGGAACCTAAATCAGAATGAAACCATGAGTGATGCACAACATAACCATATTGCAATATACCTGCTACGGAACCTTGCCAATAAAATCACAAGTTGCACACCAGAATCACCCTGCCATATCAGTCCAACAAAACCCCAATGCATAAGCAAATTCCATCAAAATACTTACGTGCACAAATTGAAAGCAAAAGATGATGTCATAAAGGGAGGGACCACACAGGTTTTCTGAAATGGATTGGAACCTATCACTACAGACAAAAAGGGAATTACCTGTCACAATTACTCTGGTCCCCACAAAATCCTGTGAAAATTCTCTCTAATGTTTTTTTTATCTTGTCTAGTAGTAGACAGCTCATAGGTTGTACCTCAGAGGGATGGCTCACCTGCTCATATAAAAAGGAGGGCGTTCGTTCGAAAAGGGCCCGAAAGAAAAACTCTGCAGAAATCTCAAAAAAGGAATCTTACCATCATGCCGTGAATTACGTCTTTCATCCCTAACAGAGAGGGCATCATTGTTGAAAAAGAGAAGTCTCGGCAACGGAACTCTGTGCAAGGCGTGTTAGCCCAGTAGCACACCTTCATCAAGTGGAACTAGCGAGTAAGCAGAAGAACGAAAAGAGGAAGGAGAGGACTCAGAGAAAGTAGAAAAGTTTCAAACAGTAAAGAGGGAAGAAAGGTACTTACCCAAGATCCGATTCCACTTCCCAAGCTCGCCGGAAACGTTGTTTTCCAGTAAGGTTTATTTCACTTCCTTCTTCACTTTTTCCATATGTTTTTCCATACGCACCGACGTCATGGCAATGTGATAAACCTGATTGTTGGCATATGTGTTTGTTTGTTACCTTTGTTGGTTTAGATTGAAATGTTTCGGTTTGATTGTTGGAGTTTGGTTAAGGGTTTGTATAAGGTAGATCTTTGATTTATCATGTGATGTCGGAGCGTTTGAGAGTGTTTTCCGGTTTAGGTTGGGAGGTTTTGGCATGGAGAGTTTTAGATTGTGTTTTCGTCTACGTTTAAAGAGACGTTAGGAACTAAGGAAAGAGAAGAAATTCGAAGAGGGTCCGCGTGTGACTTCTTTGAGTATCTCTTATGAGTATAAAGATTCTTTCATGGTGAAATTCCCAAGGGTCTTTTAATGTCGATGTTTTTCACTGCCTTGTGTAAGACCCCAATTTTGACCCTAAGATCCCTCATATAATTTCATCATAAGCATTAACATTGAGATCATACCTTGGCATCCTCCTTACCCCTCTTTCATTGGGTTTGTTCTGAGAGAGATCACCAAGTACTTTGTGATTGTATCATACTTGTATTTTATCATTTAACTAACCAAAATATCAAAAAATATATATGTCTTTGCATTTGCCTAACTCTTTTGTAGGAAGGGCATGATCTCCATTGATCTATCAAGTTCACATCTAGGGTTTGAGACCCGCATGAACAAAGAGCACAACCAATAATTGATCCAAGAATGGTGATGAGCATCATATATGAGTCCCAATGTTCTCTACATGTTATATTGATCAAGCTTTCTTCAAGAGTTTGAGGGTGATTTGCCTTGGAAACCCTAGTTTGACTGGGTATCTTGAGTAAATTCTCCAACAAGCTATCTAACCAATTGGTCAAATTTCTCAAGGGACACTTCAAAATTCATCATCTTATGCATATATGATCTACCATGAGCCTATAAAGTCAAGAGAATTAGAAGTTAGCAAGTTGGTTGATGGTGGTTGGCCAGATGAATTCATCTGATCAAAACTGGGTCTGCCTAGACCCTATCTCCTACAATTTTCACCATCTGAAAATGATTCCAAAAGAAAACTTACTCTAAATGACATTCCAAACACCTTTCATGTTGAGACCTAGAGTTAGTTTTGCTTGGAGAATCATTTTCTATGTTGAAACATTATAGGTCATTTTGTCTAAACCCTAATTTGAAAGTCAACTTCCCAAGGCCATAACTTACTCAATTTTTATGAGATGAAAGATTTCCAAGTTGCACAATTAAATTCAATGATTCCACTTCAACTTTGATGTTTGGAGTGGGAGCTAACTCAACATTTTTGAGCATGTGATATGAGGTTACATTATAGGTCACTTTTGACCTATACCATTGAACAAGTGATTTTTCCAAACTTCAAAAATGTATAACTCTATCATTTAAAATCCAAATGACATGAAACTGGTGACCATTTTTAAGTTCTTTGAAAGATATATAACTTTGATGAAGACATTTTTCTCATTTGAAGCTCATATAAAAAGTTAAGCAAGGTGGAATATTGAGACATATGGCTTGACACTAAGAAAAAATTTGATATGTCAAAAATTTCCAAACTTCTACCTCAAATTTCTTCAAATTACAAACTCCAAATGGAAAAGTGTTGAACATGGAAGTTATTCCTCTTGATCTCACCTTTCCAAAGAGCTCAAATTCATTCATTTTGGACAAGGAATGCATAGGCTGCGCATGACATGAACATGGTGTCATCACTTGGCAAGGATCAAATTTCAAATCTTCATAAACACTTGCCTTGCAATCCAAGTTGAATTCAGATCATGTCACACTCATTTGTGGATTTATGGCAATGATTTTATGGGCCTATGTGCGCCCATGCACCCATGCATCATCAATGACCAAATTTGGAAAGTGAATTCAAGTGTGCAAAAAGCAATGGATTCAGCTATAAATAGAGCCTCATATGCTCAGCATTTCACACACATTCGTGTCAGCTTTGATCCCCTAACTCTAATCTGTCATACCCTAAATTTTACCCTGAGTTTTTCACTCGCATCAGCATAGCATGAACTTATCCATTTTGTCGTGCATTTCATTAGTTAAAAAGCATTTATAAGAGTTTAGTGGAAAAGTCATGAATTCTGGCATTTTATCTGGTCTTAATGACATTCATTCAATCATCTGTTGATTGAGAAGTCGAAAGACTTGATATCTCTATCTCAGTGCATCATTTATTCTGTTGCATCTTGTTTCAGAGATTCATAAGGTGATAATCAAGAGAGTTGTTATCATCTAAATATGTATAGGTTTTGTTTGTGTTTGTGTTTGAGAATGAGAAGCAAATGGTCCAAGGGAGATTCATCTGCGTCTAATTGTCTGTTCGTATTTATGGAGTTAGAAATTCAGTGCATTTACAAGACGTTTGCATTTTTATACTTGTCACATCATGTATTTTGTTTCGCATAGCGCTTAAAATAGCAGTCAGATAATTTTTTTGGATTCACAGACAAACCGGTCAAATCATTTCTCAACTGTGCATCAAATTGGCGGTTGAAAATTTTCAAAATTGAGCTTTCGGATGTCAGTTTTCTTAATCTCCGGTTCGCGTAGTTTAACATCGTGCGCTCGTTTTAATTTTTCAACTACTTTTTCAGTTGCATTTTGATCAAGTCTGAGCCTTTTAACCGATCATTTTCTTATTTCAAAATTTGATCAAAACCTGTATGTTTTCGAGAAGTTTATTTTACACTGATTATTTTAATGCGTTTAGTTTATTTTTTCTAGCATTTTTTCACCCGATTTTTATTTGATTATTTTTATTTTTTAACCAAAATAATCGTTGGAATTAAAATAGAATTTTCCACATTTTTATTTCGATTTTATTTCTGTGATTTCAGTTTTATTTTAATTTGTTAACATTTTAGTTTTTTTAATTAAGAAAACAAAATCAGAAAATATATTTCTTCCTCCATTAATGCACCTCCACGTGTCCCAAATTTTTTCTGTTATCCAAATGAAGTCGCGTCTCCTCTCTTTCACACCACAAGATCTCTTTCTCTCATGTAACTTTCCTCTCTCTCTCTTTCACATTCTTGAAAATGGAAATGATATAACACTACTCACTCACTTCTAGAGATATACTCAGAAAGAAAAAAAGAGGGAGAAGACTTTTTTTCTTCAACCTCAACATTTACATATTTCATCACATAACCTTCAACAACTCAAAAACACACACATCTTCAACATAACTACTCCCTCCGCCATTTTTCCGAATGATCTGCAACCTTAAGCATCATCTCCTACCTCACTTCAAACCCATCATTCCATAGCCACCCAAGGCCTCTATGTCTCTGCTCCGTTCCGTTACCGACCACCATCCAGACCGACAACAATCAGTGACAACATCGAAACGAATCACTATGGGTTTGTACTCTCATTTCTCATGATTGATTTATGTTTGGATTGATAAATTATATTATTGTTTTGAGTAAGGATTTGATGTTTTAACTTGAGAGATTAAATAAAGGTTATGAGATTTGTTTTATTTTTCTTGAAATCTTTTAATATGAAGCTTTTATGTTGTAGAAGGAAACCTTTATGTTGTTGTAGTTTCATTTATCCTATTTTTTTTTTCTTTTAAGTTCTTAAAAAGTGGCCAAGTGTAGTTAGTTTTGAATCATTCAAGCTTCTTTCATTTTAAGATGAGAAACAAGTAGGTGGATTGGCAGTGGAGTGTCTCCTTTTTCATTTGTTAGTTAGATTTGTTTATTTGTTCTATTATTTTGAGGGAAGTTATCCTAGTTTTGATTAATTTTATAGTTGATATACTTTGTGTGATATTTTGGTTGTATTAACGGTTATCCTGCTAAAATTCTTTTGCTTATATTTCATCTTGTCTGTCAAAAAATTGCACTCATGAGAGAAAGTGAAAATACTATTTCACATTGGTTAGATTGCTGAAAGTGCAACTTGGAATTTTATTGAATATGTTGAAGTGTATCTTTTTAATATTACTGGTAATTATTAGTGAATGTTTTGTTTTGTTTTTTTTATTTTGTTATATATGGCATATTTTCAATTTTTTAGTTAGATATTGATATTAGTGGTACTAGTAGTACTGGTCATACTGGATCTAATTTATGATAGAAATAGAGTTGAATCATGTGCATCACCTTACTGTTTTCATTTTTATTTTCTTGTCCTACTCAATCCCCTTTCTTTTCTATTCATATAGACTATACAAACCTTGTTAAAAAAATGTGAAATCAAGCATATTTTAATACATATTATTTCAGTAAGATACATGCTTGAGAAGTACTTGAATGTATCGTAAGGTATTCGGCGGAGTCTCTGTGTTACGGTAGCATATGCTAGGTAGTAGCAACAACAATATGCATATAAAGAATTAAATGTGGTCTCCGTTGAAAATTATGGAAATTAAATTATACTATTTTTTTAAATGATTAGAAAGATAAATATTTGGTAGTATATATATAGATAAATATATTTTGATATTGTTAAGTGTAAATAAAATAATATGATTTAATTTGCAAATATTTTAAGAATCTCATTTTTGTTCCTTTTCTTTTTTATAAAAATAATTCATTTTTGTATTAATTCAGGTTAAATTATTTTACCGTTCGGTTACTGAATTCTTCAAGTCTTAGGTCCATTAATTTTTACACCCTCATCTTTATATAGCACACCCTTTTTTTTTCTTCATATTTTAATTTTCTTATTTGCTTTTTATTTTTTATTTTTATATTTATATTATTATAATTATTATTATTATTATTAATTGTTATTATTGTTATTATTATTATTTATTTATTTATTTTATTTATCATTATTTGTTTATTTTTATTTGATTGTTATTACTATTATTATTGTTATATTTGTTTATTGATTATTTATTTATTTTATTTTAATTATTAAGTAGAAAAAAATTGATTTATTTGTTCGATCGATTTTACTCAGATGCGTAGCAATTTTAAAGTTAAAAATTCAATTTAACTTCTGATTTTTACTTCGAGTCTCGTGGCTTTCTCTTGGGCCTTCTCACAACGAGATTCTTTTATTTCTTCAAATGTCTTTCAAAACTTGTATGATTTAGTTATTGTGTTGTATCCCCATTCGATAAACTGTACCCCCATTCCCGAAAATATGTAATAATTTACCGCTTTCGTTTACTTTATTGTATTAGTTGATTGTCAATTCCAAGATTAAAATCAACCCATTCTAGAAAAGAATAAAAATAAATACTCGGTCCAACGTCGAGTAATTTTCAGACAAAAATTAGAACCATTTCTACACCCACATATCTATCATTTTCAAAACCTTTAAATCACCCCTTCTTGTTCCAATTCAAACACAAAGAATAAAAACCTCGATCCAACATCAAGTGTCTTTTCCCTAATCAAATCCAAATTGGATACAAAGTCGAGCAACACCCCCGCCACATCCAAACTATTTTCATAAAGTCAACTTCAGACGCTTGATCCAATGTCAAGTCGTCTCCCTATTTTCAAAAACTTTTCACAATAAAAATGGAAGAAACTGATTAAGTTTAGACTTTCTCTATTTCGGATGTTAGGATACTGCTGTAGAGCTCAATGTTCAAACATTCGTCTTCCATATTAAAATACAATAATTACTAGAATTAGGTCATTTCTCTTATAGAAGAAAAAGATTGATATTGACCTTCTCTTTCCCGATTATTTGGACACTGCTGTAGAGCTCTCTGTCTGATTAATCGTCTTCCGTTAATGAACTTTGACCTAATTTGCCACACATTTTCATAATAAACTTTTGGATGAAAAGAGAGTGATTGGGCTTAGGCCTCTTCCTTTTCGGGCATTCGAGTACTGCAGTAGAGCTCCCTGCTTGGATGCCTGTCTCCGCTTAAAATCAACTCAAACTCATCAAACTTGTTTTCCGCCCTTGTGCGACTCCGAAAACATTTTCAGAAAAGAGTATGCGACATCTATTTTGATGCGAAACAAACAAAGACTTCAGCCTCCAAGAGTGAGCAGCAAGTAAAGGTTTAATCGCTCAAATTTGATCCAAGCATCACTCTTTTTAAAAGCAATCCATCCAGTAGTTCTCTTTGGGTAGAACTACGTATGCCTTGAGTTCTTCATAGCACCTGGAGATACGTAGGAGCAGGATTGCGAAATCTTGTCAGGCACATTAATATTAAAAACCCTAAGTCTTTCCTTTCTTTCTTTCTCTTTCCTCACTCCTTAAGTAGAAGTTCACAAATGATATCACGCTAATACTCTTACACGAAACTAACTAGATGGGTCCCATCGAGTACGATGGATGTGAGGGGTGATAATATCTTTCCCTTGCATAACCGACTCCCGAACCCGATTTGGTTGCGAAGACCATTTCTTTTTATTTTTCGTGGGTTTTATCGATATTTCCCCTTTCCCTCTTTGGGAACAAATAAAGTTCGGTGGCGACTCTGTTTTGTTTGTATTTCGAGCGTTCCTTACGCTTGGGTATTTTTCGCGCCACGACATAACCCTCACATTGCAAAGGATAAACCTGAGAAATTTACTTGGATTTGAGTTTGAATTTCCACTGTTTTGAAATTCAAATCTCCAGGAATCCACAGCCTTTTGAGCATTCAATCCTTCTTCTGCAAGCATTTGGAGTGAGATCAAGCACGAGCAAGAGCAAAATCAGTTGAATCCAGACCTCCATTGAAGGTATTTTCCAGAAATTTTGATCTCTTCGATTCTCTCTAATTCTTACTCAATTCTGTTGATCTTTGGTTGTCTGAAGTCCTACCAATGTAGGCAAGAAGATTGAGTTGCTTAGAGGCCAAATCGAAGCAACTAGGTTCATGTACCTCAAATTTCAACTCCATGTATCTCCCAATATACTTGGAGTTAGAGTGAGTTGAGGCCAGATTCGAACTCAGTGCCATTTTTACTTTGAGATCATGTCTTTGTTTTTAATTTTGGTGATGGTTGAAGGTGGACCAGTCCGGTGAGGTCCACCGAAGAAGAAGACAGGAGCTACAGCTCCGACGATGTGTTGGCATCTCTCACAACCATATGATCCATCTAATTTGTTTTAATCCTGAGCGTTCTTTCTGATTACCAAGGTTATGGCGCGCTGACTAGAGTCCATCGTGGATAGCGCGTTTGTGACCACTTGAGCTGCCACCTCAATTAATGAGGGAGATCAAGTGGTCCACGTTTTTTCTGATATTTTAATTCTCATTTTAATTGCATTATTTTCAATCATTCATATTAAACTCAATATTGATCCAAAAAATATGGGACTTTCACCAAAAAAAAATCAAATATTTTTCTCTTTTATATTCTGAATTAAAATTATTTTTGGATCGTTATTAATATTTTTCATGAATTAATTGATTTTTCATTTGTTTTAAATTGTTTAAAAATATTTTTAAATGTCCAAAAATTATGAAATTTTTTCTCCAAGGTCCTTTGACCTTATTTGACCTATGATAAATATCATGGCCATTTCTTTGGTGTTTTGATGAGATTTTAGGAATTGGACAAACCATATTTAATTTAAATGCACTATTTTAGTATTTTTAATTTGAATAAATGCCAAATAAATTTGTTGACCAATTGTGATGACTTGTTTATGTTTGACTCTTGTTGTTGGGCCTTAGTCAAAGTTGATTTAACTTTGTCAAATTAATATCATTGGATTTAGGGGATTGATGGAATGTACATTCCATCTCCTAAAATGAATGGATGATATTAATTTGGTAAAAGTCCTCCTTTGACCCATTTGTGTTTTGATCCATTCCCCTCCCACTTCATCTTATTCCCTTTCTTCATTCATTCATTCTATTTGGCCTATGATATCTCATAATCCTAAGGCTAGTTGATTGAAAAATTGACATAAGTATGGATGAGATTAGGCCACACCTTTTGCATATTCTTTTTGGGTGTGGTATGTTTCATGAGCATAGTCCATTATACTATGTCTCTAACATGCATTAACACCAAAATTTTATTGCCCGACCTTAAATAGTTGTGACTTCTACATAAGTTCAATTACGATTGCTTAATATAGCGCTAAATTTGTGACATAAAAGGGATAAGCATTCTAGTTAGTGAGATTGTAAGTCTCCCCTCTTTCATGGTATTGTGTGGAAACTTGGCCTTTTTTCCTTCCTTTGGAAGATGTCTTGATTCAAGGATCCATGCTTCTGATAAGTGGGTTGAGTGTTCTCCAAAGAATGACTCCAAATAAAAAAAGAAAAAGCAAAACAATACTAACTTCTAACTTATTAACTACTAACTTTTAATTTTAAGCCCTTTACTTTAATGCCATTTAACTTTTAGCATTTTATTTCATTTGTCATTGTTCATTATCATTCTAATTTTTTATGTTAATGCAATTTTCACTTTGTCCACTTGGACCATATTGTGTGATATATTTTGTTTGTGTATATTTTGCTTGCTTGTGTGGTCTTTGACCATTAATGTACATAATAACAACAAAAACCCTAAAAGACTTTTGTGTGGATTGTTGGCTTGATCTTGGACAAATGGACTTAGAATCTAGGCAACCTTCCTATGCTAAAGGACTTGGCCAATGCCAACTTGTTGAGAAACCAAGTGCTTGCAATTTGAAATTCATCTGATACATCTTTTAAGACCTCTCTAAGTTCATCTGCAACATGATCATTGTGAAGCTGTTATTTTGAACATGTGACTTGTGGAATTCATCTGTTACATGGGCTACTTTGAAGAAGATCATGGAATGGATAAACTTGGATGTTGACATCTTTATTTGATGCCTTGCTCTTCAAGATAATATAATTGTGCATTTGTGTGTTGCTAGATTCTAAAAGTCCAAGGGAATTCTTGGTTTCTATTAACATTCTTGTCTATTGGATTGCTACCCGTTTGGTCAGATCTTTTTAACTCTAAACTTTTAATTTTGTACATAGGATAGTCTCTTCATCTTCTCCCCATTTCTTTAATTTCAAAATCTCTCCCTCCATTTTTAAAATCTTCTTTGTGTGAACTACTTTTGTTCTAAACTTTAACCACTTTGCAAAAAGAAAGATAGAAACGTTGGCCTTATGCCGTTGCATTTTCAAACCTCTTTTCTTAAATCAAGCTTGTAAATAAATTTAACTATACTTGACCTAAACTTTCAAAAATCCAAAAAGAACTAACTCATTCAAACCATTTTTAGGCCTTCGTGCCTTTCAAACTTAAATTTTGTTAAAAGCAATACATCCACTTTGAAATTTATATCACGAACTACGAGGTTTTGATCCCTCATTTTTATGTTGGTACGTAGGCACAAGACCGAAGGTCTTGTCAAACACAAAAATATAATTAATGAATTCTTTTCTCATCCCCCATCCTATTTGTTTGTAAACATCACTTTATACCAAGTACATATGCACACAAAAAGGGCTCCCTAGGAGTACCTAGGACACGTTGGGTGCTAACACCTTCCCTCTGTGTAACCAACCCCCTTACCTGTAATCTCATACTTTTTATTAGTTTTAATTTGAAAACTTCTTATTTTTGGGTTTTGTTCGTACTTTTTCCCTTTTCCCTTGGAAACAATAAAAGCACGGTGGCGACTCTTGTTACTTGATCTCTAACTTATCAATAACTTGATGGTCATGAATTTACCGCTACAGAAATTAAGTGGTGAATCTGCTGGGGAGTAGTCTCCAGTGGGTTTAGCCTATTTTTTGTGTATATATTTGTATATATGTGATGTTTGTATATATGTATGTGTGATATAATCAATTTGTTATGCTTGGTGATCTCTGAGTGGTGAGATAAGTTCTAACTCGAACTTGAGTGCAATTAAGATAGGAGGATGGTATAGTCATGTTCGACTTGTGTGGAGTAGTCCTTAACAAGTTGGCTTGAGATCCATCCGCTCAGTGGAGACTCCTTTGGATTTGGAAATGTCACACAAGTATTTGTGGTTAGACATTACTATTTCTAATTGGGTCCGAGAAGCTAAGGACCTTAGAACATTTAACCCATCTTGGCCTATTTAGGACGTAGTGCGGAAACTGTTCAAGTGTAGACTTGATAATAATTGTTACGCGATACTACGCTCAGACGAGATTCTCTTGAGAATATTATAGGTCGATAAGTCAGTCATCTTAACCTGTAATATCCGATAGATGGAATTAAGACTCTGGGAACTTTTTAGAACATGATCTACAGGTTTTTATCCTTTGTTCACTCCTTTGGGATGGTTCTTACCCAGACTCCATGCTCGTGACTTACAACAAACCCTTGATTCTTGGTTGATCTAATCAAGTCTTGTCAATATCAATGGAACTTGGGTGTTGATAAGGTGTAAACCATAATCCACCAAAATGGATGATTGATCTTGACAAAGATTTGATTCATCCCTTGACCTTTGTTTGCCTTGTGTGTGATCCCTTATTTGTGATTGTTGCATGAATGCATTCATGCACATCATAACATTCATCACACGAAAATTTCAAGGAACTAAGGTATCATTTGCAAATATTTTCAGACCATGGATTGTGGACGAAGGAACACTAAGAAGTACAGTTTCAAATGTCCCGACTTGAAAGAGTTAAGGAAGTTAGCATCTTTTGTATTAGATCCCTTGGACTTCAAACAAAGTCATGGGAAGCTTTTGTCCATCTTGTCTACTGATGTGGTTGAAGGACTCTTGAGTGTGCTAGTGCAGTTCTATGATCCTCTCTACCATTGTTTCACTTTCCCAGATTTTCAGCTTGTGCCTACCTTGGAGGAGTATTCTCATCTTTTGGGGATGTATATTTCTAGTAGAGTGCCTTTTAGTGGATTGGAGGAGATTCCCCGATCTAGTATTATTGCTGAAGCTCTTTGTAACACCCTTCTAAAATACCCCAAATATTTAATTAAAATAACAATATATCAATCAGAGTAAATATGCATTCAAGGGTGTCACACAACTACTTCACACCATAATAACTGTCATGCTCTTTATTTAATCAAAATAACAGTTTTTGCATAATTCGCAGCGGATATAAATCAACCAACCATTCAAAACATACAATGTTTTACAGTTAAAAGGTTCAACAACCAACAATAAAACAATTAAAACATCCCGTCCCGATGTTACATCTATCAGAGCATGACCCACTAAAGCGACTACACTAGACTCCAAGCATTAGCTTCTACTCAACTCATTGCTCGTTACCTGAAAAATAGTTGTAAGGGTGAGTTCCTCAATCGATATAACAAGCATTATAAATTATCATGTTATGTTAAGTAATTTAACTCATTAATCACCCAATATCAACACAACTCATATACATACTCAAGATCAATACCACTGATACACATACAACAAACCAACATAATGCAACTCTAATGAGACTCGACTCGTCATGCATGTGGTACCATTCGGAGTAAAACTCCCAACTTAAAATCATTGCCATTTTAGTGGGCATCAAGGCATAAGCCTTCAACTTTCAACTTAAAATTTGCCAATCCAGGCCAACGTGGTGTGAGCAAAGCTCCGACTTAATGCATATGAATGTACATGGCACATACGACTTTAAAGGTTCGACAACATAATAACAACAGCACCACAACAATGTTTTCAACAAAATCAACTTGTAATCAACTTTGGCTCACCAAGCCTACAACTTAATATTTTCCACAACTTTAACACAACTTATCAACATATTTGTATCAACACTTCATAACATAAACTCAACAAAATTACTCATCAAAATCAACGATAATAGGCCAATCGCCAATTATGTTTACAACATTAAAATATCATTTTTTCCAATTTCTAACAGTGTTAACCGGTTAACGCCCTGGGTTAACCGGTTAACGCAGGAAAAATACATTTTCTGGCAAAACGCAACAGTGTTAACCGGTTAACGCCCTGGGTTAACCGGTTAACGCAGGCAAAACAGCACATTTTCACAAAATATAACAGTGTTAACCGGTTAACGCCCTGGGTTAACCGGTTAACGCAGGCAAAACAGCAGTTCCTGCGCTAACACAAGGCAGAATGCAGAGTTTCCGCATTTTCCGCCGTTGGAGGACTTCCGGACCTCCGATTCAACTTCCGTAAAAAGCTACATTATCGGAAAATCACGACACATACAATTATCGATTCAATTTCAGTTTTCCTACAACTTATTCATCACAATTTTCAGCATTCCAAATCCCAATTAGGGTCAATTCAACGGTTTATCACTACCCATTACATGCTAATCTATAATACCCATTAAACGATGATAAACCCCCCTTACCTGAGATAATCCGGCAATCTCTAAGCTTCAAGCTTTTCCGTTCTTCAACCTTCGCTCTCTAGCTCTTCCTCTTTGCCCTTTCTCCACTTTTCACCTTTCAGCCGCTTCTCTGTTTCACGTGAAAAACTCTTTACCAATACTGAAACCCTTTTTTCCTTATTCCAACTTATATATTTTCCACTAATTATTATTCCAAATAATAATAATAATCCAATAATTCAATTTATTTAATTAAATTAATAAATATATTATTAACTTAATTTAAATAATTCTCTTATTTATTCGGGGTGTTACAACTCTCCCCCACTAAAAGAGTTTTCGTCCTCGAAAACATACCTCAAGCAAATAACTCTGGATAAGACTCTTTCATCTGACTCTCCAGTTCCCAAGTCACATTGCCACCTGCTGGTCCTCCCCAAGCTACCTTCACTAAGGCAATCTCTTTACCCCGCAACTGCTTCAACTCTCGATCCTCAATCCTCATAGGCGATATTTCAACAGTCAGGTTATCTCTCACCTGTACATCATCTACTTGGATCACATGCGACGGATCATGAATGTACCTCCTCAACTGAGACACATGAAAAACCTCGTGCAAATTCGCAAGTGACGGCGGTAAAGCGATACGATAGGCTACCTCTCCTATCCTCTCCAAAATCTGATAAGGACCAATAAATCGAGGTGTCAACTTCTTTGACTTCAAAGCTCGACCAACCCCAGTTATCGGAGTAACACGAAGAAACACGTGATCTCCCTCTCGGAACTCAAGTGATTTCCTCCTCTTATCATGATAACTCTTCTGACGACTCTGAGCAATTCTCATCTTCTCCTGAATCATCTTAATCTTTTCTGTAGTCTGTTGAACAATCTCCGGTCCAACCACAACACTCTCACCGGACTCATACCAACATAAAGGTGTCCGACATCTCCTACCATACAAAGCTTCAAACGGCGCCATACCAATGCTCGAATGAAAACTATTGTTGTAGGTAAACTCAATCAAAGGTAAATAACAATCCCAAGCACCTCCCTTTTCCAAAACACAAGCTCTCAAAAGATCCTCTAGTGACTGAATCGTCCTCTCAGTCTGACCATCAGTCTGCGGATGATATGCAGAACTCAATCTCAGCTTAGTTCCCAAAGCCCTCTGCAAACCTTCCCAGAACTTCGATGTAAATCTAGGATCTCTGTCCGAAACAATACTCGACGGAATACCATGCAAACTTACAATCTTCTCAATATACAACTCGGCTAATCTCTCTAACGGATAATCCATTCTGATCGGAATGAAATAAGCCGACTTTGTCAATCTGTCAACAATCACCCAAATAGCTTCAAAATTCTTAATGGTCCTCGGTAAACCAGAAACAAAATCCATACTGATACTATCCCACTTCCACTCTGGAATAGCCAACGGTTGCATTAGCCCAGACGGCTTCTGATGCTCAATCTTTGACTTCTGACAAGTCAAACAAGAATAAACAAAACTCGCAATTTCTCTTTTCATCCCCGGCCACCAAAATAACTTTTTCAAATCGTGATACATCTTCGTAGCTCCAGGATGAATACTCAGGCCACTACGATGTCCTTCTTCAAGAATACTCTTCTTAAGTTCGATAACATTCGGAATGCACACCCGACTACCAAATCTCACAACACCGTTCTCATCAACTCTGAATTCGCCACCTTGACCTTGATTCACTAGAGTCAACTTATCAACCAAAAGCACATCGGATTTCTGACCCTCTCTGATCTCATCCAGAATACCACTTGTTAACTTCAACATTCCCAATTTAACACTATTGTGAGTACTCTCACACACCAAACTCAAGTCTCTAAACTGCTCAATTAAATCCAATTCCTTAACCATTAGCATAGACATATGTAATGATTTCCGACTCAATGCATCAGCCACTACGTTTGCTTTACCCGGATGGTAATTCAAACCAAAGTCATAATCCTTCAGAAACTCTAACCATCTTCTCTGTCTCATATTCAGCTCTTTCTGATCAAACAAATACTTTAAACTTTTATGGTCACTGAAAACCTCAAATCTTGACCCGTACAAGTAATGCCTCCACAACTTCAGAACAAACACCACAGCCGCCAACTCTAAATCGTGCGTCGGGTAGTTCCTCTCATGAACCCTCAGCTGTCTTGAAGCATAAGCTATAACCTGCTTATTCTGCATCAACACGCCACCCAAACCCAACAATGAAGCATCACAGTAAACTTCAAATGATTCCGACGAACTTGGTAATATCAGAATAGGAGCAGTAGTTAACCTTCTCTTTAACTCTTGGAAACCTCCTTCACATTTTGAGTCCCAAACAAACGCTTGCCCCTTCCTAGTCAACATCGTCAATGGTAACGCCAACTTAGAAAATCCCTCAATGAACTTCCTATAATAACCAGCCAAACCAAGGAAACTTCGAATCTCAGCAACAGACTTCGGAGCTTCCCACTTAGATACCGCTTCTATCTTAGAAGGATCAACAGCAACGCCACCTCTTGAAATCACATGACCAAGAAAACTCACCTCTCCTAACCAAAATTCACACTTGGACAATTTAGCAAATAACTTCTTTTCTCGTAGAACTCCCAAAACCACTCTCAAATGTTCAGCATGCTCTTCTTCAGATTTCAAATACGCCAAAATATCATCAATAAACACCACAACAAACTTGTCTAGGTACGGATGGAAAATCCTATTCATATACTCCATAAATACTCCAGGCGCATTAGTCACACCAAAAGGCATTACAGAATACTCATAATGTCCATACCTTGTTCTGAAAGCAGTCTTCTGAATATCCTCAGTTTTCACACGTATCTGATGATACCCAGATCTCAAATCTATTTTGCTGAACACACTTGCACCAACCAACTGATCCATCAAATCATCAATCCTCGGCAAAGGATACCGATTCTTGATCGTCACTTTATTCAGTTGCCTGTAGTCCACACACAACCTCATAGTACCTTCTTTCTTCTTAACCAATAGCACTGGTGCACCCCACGGTGACACACTCGGACGAATAAATTTCTTATCCAACAGATCTTCCAACTGACTCTTCAATTCAGTTAACTCAACAGCAGACATACGGTACGGAGCCATCGATATCGGCCTAGTACCAGGTACCAAATCAATCGAGAACTCAACTTCACGCTCTGGCGGTAATTCATTCACCTCTTCCGGAAACACATCAGGAAAATCACACACCATGGCTAGATCGCCAATCACCAGTTTATCTTTAGCCTCCAAAGTCTCTAACAGCATAAACAACTCTGCCCCATCAGCTACTTCTTCATTCACTTGCCTTGCTGATAGAAACAAACTCTTTCCCTCCTCAATCTCAGGAAAGACCACCGTCTTATCAAAACAATTGATAGAAACTCGGTTAAACACCAACCAGTTCATACCCAGAATAACATCAATCTGCACTAGTGGAAGACACACCAGGTCCATCCCAAAGTCTCTACCAAAAATACTCAAAGGACAATTTAAACAAACCGAAGTAGTAGTCACTGAACCCTTCGCAGGAGTATCAATTACCATACTACCAAACATCTCAGATATCTCTAACTTAAGTTTCACAGCACAATCCAAAGATATAAAGGAATGAGTCGCACCTGTGTCAATAATAGCTACAAGAGGAAAGCCATTAATATAACACGTACCTCGGATAAGTCTGTCTTCACTGGAGGTTTGAGTCCCGGTCAAAGCGAACACCTTCCCAGTCTGAGATTTCTTTGGCTTCTGAAACTGACTTCCAATATGCCCTTCTTCGCCACAATTAAAACAAATCATTTCCTTGTGCTTGCAATCAGCTATTGCATGACCAGTCTTACCACAACGAAAACATCTCTTTACTTCAGCAGTGCATACATTACTCTTATGACCAGCCTGACCACATTTGAAGCAAACTATACCAGCAGGAGCACCTCCCCCACTAGCTCTCTGAGCCGGAGCAGCTCTTTGCTTCCCTTTTCCAGCTGGAGCATCATACGGCTTGCCACGGTTTTGATGTTGCTGGCCTCTGCGATCACTGACAACCTTGTAATGAGCATTATTGTCTTCTTCAAATATCCTGCAGCTATCAACCAATTCAGTAAAAATGCGTATCTTCTGATACCCAACAGCCTTCTTAATTTCAGAGCGCAGTCCGTTTTCAAACTTGATGCACTTTGGAAATTCAGCACCAGCACCAGTGTAATGAGGATAAAATTTGGACAGCTCCACAAATTTCGCAGCATAATCCGTGACAGACATGTTTCCTTGCTTCAGCTCAAGGAACTCAATTTCCTTCTTACCACGGACATCTTCCGGATAATACTTCCTCATGAATTCCCTACGGAATACATCCCAAGTAATGACTTCACCCGCCACGGTCAACCTCTCGTGAGTCTCTAGCCACCAGTCATCAGCTTCGACTGCTAGCATGTGAGTACCATACCGAACCTTCTGAGCTGGAGTGCAATCCATAACACGGAAGATTCTCTCAATCTCTTTCAACCATCCCAAGGCTGCATCTGGATCATGCTTCCCTTTAAACACCGGCGGATTCTCTCTCTGAAAAGTCGCCAAGCTACGTGATCCAGCATCTCCACCAGCATTTGGCAAGTTCTGCACAGCTTGTGCCATCGCTTGCATTGCGGCAGCCATTGCAGCGTCATTCCTTCCAGCCATTTCAACTTATCAATACAACACTACTTAAAAGTTAGATTAGTAACAATACACAATTGTTAGACAGTAACGACACGACAACTGGCCGGACAGACCGACCTGCTCTGATACCACTAATGTAACACCCTTCTAAAATACCCCAAATATTTAATTAAAATAACAATATATCAATCAGAGTAAATATGCATTCAAGGGTGTCACACAACTACTTCACACCATAATAACTGTCATGCTCTTTATTTAATCAAAATAACAGTTTTTGCATAATTCGCAGCGGATATAAATCAACCAACCATTCAAAACATACAACGTTTTACAGTTAAAAGGTTCAACAACCAACAATAAAACAATTAAAACATCCCGTCCCGATGTTACATCTATCAGAGCATGACCCACTAAAGCGACTACACTAGACTCCAAGCATTAGCTTCTACTCAACTCATTGCTCGTTACCTGAAAAATAGTTGTAAGGGTGAGTTCCTCAATCGATATAACAAGCATTATAAATTATCATGTTATGTTAAGTAATTTAACTCATTAATCACCCAATATCAACACAACTCATATACATACTCAAGATCAATACCACTGATACACATACAACAAACCAACATAATGCAACTCTAGTGAGACTCGACTCGTCATGCATGTGGTACCATTCGGAGTAAAACTCCCAACTTAAAATCATTGCCATTTTAGTGGGCATCAAGGCATAAGCCTTCAACTTTCAACTTAAAATTTGCCAATCCAGGCCAACGTGGTGTGAGCAAAGCTCCGACTTAATGCATATGAATGTACATGGCACATACGACTTTAAAGGTTTGACAACATAATAACAACAGCACCACAACAATGTTTTCAACAAAATCAACTTGTAATCAACTTTGGCTCACCAAGCCTACAACTTAATATTTTCCACAACTTTAACACAACTTATCAACATATTTGTATCAACACTTCATAACATAAACTCAACAAAATTACTCATCAAAATCAACGATAATAGGCCAATCGCCAATTATGTTTACAACATTAAAATATCATTTTTTCCAATTTCTAACAGTGTTAACCGGTTAACGCCCTGGGTTAACCGGTTAACGCAGGAAAAATACATTTTCTGGCAAAACGCAACAGTGTTAACCGGTTAACGCCCTGGGTTAACCGGTTAACGCAGGCAAAACAGCACATTTTCACAAAATATAACAGTGTTAACCGGTTAATGCCCTGGGTTAACCGGTTAACGCAGGCAAAACAGCAGTTCCTGCGCTAACACAAGGCAGAATGCAGAGTTTCCGCATTTTCCGCCGTTGGAGGACTTCCGGACCTCCGATTCAACTTCCGTAAAAAGCTACATTATAGGAAAATCACGACACATACAATTATCGATTCAATTTCAGTTTTCCTACAACTTATTCATCACAATTTTCAGCATTCCAAATCCCAATTAGGGTCAATTCAACGGTTTATCACTACCCATTACATGCTAATCTATAATACCCATTAAACGATGATAAACCCCCCTTACCTGAGATAATCCGGCAATCTCTAAGCTTCAAGCTTTTCCGTTCTTCAACCTTCGCTCTCTAGCTCTTCCTCTTTGCCCTTTCTCCACTTTTCACCTTTCAGCCGCTTCTCTGTTTCACGTGAAAACTCTTTACCAATACTGAAACCCTTTTTTCCTTATTCCAACTTATATATTTTCCACTAATTATTATTCCAAATAATAATAATAATAATCCAATAATTCAATTTATTTAATTAAATTAATAAATATATTATTAACTTAATTTAAATAATTCTCTTATTTTATTCGGGGTGTTACACTCTTCACTTGAAGAAGTCTGAGATAGAGGCTCATTAGGTGAAGAAAGGAGGATTATTTGGGTTGCCATATGATTTCCTCATCAAAGAAGCTACTACTTTTGCTCAAGCTGGTAGTATGGACGCTTTTGAAGCTATCTTTGTGTTGCTCATTTATGGATTAGCTTTGTTCCCTAACATTGACGGTTTTGTTAATGTTAACGCCATTATACTTTTCTTGATTGGGAATCCTACGCCTCCTTTGTTGGGTGATATGTATTTCTCTTTGCATCTAAGGAATTCTAAGGGTGGTGGAACAATTTTCTGTTGTATTTCTCTTATGTACAAGTGGTTTATTTTGCACTTGCTTCAGACACCTGCTTTTGTGAAGAACAAACAATGTCTAAGGTGGTCTCAGAGACTTATGTCTCTCACTAATGATGATATAGTTTGGTATGATCCGTTTTTAAGAAGTTTGGAGATTATTGATAGTTGTGGTGAATTCTCTAATGTGCCTCTCATTGGTACACAAGGAGGAATTAACTACAATCCTGCTTTGGCTCGTCGTCAACTTGGGTTCCCCTTGAGAGACAAAGCAGAAGATTGTGCATGCTTGGCATAATGTGCATAGGAAAGGAAGATCCGAGCTTGGTCCGTGCAATTGTGTAGCTTTGGAAGCTTACACTCTTTGGGTGAAGAAGAGAGCTATGGAGTTGAAGATGCTTTATCCTTGCGAAAAACCTATGTCTATGGTTGTGGTTGAGCCATTAACTCTCCCTAACCAAGATGTAGAGGAGTTGGAAGACGTTCTCGACAAGATGAATCAAGAGAAGGATATGTGGGAAGAGAGTTTTCATGCTTTGAGCAAGAAGCATGAAGAGTTGCAGTTGGAGTCTAAGGACAAAGATGCACTTATTGAGCTACTTGAAGACCGAGTGATGAAAAGACAGAGAGAGCCAAAGGTTTCATCTTCTAGGTGCCTCAGCCTTCTATTGCTCGGAAGAAGATCGTTGTCCAGCTTGTCCTCGAGAAGACTCAGATGAAGGCTTCTTTTGAGACCGAGATTCGTTGTATTCGAAGGAAGTACGCGCCTTCAGTCGGATCTTCTGACATTGTTGTTAGGGATCCTTAGGATGACTAGTCTCCTTTTCTCTTGTATCTTTTTATTTTGGTTTTTGAAATTGTACTCAGTGTAATCCTTCCAATTTATATAAATAAAAAGAGATTTTTGGTCATATCAAATTGTTGCAATTGCCATTTAAATATTATATATTTGCAAATGATATAGTAAGTTCCTTGAAAATAAAAATAATTAAGCATTGCATTTCATGCATCATTTGCATAAGCAAGTTTTCGCCAGATGTCTGATTGGTGTTCCTTCTGTGTTTTAGCCAAGCTGACTCACCGGTACAATACCCGAGTCAATCATCTGAAAATCGTGGAACATTTGGAGCAAGAGAACAGAGAGCTGAAGGATGAGATCACCCGCCTGACTGCCATGATGGAGTTAGTTCTTGCTGCTCAGAACCAAGCTTCTCTAACTCCTGCAACTCCTCCCGCGAGGACTGTTACTTCAGAGGTGACTACCTCTACCATGCCTGCTGCTACCGCCCATTTCGAGTCGAATATGCCTACCGGATTCCTGTGGGGAATGCCGCCTAACTTTGTGCCCGAAGGCTTTGCGCCTACATTTGCTTCCATGCCGGCAGCTAACTTGGTTATGTTCTTGCCACCTCCCATTGTGCACACTTTGCCTCGCGTAGAAGATAACATCTATCATTCCAAGCCGTCTGAGGGTCCGGATGTTTATGAGAAGATGGACGAGATGAAAGATCAGTTTCTTGAGCTGCACAAGGAATTGAAGATGTTAAGAGGTAAAGACTTGTTTGGAAAGAGTGTTGTTGAGTTGTGCTTAGTGCCCAACGTCAAAATCCCAGTGAAGTTCAAAGTTCCTGACTTTGAAAAGTAGAAGGGGAACTCTTGTCCGCTCAATCATCTTGTGATGTATGCCTGCAAGATGTCTACTCAGACCGACAATGATCAATTGCTTATTACTACTTCCAAGATAGTCTGACTGATGCTACACTCCGTTGGTACATGGGGTTGGATAGTGTAAGCATTCGCACTTTCAACGACTTGGGAGAGGCTTTTCTGAAGCAATACAAGTATAATATGGACATGGCGTCGGATAGAGACCAGCTGAGGTCTATCTCTCAGAAAGACAAAGAGATATTCAAAGAATACGCGCAAAGATGGCGGGAGTTGGCTGCCCAGATCACTCCTCCTTTGGAGGAGAAATAAATGACAAAGATCTTATTGAAAACTCCGAGTTCATTTTATTGTAGTGCCCCTAGTGATTTTACCGAAATGGTAAACATGGGGATGAGACTTGAGGAAGGAGTCCATGAGGGACGGTTGTCAAGAGATGAGGCGTCAATAAGCAAGAGATATGGTAGCAACTTTGGTAAGAATAAGGATAGTGAGACCAACGCAGTAATCAGTGGGAGGCAGAGGAGGCCTCAGATCAGATGGAATCCACCACCCCGTCAACATCATCATCATCAAATGTCATCAGTAATTCCAGTATTTTCTGATCAACAAGCAACACCAATTCAACAATAACAACAACAACATCAACGTCAACAACCACAACCGCAACAAAGAACGAACACCTACAACAACAACAATACCAACAACAATCATCATCAACAGAACTTTGAGAGGAAGAAGGTCTCTTTTGACCCGATTCTTATGTCGTATACAGAGTTGTATCCCTCATTAGTTCTCAAGAAGTTAATTCAACCGAGGAACCCACCGCAAATCCCAGAACCACTTCCCTGGTGGTATAAACCTGAGCTCCGTTGTGCTTTTCACCAAGGAGCACCCGGACACGATATTGAAAACTGATATCCATTGAAGTATGAGGTTCAAAAGCTTATGAAGAGTGGTATGGTTTCCTTTGAGGACCGCGCGCTAAATGTGAAAGCAAACCCTTTGCCCGCTCATGGGAACTCTTCAATGAATATGGTGGACGGTTGTCCTAGGGAATTCAAGGTTTATGACGTCCGGTTTATCCAAAGATCCTTTCTATTTGGTGAGTGACTATGAACATGACCATGATGGTTGTGTTGTTTGTAGTGTGAACCCAAGAGGGTGTGATGTAGTGAAAAGGTATATCCAATGTCTGATGGATGAAGGTATGATCCAAATTGTTCAGTCTCGTCATGTAGATGACGACGTCAATGTCATAGTACCAATTTTCAAACAACAAGAGCGGTTGGTAATTCAATATGACAACATCAACAATAATAATGGCAGTCAAAGATCAGTATCGCCGTTGGTAATACGGTTAGCGGGCCCAGTCCTATATTCATCTGATAAGGTTATACCGTACCAGTTGTAAGACCCCAATTTTGACCCTAAGATCCCTTATGCAATTTCATCATAAGCACTAGCATTGGGATCATACCTTGGCATCCTCCTTACCCCTCTTTCATTGGGTTTTTTTTGGGAGGGATCACCAAGTACCTTGTGATTATATCATACTTGTATTTTATCATTTCACTAACCAAAATACCAAAAATATGTCTTTGCATTTGTCTAACTCTTTTGTAGGTAGGGCATGATCTCATTGATTCATCAAGTTCATATCTAGGGTTTGAGACCGTCATGAACAAAGAGCATAACCAAGAATTGATTCAAGAATGGTTATGAACATCATATATGAGTCCCAATGGTCTCTACTTGTTATATTGATCAAGTTTACTTCAAGAGTTTGAGGGTGATTTGCTTTGGAAACCCTAGTTTGACTGGGTATCTTGAGTAACTTCTCCAACAAGCTATCTCGCCAATTGATCAAATTTCTCAAGGGGAACTTCAAATTTCATCATCTTATCCATATATAATCTACCATGAGCCAAGAAAGTCAAGAGAATTGGAAGTTAGCAAGTTGTTTGAAGGTGTTTGGCCAGATGAATTCATCTGATCAAAACCGGGTCTCCCTAGACCCTATCTCCTACAATTTTCACCATATGAAAATGATTCCAATAGAAAACTTACTCTAAATGACATTCCAAACAACTTTCATGTTGAGACCTAGATTTATTTTTTCTTCTAAAATCATTTTCTATGTTGAAACATTATAGGTTATTTTGTCTAAACCCTAATTTGAAAGTCAACTTCCCAAGGCCATAACTTTCTCAATTTTTATAAGATGAAAGATTTCCAGGTTTCACTATCAAATTCAATGTGTCTGCTTCAACTTTGATTTCTGGAGTGGGAGCTAATTCAACATTTTTGAGCATGTGATATGAGGTTACATTATAGGTCACTTTTGACCTATACCATTGATCAAGTGATTTTTCCAAACTTCAAAATTGCATAACTCTATCATTTCCAATCCAAATGACATGAAATTGGTGACCATTTTTAAGGTCTTTGGGAGAGCTACAATTATGATGAATACACTTTTCTCATTTGAAGCTCATATAAAAAGTTAAGCAAGGTGGAATATTGAGACATATGGCTTGACACTTAGAAAAATTTTGATATGTCAAAAATTTCCAAACTTCCACCTCAAATTTCTCCAAGTTCCAAGCTCCAAATGAAACATTGTTAAACATGAAAGTTGTTCCTTTTGATCTCACCTTTCCAAAGAGCTCAAATTCATTCATTTTGGACAAGAAATGCATAGGCTGCACATGGCTTAAATAGGGTGACATCACTTGGCAAGGATCAAACTTCAAACATCAATGCACACTTGCCTTGCAATCCAAGCTTAGTTCAGAACATCCAATATTCATTTGTGGACCTCAAGCAATTATTCCATGGGCCTTGCGCGCCCATGCACACTTGCATCACCATTTGCCAAAATTGAAAAGTAATTTGAAGTGTGCAATTATCAACTATTTCAGCTATAAATATAGCTTCAATTGCTCAGAAATGAACACACATTCACGCCAACTTTAATCCCCCATCTCAAACCCTCACTTTGCAAAGGATAAGCCTGAAAAATTCTCTTGAATTTGAGCTTGAATTTCCACTGTTTTGAAATTCAATTCTCCAGGAATCCATAGCTTCTGAACCATTCAATCCTTCTCCTGCAAGCAAGTGGAGTGAGACCAAGCACAAGAAAGATCAAGATCAGTTGAATCCAAACCTCCATTGAAGGTATTTTCCAGAAATTTTGAACTCTTCGATTCTCATAATTTCTTGCTCATTTCTATTGATTCTTTGATTGTCTGAAGTCCTACCAATGTAGCCAAGAAGTTTGAGTTGCTTTGAGGTCAAATCGAAGCAACTCAGTTCATGTACCTCAAATTTCAACTCCATGTATATCTCAATATACTTGGAGTTAGAGTGAATTGGGGTCAGATTCGAGCTCAGTGCCATTTTTTCTTTAAGATCATGTCCTTGTTTTTTATTTTGCTGATGGTTTATGGTGGACCAGTCCGGTGAGGTCCACCGGAGAAGATGACCGGAGCTATGGCTCCGACGATGAGTTGGCAAGGCTCTGAACCACATGATCCATTCCTATTGTTTTAATCTTGAGTGTTGGTTTTAATTACCACCTATGCAGCGCTGTTGACTCAAGACCATGTGGAACGCGCGCTAGGGACCATCTGATCTGCCACCTCAATTAATGAGGGAGATCAGATGGTCCACGTATTTTTGATTTTTTGAATTTTTATTTTATTTTCATTATTTTCTATAATTCATATTAAATTCAATATCGATCCAAAAAATACGGGACTTTCACCAAAAAAATTCAAATATTTTTCTCTTTCATATTCTGAATTAAAATTATTTTTTGGATCATTATTAATATTTTTCATGAATTAATTGATTTTGCATTTGTTTTTAATTGTTTAAAAATATTTTTTAAATGTCCAAAAATTATGAATTTTTTTCTCCAAGGTCCTTTGACCTTATTTGACCTATGATGAATCTCATGGACATTTCTTTGGTGTTCTGATGAGATTTTAGGAATTGGACAAACCATATTTGATTTAAATGCACTATTTTATTATTTTTAATTGAATAAATGCCAATTATTTTTGTTGACCACTTGTATTGACTTGTTTGAGTTTGCCTCTTGTTGTTGAGCCTTGGTCAAGGTTGATTTGACTTTGTCAAATTAATATCATTGGATTTAGAGGATTGATGGAATGTACATTCCATCTCCCAAAATGAATGGATGATATTAATTTGGTAAAAGTCCTCCTTTGACCAATTTTTGATTTCATTCATCCCCCTCCCACTTCATCTTATTCCCCTTCTTCATTCATTCATTCCATTTGGCCTATGACATCTCAAAGTCCTAATGCTAGTTGATTGAAAAATTAACATGAGTATGGATGAGATTAAGCCACACCTTTTGCATATTCTTTTTTGTGTGTGGTATGTTTAATGAGCATAGTCTATTATACTATATCTCTAACATGAATTAACACCAAAATTATATTACCCGGCCTCAAATAGTTGTGACTTCTACATAAGTCCAATTACGATTGCTTAACATAGCGCTAAATTTGTGACATAAAAGGCATAAGAATTCTAGTTAGTGAGATTGTAAGTCTCCCATCTTTCATGGTATTGTATGGAAACTTGGCCTTCTTTCTTTCCTTTGGAAGATGTTTTGGTTCAAGGTCCATGCTTGTGATAAGCAGGTTGAGTGTTCTCCAAAGAATGTCTTGAAATGAAAAGCAAAAGCAAAACAATACTAACTCTTAACATATTAACTACTAACTTTTAATTTCAAGCTTTTTATTTTAATGCAATTTACTTTTAGCTCTTTATTTCATTTGCCATTGTTCATATCATTATAATTATTTATGTTAATGCAATTTTTACTTTGTCCATTTGGACCATATTGTGTGATATATTTTGTTTGTGTATACTTTGCTTGTTTGTGTGGTCTTTGACGATTAATGTACATAATAGTAACAAAAACCTTAAAAAAACTTTTGAGTGGACTGTTGGCTTGACCTTGGACAAATGGACTTAGAATTTAGGAAACCTTCCTATGCTAATGGACTTGGCCAATGCCAACTTGTTGAAGAACCAAATGTTTGCAAATTTGAAATCCATCGGATACATCTTTGAAGACCTCTCTAGGATTCATCTGCAACATGATCATTGTGAAGCTCTTATTTTGAACCCGTGGCTTGTGGAATTCATCTGTTACATGGGTTATTTTTGGAAGAAGATCATGGAATGGATAAGCTTGGATGTGGCCATCTTTATTTGATGCCTTTCTCTTCAAGATTATATAATTGTGCATTTGTGTGTTGTTTGATTCTAAAAGTCCAAGGAAATACTGGGTTTCTATTTACATTCTTGTCAATTGGATTGCTACCCACTTGGTCAGATCTTTTCAAACTCTAAACTTTTAAATTTTTTGCATAGGATAGTCTCTTCATCTTCTCCCTAATTCTTTAATTTCAAAATCTCTCCCTCCATTTTCAAAATCTTCTTTGTTTGAACTACTTTTGTTCTAAACTTTGACCACTTTTGCAAAAAAGATAGAAACTTTGGCCTTATGCCATTGCATTTTCAAACTTCTTTTCTTAAACCAAACTTGTAAATAAACTTAACTATACTTGACTTAAACTATCAAAAAGCCAAAAAGAACTAACTCATTCAAACCATTTTTAGGCCTTTGTGCCTTTCAAACTTAAATTTTGTTAAAATCAATGCATCCACTTTGAAATTGGTATCATGAACTACGAGGTTTTGATCCCTCATTTTTATGTTGGTACGTAGGCACAAGACCGAAGGTCTTGTCAAACACAAAAATATAATTAATTAATTCTTTTCTCATCCCCCCATTCTATTTGTTTGAAAACATCACTTTGTACAAAATACATATGCACACAAAAAGGGCTCCCTCTGTGCAACCAACCCCCTTACCTGTGATCTCTGACTTTTATTAGTTTTTATTTGAAAACTTCTTACTTTTTAGGTTTTGTTCGTACTTTTCCCCTTTTCCCTTGGAAACAATAAAAGCTCGGTGGTGACTCTTGTTAATTGATCCCTATCTTGTCAATAGTTTGATGATCATGAATTTCTCGCTACAAAAATTAAGTGGCGACTCTGTTGAGGAGTAGTCTCCAGTGGGTTTAGCCTACTTTTTGTGTGAATATATTTATATATATGTGATGTTTGTATATATGTATGTGTGATATAATCTGCTTGTTGTGCTTGGTGATCTCTGAGTGGTGAGATAAGTTCTAACCCGAACTTGAGTGCAATTAAGATAGGAGGATGGTATAGTCATGTTCGACTTGTGTGGAGTAGTCCTTAACAAGTTGGCTTGAGATCCATCCGCTCAGTGGAGACTCC